>NC_092821.1:14528868-14842053 GCF_023375885.2 Dermacentor andersoni | reverse complement strand
CACAGCTTCTAGTGAGCCGTGTGATATCTGCGTCAATGCCTGCCCAACAAAAGTACCTGCGTGCACATGCCTTCATGACCACAATTATATGGTGGTTTGCAGGTGCGAGTTTAAGAAGGTAGTTTCTCGCTTTTGTTTTAGAGTTACCATCCGGGAACCTCTAACAAGGCACCCTTCCTGCGCTGAAAGTTCAGTCTCCAGTTTCCGGCACAATGGAAACCGTTCTTTTGGCAGTTTATGAACTTCACCGTTTGAAACAGCCTCCAGCACTTGGGACAGAACTGAGTCCTCTCGAGTCATTCGTGCTAGTTGACACAGTGAAAGCTCGAAGCTGAGCATGGTAGCCAACATGAGCACGTCTCTTGGGGGATAAGGTTCAACTTGTGCCGGTAGTGGAAGTCAGCTTAGAGTGCCCGCATTTTGGTGCAGTAGGCCAGGCCTGTACAGCAACTTGTAATCGTATGTTGTTAGTTTAAAGCACCATCGCGTAATTCTTGATGAAAAGACCCGGGGTACTTGCTTTGTTTCACTCATGATTCCAATCAATGCCTGGCGATCTGTTATGGTCACATGCCGGCCAGCTATGTACTTATGAAAATGACTGATGCTATATATTACTGCTGCACTTTCTTTGTTGAGCTGGAAGTAGCTCTTTTCGGCACTTCCCAGTGTTCATGAACTGAATGCAATGGGCGCCTCTCGGCAAATAGCATCTTCCCGAGCGAGGACGGCATCAACGCTGTACGGCGATGCGTCCACAGTCAAAAGAAGGGGCTTCGTCCCGTCGTAGTGAGCGAGCACTGTAGATGCACGAATCATCTCCTTAAGTGCCTCGATCGAAATTGGCTTGATGCTTGCTCTTCCACTTCCAGGGCATGTTTTTCTCTAGGAGCCTATACAATTCCACCACGACCATTGCTCTGTTCTCCAAAATGCAGTCGTCAAATGAAATAAGGCCCAGAAAAGCCCTTAGGGATGTCTTGTCAGATGGTTTGGGTGCTTGATGTATAGCCTCAACCTTTTTCTCGGTGTTGCAAACACCACTGCCATCAATTCGATGTCCCAGAAACTAAACTGACGTAATTCCGAACCTGCACTTTTCTTTCTTGAGGCGTAAGCCTTTCTCAGTTAGTCTCGACAGAACCTGATTCAGACGCTGTGCGTGCTCATTTGCACTATTCCCGTTGACAATCAATCAATCAATCATCAATCATTTTATTTCCTTAATGTCATCAAGGTGAACATTCACCCCTGGAATTCCAGGTATCTTTGTCTTCCTCAGGCACTGGAAGATAGCTGGTACAGCGTAAATTCAGAACGGGAGGCATTCCTCCCTGAATAGTCGTTTTGTGGTGTTCACTGTGAGCAGTGCTGCTGTTTCTTCATCAACTTTCAATTGTTGATATGCTTGATAAAAATCCAACACTGAGAAGAGGGTTCCACCATGTAGGTTTGCAAACACTTCATCTGCAGTTGGTAGCGGGTAAGATGCCTTCTTCGCTGCTGCATTAACAGTAACAGTATTAACAGTACTCCTGTAGTCACCACAGACATTGAGTGTACCATCGGTCTTCTGAATAAGTACCAATGGGGTTGCCCATTTGGTATGCTGTGTTGGCTTTAGGATGCCTTGGCGCTGTAGATGGTCAAGCTTATGTTTCATAAGCGCCTGCAGCGCCACTGAAATCGGACAAGCCTTGCAAAACATTGCTGTCGCACCGTCTTCGAGTTTCAGGTGAACTAAAGGACCTGTATAGCTTCCAATGTCTTCCTTGAAGACATCTGGGTGTCATCCCACGACCTCTGTAATTTCTAGTGCTGGCTCTCCAACGTGGTTGATCCCCTTCATCTGAATTTGAAGTGCCAAAAACCAATCTCTTCCTAGGAGGTTGCACTCGGTGCCCTTCATAACCAACAATGGCAGCAGATAGTCTTTTGATCTCAACATTACATGAACTTGTGCGGAGTGCAGGATGTGTAATTGTTTACCTGACCATGTGCACAAATCGAGCGGCTCGCATGAAAGCCACAGAGTGTTTTTCTTCCACCTTCTGTAGTCCGTGTCCTCGCTTATCAGGGAGCATGCCGTACCTGTGTCCACCTCAAACTGGACTGGCTTTCCCTCCACTATCAAGTCCACGAGAAACTTGGGGCAGTGTGTACGTACACTATCTGTGTGCAGCTTGCAGCAGGATTTGCTGACAG
The DNA here is from genome assembly GCF_023375885.2 of Dermacentor andersoni. Lineage (NCBI taxonomy): Eukaryota > Metazoa > Arthropoda > Arachnida > Ixodida > Ixodidae > Dermacentor > Dermacentor andersoni. The sequence continues at coordinate 14,839,848 of NC_092821.1, read as the reverse complement.
GTGGTGGTTTGACACTGTGTGCCCGTAGCTGCTAGTTGTCGGAGCGTGGTTCCGTGTTTTTCTTTTTCTTTGAGATGCAGGCATGCTCGACGTGACCTTCCTTGGAGCAGAAACGTCACTCGGCTGTCTTGAATTTGCATGTTTCAGGGTCGTGCAAGCCGTCGTCGCATCGATAGCAATGTCGCGCTGACGTATGCTTGCCTCCTGGCTTGATTTGCGACGTCCTGTTAATTTCCCCGAGTTTGCCACTCCTTTGATATCTCGCTGATGCCTTGGCGCACTTTCCGCTGACAAGACTTAAGTCCACAGCGCATTGAAATGTCAGGCTTTTTCTGCGAACAGTCTCTGCGGAAGATGTTCGTCCCAGACGCCGCGGACGAACCTGTCCAGCAGCATCACATCTTGGGACGGCATAGTTGGGTTCGCCGCTGAAGCGGTCGTTTGGGTGTCAGGTGACGCCGTCGATATTGTAGCCGAAGGCAGCGCTCCGAAGTTGCAGTCGGCTGTCAAGGTTCCCAGGGCCGCAGCGTAGCTGCTGATGGACTCGGCTGGCCGTTGGTCGGGTCTTTGAAACACGTACCGGCTCTAAAGCTCGGATGTCCTGTTGTCGAAGTGCCGCCTAAGAAGTGTCACTAAATCATTTAAGTTGACTTCTGCCGCGATCTTCGGCGCTATCAGCGCGCGCACACGGTGTTCGAAAGTGTCGGCTCCACAAAGCGTGAGAAGTGCCCGCTTCTTCGCTGACGTCGCTCGCCACGAAGTAAAACTCGAGGCGCTGGATCCACGATTCCCATGATTTGCCCGAGAAAGGCTCGACAGCGCCGTGCATTCGTCCTGTAGCCATGGCCTCAACTTCGAAAACTTATAGATCCGCTTCGCAACTCCTGCCTCATCGCCAGTGTTACGTACGGGGTCTGGCCCCATCCGTGAAAGGAGTGTGCATCGGTCGGTGGCAGAAAACAGACTGCGTTTATTTTCTACAAAAGACGCAGGCGCGAGCTGCATGTGTTCGAGGGGGCAAACTCTCGGTCCCTGTCCGCGGTAGCCGAGACGCTGAGGGCGACGGAGGATTCTCATAACTCGACTCGGGATGGGGTCGCATCCCGTTTCTCCGCGCTGGTGCTTCTTCCAGCCGAGGAGCGATGGTGCGTCGCTTGTCCACAACACAAGCTTTCGCTAGCACAGCTACAAAAAGTGCGCCAGCGCGCCGTACACAACCGAGAACATAGTGACGTATGTTGTCGCAACATTATGCGGTAGCAATAAACAAATAACAAAAAAGCGGCACAGGTAAGACGACTGCACAGTGTTCCAAAAGTGGGTCACCACGTCAATGCCACACATGCAGCGCAGAAAGTGAAAGTGCAGGAGTCGCGTTTTCACCATGATGCGGAAGCTACAACCTACATCGACAAAAATATGCTAGTGTCGTCTGCTGCTGTTGGCGATAGTTGCCGACTTCAAACAGTGTTGCTCTGCGCACTGCCGAATGTTTGCCAGCTTTCAACAGACATCGCGTCCCCAAACCGAAGTGCGGATGCAGGCTCATTCGAACCGCTCGAGCTAACTAATAAAAAAATAACTAATAATACAGCAAACGTTATAACAAAATCCTGGCACGGTGCGAAATAATGCTGGTCGCCAGCACTCGAGGCTGCCAACTCGCTGATGCATGTTGCCAGTTGCTAGTTACCTATTTGGACAACCAGAGGGCGCATGCGAACCGCGCCGCATCATGCGGTTTCAGCGTAAATGCAATTTTGTGACCGATCGCGACGACCGCCCGTTTTTCACGAACCGCATGCATGCGGTGCGGCGTGCGGCGATGGGCGGTTTGAGCGTAAATCGGCCCTAAACGGGTCCGGCACAGCAGCGGCGTGGCGCGGCAGTTCCCCGCAAATCCTCTCACCGGAGCTGGCGCTTTGGAAACTACCAGTATTCCAGGCATGGAAGATTCTATACTCGCGGACAACTTTCTGTGGCAATGAAGGGAAGGCTACGGAGAGTAAAGTGCGCCCAAGTGAGAGCGCTTCTGAAAAGAATCGTGTCTTTTCATCCACGTTCGTTTAAGCTGTGAAACAGAAAATATAAACACCTTATTAGCAACAGTTAAATAAGATAAAACACAGCAATGAATGTATAACTTTAGTTATTTTGCGGCTTTTCCCTTCTGCATCTGGGCAAACGGGAAACCGTCGCACGTGAAGCTGCGTCGATTCAGCGCCTGTTCCGAGGAACCACAAGCGCTGTCAAACGCTGGCGGACTACTTGGCGCCGTAACACATGTGTAGTAGGCACGCGCGCCCATACCTTTCCATTCATTGCCACATGAAGTTGTCCGCGAGTATAATACCCCTGTCAAGCGGGCAAGTTAAGTGCACTTACGGCGAGTGCACTCGGTTTTTAAGTGCACTTTCCCAAATCTTAACGTCGCAGCGGAGTGTACTCTCATATGAGTGCACTCAAGACGGAGTACGTTCACGGAACGCACTTTGCTGGCCGAGTGCGTAGCCTCGCCGCCAACGGTTTGAAGGAGTGCCTAGCCTCGCCACCAACGATTTCAACGACGCAAAATGTAATGCATAGAAAAAGGACACAAATGTTCATTTCAGTTATTGAGCAGCTTTTAACAATATAATTTGTGTTTAGCGAGAAGCGAAACAGCACAATAAAGAAACGAATTTATCATGTACGCAACTAACGGCGCCAGAATGATGCGGCATTGCGGTGCCGCCATGCTCATTCAGTTCGTGTTTATTTCGGTGTGAAAGCGTGCTGACCACGCCGGTCGTGCTTTGAACCGTGTGCGTGGCATTTTGCAGTGTAGCTAAACATTGAACTTGCCGCCTTTGCTCATATATACTCGCTCATATTCTGTTCTAGCAGGATTATGAGCAGAAATAACTGCCGCACACCGCCATGTTGTTTTGGATTGGCTAGGCATTCGTCTTGGCCAGCATTGACTTGCAACACACTTATAATAAAAACTTCTTCGTTTTTTGTTGAGACAAATAGATGAAGTTTGTTTTTATATATAATTCTTCTTAAAACAATCGCTTTTTAGCAGCTTTCTCTTGGTAATTTACATCTTTAAAAACGCGCTCTTAGTCTGTCACCATTTTGCTATTACTGCGAGTGCACTCTGTTTTCCCGTTAAGAAGCGCGTTGCCTAAAGTGTGACTCAAGGTACCGAAGTGCACTCCCCGTAAGTGCACTTAACTTGCCCGCTTGACAGGGGTATAAGTCACTCTAACCATAGAGTTCCATACCATAATTACTAGAGGTAACTCTGGAGCTAGTGTCAAGGGGAGGTGCAATAGGAGCGGTCGTACTAGCATTGGAATCATGGGAAGTACATGGATTAGCCTAAACTTCGTCCTTCTGGCTTCAAACGGCTTTGTGACTTTGTAAGCTCGTCATATTGAATAATGTAGTGCGTAATAAATAATGAAATGAACATGATTAAAATTGTCCGACGGCACGATTCGAACACAGGACCTCTAGTACAGAAGCCTGATACTGAAACCATTACGCCACGGACGCTCTTTTTTCGTTATTTCCAGCTTGGCTACAAGCCTCAAATGAGTTTGCGATCCCAGACCACGCTCGTTTTGTATGCGTTTAAGTATCCACTATTGACACTACATCTTCATCACAGTCAATCGTCTTGTGCACGTTAAGTACTTTCAGAATCATTTCCACAAAACACTCATACACAGATCTACCTTTAACATCGCAGTGTCTATATGCTAACAGACTGCTACAGACTGCATGCAGACCGAGGAAAAAGATAGCGCCCATTTGTTAGAATTCGCGTTCAGAATGTAAAGAACGAATGCCATGTGCATTGAGGGTAGGTCTATCTTTAAATGTCTCTGTTATATATGCCAAAAGAATATGGCATTATAACATTCAATGAAAACATGTTCCATCGTTTCAGCTTTGTTCCACAGAAAGCACCTGCTTCCCCATGGCACGTAAACCCCTCTTTTCTTTGGCCATGTTTTAACAGACAAGGTTCCCGCGTGAAGTATGAAGAAAAATGTTTTAACGTGTGCCGGTATCTACATATTTTTACCCTTTTTAAGTACGTCTTACGCAAGTCCTTAAAACATTAACCGATACAATGGTACAGGGAACACACTCTCAATAAGATCTTTCATGAGACGCTTTCTTTCTATGTTGGAAAGGTACCCAATATTAAGCCACGGACGCATCCATTGATAGGCGATCTGAAACGCCCCTATGAATTTATTGCGAGCGTGCCAATGCCTTAAGACGCTTGGCGCGTTTGGACTTGGGCACCTCCACAAGCTCAATCGTTGCATTAGTGGTGATTCAGCGTGTTCGCAGCGTCTTCTGCATTTCTAAGAGCATAGATTGCTTTGAAATGTATGACAATAAGGCATATAAAGCGTAGCAAACAGTCACAAGAACTTCTGAATCCCCGAGGACGAAGATCAGACAAATCCATGTGCTTCCCATCATTTCCATGATGGGTCAACGACTGCAGTGCCAGAGTTCCCTCTAGCAAATTGTAGGACTCTAACCGTGCTCGTGTTCAAGATTGCCGTGTGAATCTCCGCATGGCTCCCATCGGTCGAGTTAATGCAGCCGCTCTTTTTGACACTAGCGCCAAGGTGCCCTTCAGTTACGGCCCTTTCGGGTGGGCGATACTTTATGAGAGTGGCGGCGCACATGGTTGTTTAAATCGTCGTGGCAACAGGCACAGCAACCGGCCGGTACCTCCTATCCAAAGCAGGTTTTTAAAATTATTATAGCGACTAGTGCGGCTCGCTACCCGCTTCCCCCCTCCCTCCAAGCCCATGTCGCACGCATTTTCTTTTTTTTTTTTGCTTTTGCCTATGCCCGCGGCGCGTTCTTTTTTATGCGCGCGCGCTACGCCGCGAAATAGCTTTTTTTTTTGTAATTCAAATATATCGAACGGACGGCACGCCACGCGCGAGTACACAACGCCAATGCGGCCTTCCAAGCATAAATACGCATTAGAGTTGCTTGTTCCGGACTCCAGTGCTGTGAAGACGAACCCCGTACAGGATATAGAGAAAGAGCGCGCTGCTCTCTAGATAAGAACTCTGCTTGTAACTTTCGTAGAGAGAGAGAGAGAGAGAGAAAACAAGGGTAGGAAAGGCAGGGAGGTCAACCAGAACAGCATCCGGTTTGCTACCCTACACTGGGGGTGGGGGAAAGGGGAATAGAAAGAGGAAGAAAGGGAGAGAGGAAGCACTGAGTACGTGTGGGAGCGACACCATACACAAGGACACTATAAACGGTCTGTTAAGCCCGTGCACTTCAAGTACCGCACTAGTGCACGAATCGCTTTTCGAGCCAGTGACGGGTGTGGCCACGGTCCGAGTATCTTTGACTCGGTGAAACATCTCGAGTCCAGTCTGCGTAATGTTGCCCGCAGAGAGGCGTTGGACATCGTAGCGAGGGCAGGTACACAATAGGTGCTCGATGGTCTCCTCGCACCCACAGGAGTCGCACATCGGGCTCTCGGCCATTCCCATACGGTAGGAGTATGCGTTCGTGAACGCCACTCCCAGCCACAAGCGACACAACAAGGTTGCTTCGCCGCGGGGAAGGCTAGATGGCAGTTGTAGCCGTAGCGTGGGGTCCAGTTTACGTAATCTGCAATTTAGGCCACTTGAAATCCAGAGATCTTGGGACTTCTTACGCGCAAGTTGGCGAAGTTCTCTGGCAGCGTCCGACCTCGCCAAAGGTGTTGGACGCGTCTTGGTATCTTCGTGGGCACACCGGGCAGCCTTGTCAGCTAGGTTGTTGCCGACGATGCCACAGTGAGCAGGAATCCACTGAAATATAATGTGGTGTCCACTTTCCAGAGCATGGTGGTGCAGTTCCCTGATTTCAGATGTCATTTGCTCGTAAGTTCTGTGACGTAATGCGGACTTGATGCTGTGAAGGGCTGCCTTTGAGTCACAAAATACGACCCATTTCTCTGTAGGCTCTTCGGTGATGTACATCATAGCGGCATGGAGAGCTGCAAGTTCTGCCGATGTAGATGTAGTCGTGTGCGACAATTTGAATTTAACTGTAACGTTCTTGGCTGGAACGACGAATGCGGCAGTTGAGCTGGTAGGTGAGGTGGAACCATCGGTATATATATGTATGCGGTCATGATACGTCTGATGCAGTAATATGAGCGTAAGTTGCTTCAGAGCCGGCGATGGATGATTGGACTTTTTTGTAATTCCAGGAATAGCAAAATTCACTTGAGGCTGTCGCAGGCACCACAGGGGAGAGGAAGGCTTCGCCGCCGGTGTAAATGATGCCGGTATGTACTCATGATGAGCGCTAATAACTCGTGAAAAGGTCGCTTGAGGTCTCTCGGCTGGTAGGGAGGCCAAATGATGGTCGGGGATCCTTGACAGATGGCGAATGTGCGCTCTGAGAGAGTCGACAGCTACATGTGTCTGGATTGTATGGTCTCCTGCGATGGCGATTGTCGCTGCTGTTGAGGTGCACCTAGGCAGCCCTAAACACGTGCGTAGGGCTTGACCTTGTATGCTCTCCAAGGCGCGAAAGTTCGTCTTGCATGCATTTGACAATACTGGTAGGCTGTAACGAAGGAGTCCGAGAAACAAAGCCCTGTACAGCTGTAACATAGAATGGACTGGTGTACCCCAGTTTTTCCCGCATAGAAATCGGAAGACCTGAGCAATGGCGACTAGCTTCTTCTTCAGATAGACGCAGTGAGGGCTCCACGAGAGGTTGCGGTCAATGATGACGCCCAGAAAGCGATGCGTCTTAACATAGAGTACAGCTTGACCATTGATCGTAACAGGATACGATGACATTTGTTTCCGCGTAAAACCAAGTAATGCGCACTTTTCAGTAGACACACTGAGGCCTTGCTCTCGGAGATAAGAAGCCGTCATGGTTGCCGCCCGCTGAAGCCTGGCTCTTAGCTGAGGGCGAGTCACCGCAGAGGCCCAGATGCAAATGTCGTCGGCGTATATTGAGACATGTACTGTCTGCGGTAGGTAATCCGTTAGTCCTACCAGGACGAGGTTGAACAAAATAGGGCTCAACACTCCACCCTGCGGCACACCACGGCAGATGGAATGGTCTGAAGTTGGGCCGTCTTCGGTATTGCTGGCATAAACTACGGTGCTCTGTTGCTCGATGTTCTCTCGTCCACAGGGATGTAATAAACCAGTTTGTTTAACGCCGAATGCATGCAAGCAAGCACTCTGCCTACCACCGGGTACAGCGACACTCAAGATTGAAGCCCGAGGAGTCCATAATACAATAAGAGAAATTATAGTCACCCACCTCACAAGCCAACGAGAACGCCTAGCCCTCACACCAACACGAAGAACAGTCCTAGCGCGTCTAGGCTACCCTCACATACGACAAAGGCCACGAACTAGCAATCCACCTGGCCCCAAACTTCCTGGAGCACATCAAGGTAGCCCCTATCCCCAGAAGGATGCACCCGGAACATCATACCGGTCGTCGCCATGCTCGCTCGAGGACTCTACAGACAAAATATGGCAGTCTCCCCATCGCACTACACACAGATGCTGCGCAGTACCCCCAAAAACCAGCCAAGACGGCCAGCGTTGTCTAGCATAAACTTCAAGAGGTGGTCTCAATTACGGTCTGCACTGCCAACGCCCTCGTAGCGGAGGAGAAAGCCATCGCTTTGGTCATCACCCATAGTCTGACCAGCGAGTACGTCACAATTATTGCTGACTCCCAAGCAGCTTGCCGTAGCTACGTGAGAGGCAGAATATCTTCAATCGCCCACCGACTCCTCAAACAAGTTTCCCAATTCCCGGACGTTGAAATAGTATGGACGCCAGGACAGGAGTCCCTCCGTGGAAATGACCGTGCGCATGCTGTAGCCTGAAGCTCATGCCTCTCGGGCGCCACAAGAGAGGGCATACGGGAGCATCAATGTAGTGCGTACCTTTGCAATACAACGCCATACTGCAGCCTCACAGATTGAACAGACGACAATACAACTCCACACAAGACCCTCTCGCGTGAAGACGCCGTCACATGGCCACAATTTCAAACCAATACACACCCAAATTTAAGCAGACTACACGCAATACACCCTACAATATACGCATACAAATGTCACCTTTGTAACGACTACGCCTCCCTATATCACCTGCCTTGGGCACGCCACATGGGCGTGCCCCAAGGTGAAGGCAGCGCCGCTAAAACGCAACCGCACACTCGAGCAGTGGGAAGCCATGCTGACTATTTCGGACCCCCGTAACCAGCAGCAACTGGTGCGGCGGGTCCGGGAGACAGCAGCAGCCGCAGGAGCCCTGGAATAAGGGTGCCTGCCGCACAGGCAGAAAGACACCTGTTTGTCCTTTCTTTTTTTATTAAATGATTTTGTCCTCCCAATTACGTCGTCTCCTCCTTTACGTCGTCTCCTCTACCTGCCGTTCCCGCCTTGGTGATCAACGAGGGGCAAGCTCCAAGAGAACGCTGTTGAAGTTTGCGGCCGCTCGAAGTGATGAAGTTAGTCAAATATGGAGCGTTAGTAATGGAATGACTAAGTTCATTCCGTTCCCTAATTGTTTTAAGAAAATCTGAATATTTAAATAAATTTGAGGTAATGGTGTAATCATAGGTGTTCTAGAGAGTTTGTGGCGGGTTGATCTAGAATGATCCAAAGAACTTCGTGCGGACGCGTCAATGGTTTTGTCACCATGAATAAATTGAAACAAAAAATTTAGTCGTGCTAGCTTTGCCCTACTTTGCCGTGGTAATAAACGAGCTCTTTAATAAAATTTCAGTCGATGTATCCGTTAATTTGTATTCATTATAAACGAATCTTCTTGCCTTCCTCTGCGCCCCCTCTTATGAGTTCTTTTGTGTACGTAAATCAAACAATACTTGCGGATTCCAGCACTGGTTCAACAAGCATTTTGTAGGCCAGCAGATCTGAATCTGCAGGCGCGAGACAACGGCGTCTTCTCAGAAAGATATGTTGCTTTAGTTCTCAGCATGTAAATTGATTTCCACTTGAGGTTATGTTGTTAACATGCGTTTCCCCTCGGAGAGCGCCTGTTAAAGTGACACCTATATATTCACCCTGAAATACACAAGTGGGAGGTGTGTCATTAATTATGTAAGTAAAATCAGATATCTGTTTCTTGCTACTTACTGTTAGCGTTACTGATGTTTCACTCCTGACACAAGAAAAAGGTAGAATTTTGTATGTGGCGATCATCATTGCCATCAATTTCGCCGTACTAAAAACAATCGTCAGCGAATAGACGGTTGTTACCATGTAATCGGGAAGGCAATTTGTTTATGCATATTAAACATAAAACTGGGCGCAAAACAGTGCCTCGGCTTCTCCAGATGTAACAGGTGCTAAATTGGAAGCTTCGTTATAAATATACACGAATTGCGAGCGGCAGAGGGCGGCACACGATGAGTGCACACACTCACATTCTCTCGCACTCATTTCAAAGGCGCTGGTGCGAGTGAGTGCCAGTGACTGTGAGCGGAGATGAGTACGAGGGACCGAGACCGCCGTCGAGTGTGAGTGGACGTGAGTGCGAGTGGGCGTGAGGGCATGTGAGTGCGAGTGAGTGCCATAGAGTGTGAGCAGAGAGGAGTGCGAGTGAGGGCCAGCGCGTGGGAGTGGAGATGAGTGCGAGTGAGTGTCAATGAGTGTGAGTGAACGTGAGTGGGGTTGAGCTTGAGCACAGGTGAGTGCGAGTGTGTGCCGGTGAGTGTAAGTGGAGGTGAGTGCCAGTGATTGTGAGTGGATGCGAGTGAGAATGAGAACCAGCGATTCTGAGTGGAAAAAAAAATTTCCTAGTGTCTACTGCATCTATGGCACCAAAATTCAATTCTTCCAATACAAGAAATAGTGATATATGGTATGTCCCGTGGTTTCGTAATAAATATAGCCTACAGTCATTACAACATAATCTACCACATATATTAAATAAATATAAAGGTACATATACCTCTTCATCGAAGGAACTGCGAATGCATTTTGTAAACATGTGATCAGTGATTGTTTATCTTTCTTTCAGAGACAACTGTACGTATTACGAATTTTGTAACCCATACACATGTATTTCTATCTTCTGGTGTATCGAATGTTTTTTTTTTTCATTTTTTAGTCTTTATTATCTACTCTCTATATCAGAGCGACTTGTATTAGTTTTGTTAGTAACCCTTACACACATGCTTCCATTTTTCTTATGTGTCAATTATGTCTTTTCTCTTAGTCTTTATATTGTTTTCGGTCTTGTTATTGTGCATTTTTTTAATTAATTTATTCTGAGTGTCTAACAATGTTACAATTCTGATGCAACCACCATGTATGCCTTGTAATGGACCATCGGCCTAGTTAAGCTGTTTTCCAATAGCTTTTAGCCTTTGGTATCCACCAGAACACTTGTAATTCTGGAAATAAAATTGAATTGAATTCAATTGAATGAGTTGGAATGAGTGCCAGTGAGTGTGAGTAGAGGTGAGTGCCAGTGAGTGCCTGTGACTGTGAGCGGAGTTCTGTGCGAGTGCGAGTGAGGGCCAGCCAGTGTGAGTGGAGATGAGTGCGAGTTAGTGCCAGCGACAGTGAGCAGAGGTGAGTGCGAGTGTGAGTGGAATTGAATGCGAGTGTGAGTGAGTGCCAGTGAGTGTGAGTGGAGGTGAGTGCCAGTGTGAGTGAGTGCCAGTGAGTGTGAGTGGAGGTGAGTGCGACTGTGAGTGAGTGCCAGTGACCGTGAGCGCAAGTAAGTGCGAGTGAGTGTGAGTGGAGGTGACTGCGAGTGCGAGTGAGTGCCAGTGATTGGGAGTGGGGGCGAGTGCGAGTGACTGCCAGTGAGTGCAAGTGAGGGTGAGTGGAGGTGAGTGCGAGTGTGAGTGAGTGCCAGTGAGTGTGAGTGCCAGTGAGTGTGAGTGGAAGTGACTGCGAGTGCGAGTGAATGCCAGTGATTGTGATTGGAGGTGAGTGCGAGTGATTGCCAGTGAGTGTTAGTGGAGGTGTGTGCGACTGCGAGTGAGTGATAGTGAGCGTGAGCTTAAGGTGGGCATGAACGTGAGTGAGTGCAGGGCCTGGAAAAATTATGGTGAGTGAGTGTGAGTGAGTATTCTCCCACACTGCACTACCGACCTATGAACATGAATACATCTTGCTCGATGACCGTCGAAACTGGCTGTCGAAAGGCTGGAGTGAGGAAGCACGGCAGCCGCAGCGAGAGAATTTACCTTCCTGCTGTCTCTCGTATCAACGCGAACGAAACGCTGAAAGCACAGCGCATACGCAGCTACCGGCACTAGGAGCACTTTGCCAACACCGCAGATCGCTTAGAAGATGAGGACCGCGCGGCCACGCTCTTTGCCCCCGTCGCAGATTGCTTTCAAGATACGGCGCCCGCATGACCGACCGTAAGGAGCAGCGGCCCGAGTAGAACGTCCCCTCCCCCCCCCCCCCCATCCTTCGCCTCACCCTCGTGCCACGCGTGCGACGGAAGACGGCGCGCGCGCGAGATTTAGCCGCGATCGTCAGCTGACTCTCGAAAACTTTCACTCGCCCATACAGCGTACGGCGGGCGGCGACGATGTTGTCGTGTTACGAAACATCCCTGCGATGGTAACAGTGCAAATTCGCTTGGGCTGTCCATATAATAGCTACAGCAATAATCTTAAATTCCGACAGAATACACTTAAGATAAATTTTGTTTCAAACTGCAACTAAAACTTCAAAACAAAAGAAACTCTTGACTGACAGTTTATCCTGCCATTCTAATCAGACAAACTCAATGTTGTTCGCAATGAAAGAAAGCTTTGTATGATTTATTCGGATCATCCGTACTTTCATGTAAATCATGTAGGTGGCTGAGTGGTAGAGCTTCATGATAGCTGACTAGGTGTTTTCCGTAATGGGTTAGATGTTCTGATATTATGTTGGTGGAAGCTGTTGTCCAGATTGGTGGGTACATTACAGGACAGATCGTGATTTGTTTTGTTCAATGTATTGCATCAATTCGGAGTACTACATCTACTTTGCCGTTAACTTAGAATATTTTATCAAAATGGTTTGGATCAGACGTTTTGTACAAGGTCATGATATGCCTTGAATGTACATAAGATGCTTTTTTTCAGTACTATCAGCTTATTAATTTTGTTTCGTAGCGGTGCCCCAAGTTAATATGCAGTAGGCTAAGAGATAATAAAAACTACAATGAACCTTTCAACCATGGAAGAGCCAAGGTGCTCAGTCTGTATAACCAACCGACAGTTTTGCATAGTTCAATAGCAATTTGGCATTGTGCGTGTTCCACGCCAAATGTTCTTGGAACCACACTACGAGAATTTTTTAACATTTTACCTCGTCATCCTATCTTCAGAACCAATAGCTACATTGTAGTTACCTGGTTTATATATAGCAGCAAATATCACATACGTTGTTTTGGACGAATTCATTTGTAGCTTATTCTGTTATAACCAGCTAGGTAGTTACTTCAGATAATTCTTAAATTTCAATTCTATCTCTGTTAAAGCAGCAGCTTTATAGAGCATGCCATTATCGTGTGCATACATAACTGAGGAGACTCGGGGACGTCAGAGAGGTTATTATTGTAAGTTATAAACAAAAGAAGTCTGAGTACTGGTTCTTCTGTAACAACCGTTAAGACTTCTGCGTAAGATAAAACATCATTATTTACACAGATATATTGATAACGAAAGGATAAGTAATGCCGTAGAAGCTCCAGTACGATACCGCTCACACCGTACTGTTCCAATTTGATAATTAATAAATTATAACATACTGAATCAAAGGCTTTCCTGAAATATAACAATAAAGCTAGTGTATACACTCTGTTTTTAATGTTATCATTTTTTTTTGTCTTTAGGAAGAACTGCTCTAGAATAAGTTTTTCGTGGAAACCGTAGTGCATGTCGCTGATTACGTTATATTTACTAAAAATGATTTATAATCTAACATTCATGGCACTATCAAACACCTCTGATTGAACACGTAAGACAGGTATCGGCCGGTATTTGTCATTAAATGTTTATCACCTCCTTTGTATATGCGGCATACTCGTGCTATTTTCAGAATATCTGGAAAGGTACCACTCTTAAACATTCTATTTATTGTGTGAGCTATGACAGGTGTAATTATGTCCGTAATATATTTCGTTGGTACAGGTCTCATTGGCGAGCGTCCCGCCTATCCTTGTACCAAGACATACAAGACCGTGGGATCACTTGATGTCCGGCACATGCCGGAGTGGATGACAAGGAACGGGTAGACCGGCTGGCTTGAAATATGGCAGGCCGAGCCGCGAACCACTCCGCCCCAATGGACCCCCCCCCCCCCATACACACCCTCCACGCCACGAGAAATGCTGGAAATCCAAAAAATACTCGGCTGACGAAGAAAGGCTTGTTCCGACCACAAGGTCAACAGAGGGCAGGCAATCGACTGTCGCAGACTACAGACGAACATCTTTCTTCACTTACACAGGCTACACAAGATGTACACCGAGAGACACAAAGGCAAATATCCCTGCTCTGTAGTTTAGCAAGGTAAAGTTGTAGGTCAGTTAGTGAGACGTTGAATGAAACCGCTAGTGACAAGTGTCTCAGGGTATCTCACAAATGCAGTAGCGCTTTTACTCAGTCTAGTCTGTAGACACACCGATACTCGAGCACGTCACATATGAATACCTGAGGCGCCCGGCAGACGCCGTGTCGCGTCTAATTCCGGACTCAGTCGCTAAATGGTTGTGGGAGGCGCGACCCACCGAACTCGACTTGAGAAGCCCGCTAGCGATTTTCGACCAGGCCCGGTGAGCTGTAGAAGCCTGTAGGGCACGGGAATGTACCACTCAGATTTATGGCTCAGTAAAGTTGTTCTTCTTCTTGGTACTGGTTTAACATGATCATACTCTTGAGAAACGTTGTTTCTTTACTTTGCGCAGTAACAGAACTTCAGCACGTGTAACAGGCGTAAGTATTGGTTAGCAACACGGAATTAGTTCACTATAGGTGTGACCATGAGTTCCGTCCGGTCGGGTTGCTGGGTAGTGAAACAAATATTCATTCAAAGCAGTTGCTGCTTCTCTGCTTGTGAATATTTCAATGGCTGTCTTTATGTTTATCTCGGTGTTCTGGCTTTTTGTGGAAGTTAGATCTCTAATTTCATTAAAAATTTTCCTATGGCCGTTTTTATTTTGCCACATAAACGTTCATAGCACTTAATTTTTGATTGCTTCATTTCAACTGTGACCATATTTCTGTTCTTTTTTTTTAAGTACGGGAACGGTTGCGCAATCCTGCATTTTACAAGCATGAGGTACATCTCGCTTTTTTTTTTCATTTTCAAAAAAGCGGCGTTTATCCAAGGCTTTCGTATTTTTCTGCTCCCCTGATCGCACAATTTCAACGGAAACGTCTGCTCGTAGCACATAATTATTTTATAAGAAAACATCTAGTATGCCGCATTCAGAACTTCTTTTTTCAAATACGCATGTTCTGCCCGTTGATAGGATCAGAGAATGTGAATTCTTTGATCCTCTTGGGTGAAAACTACGTGTGAGCGTTTTGGTCCCTACGTCTCCTCGTTTGTGGGCGTAAGGGATGAAACAAAATTCAGCGAGATCAAATCAAATCATATTTTATTCTCCAGCAAGTATCTGGATGGTCACCTGGGATGAAAGCTGTACGGACAGCTTGAGGAAGGCCCAGGAAACCATTACATGGCAGCAGCAGACAGAACGAAATAACAATAGCAGTACAGAAGTAGTCATCAAATCAAATCAAGTACAGCAATCAAGTACAGCATCAAATCAAGTACAGCAATAACACAGAAGTTTTCTTAAACGACATATGAAGAAATACGGATTACATGGGCACGAAGTATGTTCGCAGTTGTTTTCGACTAAAACCAGCAGTATCTTTATGTTTGATCATTAATCAAATGGTGATTATCATTATTCTCAGCGGATAACAGTCGCGTAGCGCAGTCAGTTAGGTTTATATTGTTCATACATATTGTCGCGTACCAGTGACGGTGAAGAACGCAGCGAAACTGTGACTGACGAAACTAGCATTTTATTGGGTGAACTTGTGCCTTGAAAAATAGGCTACACTAAAAGAACAACGATAGTGGCGATAGTGGCGAGTCGGCAATCGTCGATAATTTGATCTCCTGGCCTAGCGCATCGGCTTTTATAGATGAGTCATTGAATGTGCCAGAGTAATCGCTTGTGCCCGCGTGCCTTCCAGAAAGTTCTACACAATTCGCGTCGCACATGTACTCACATTACACAAGATTCGGTGACAATAAACATCAGATGGAACCATCGATAACATTCGAGAAACTTACGATCGATACACGCGGGCGCGTCCTACACTGAGCGCTAACATTCGTTAGACGGTGAAAAGCGGTCATCCGAAAAAGATAAAGAAGTACACGAGTCAATATATCAAGTAATGTAGCCGTTTGCCCATTGAGCCTTGGGGGCTCCGAGATTACGCTTGTGCACATGAGCGAATTGATCTAACCAGCAAACTGTCTCGATTACATGTCGTCCGAGAACATACTTATATTTAGGTGAGCCATTATAATAAAGGAGGACGAATTACCCAGGAAATGTACAATTGGTTTAAGCAAATCGAGGAACGTCAGTCTGTTTCCTAACGGTGGGCAACACAAGACTACAACTGTGACATATCAATACATTGTATAATCACATAAATACATATTCTGCATTATTCGTAGCAAGTGAAAATTCTGGAATTGACTCATGTAAACATCGCTGTTTAACATAGACAGTCACACCACCACCTCTGCACCTTGCTCTCACTAAGCCATGGTATATTTAATTTTCCCACTACGGGGGGTTATAATTCACACTAAGGCACGTGTCACAATGCAGCAAGATATCAAAAAATATGCGCGATTTACCCGAAGATGTCATTCAGTTTGTACTGCTTTTTTTTATGTTCGGCACCTTAAAGTGAAATTTTTTATCAGTTTACTGGTGTTAAAGGGACACTAAAGGTTACCATTAAGTCAACGTGGACTGTTGAAATACCATCACAGAAACCTCGAAACGCTTGTTTCGTGCCAAGGAGAGACTTATTTTAAGAGAAAATGCGTTCTGAAGCGTCCGCGTACCTCTAGCGCAGTTCAAATAGCCCGCCCTCCGATCGAGGAGTACTGACATCATGGTCTCATAGTGACGTTGCGCCATCGGTGAGTAGAACTGCGTCCGCAGACGGCTTTTCTGCGCAAAACGCAAACGCGCGGCCAGAAACAGAGCCAAGACAGAGCCGACAGCAGAGCGAAAGCGGGAGTATGGTGGCTAGCGGAAGGAGAAACGAATTACGTCCCACATTACGTCCCACGGCACACGGAGAGTCCGTTTTCGTTAAACTATAGGCTGCGGCGAGCTCGCAGCGTGGTCGGCGTGGTCTGTGAGAAGTGACGAGCCTTTTCGCACTTGCAACAGGGCATAAAAAATGCGAATCGACGCAAAACTCTGCCTAGAAACGTGCTTCGCCACAGCCAGGGCTCAATACGACCCAAGCTGGCACGACCCAGATGTCGTTTCCCGCACCGCCACCAGGCGCCGCTACTATACCTCAAACTCCAGCGCAAGACGCCCATAAGCTGGTACTTCATTCTATGACGCAAACTTCGACGCTCGTCGCAATGGACCCTGACACCGACAGATTGGCTCGCGATGGTGGGCTCAACTTCAGCGATTTGAACACCGACGAGCGCGACCTGCTGCTGACGGCTTGCACTGCCGGCGTCGTTGCGTACTACGACGGCGGCCTCGACATCGGCTCTCCGGAGCGGGAAAACAACGAGGGCTTCCCACGACATCACATGGACGTGGCATTCTCGCTGCTTGTTCCAAATGAAACTTTCGCGAGCCAGCAGAACCCTCACAGCACGACGCGATAACGAAACTACTGAAACTCCAAAGCGTGCGCGGCGCAGAGTCGAGCGCGCACAGTAGAGCGAAAACGAAACCTTTCGAACACCCATATTACTGAAGGGTAACCTCAAAATGTTATTTTTTCTTAGAATCGAATAGACGTAGACAAGTAGCATTTTTTCCGTCTTATAATCAAATGAAATGATATTTTTAATACGAGTAGTTGAGTATTAGTAATACAAATTATGAGGAGTGCTTTCGTCATCGGGCTAGTACCGGAATGTCGCTGGGGGGTCTCAAATCGTGCCATGCATTTACCTCAATTTCTCGGTTACTAAAGCTCTGTTCGCGATTATATTGACGCCTTAGACGTTCTAGAACATTGCTCTACCACTTTAACTTGAGTTTCTGGTAACCTTTAGTGTCCCTTTAAGGACTAATATATTGCATGAATAGACATCATCATCATCCATATCGTCAAATAGTGAAAATAACTACTTTCGAAGGGAAGAAAGCCGTGGCGCTTACGTTGTCCTTTATCAGCATCTTCCTAACTGGCGATTCGAATACCTGGCAAATTTTCATCCCTGCATACGAACAGCTTGCCACCAGTGGTCCACAAGAACCGTCATCGCCATTCCTTTTCTTTTTCCACTGCGGCGCCAAGAAGCCGTTTGCCGTACTCTGTGAGATGTTTGTTTACGATCACCTTTGGGGATAATTGAAAGCGCTTTGCCTTTGCATCCTTTCTTTTTTTGGCTTTATGGAGAAAGGTATTCCTCTTGTTCTCAGGACAAGCAGAATAATATTTGCTTGATTATGTCGGGCAGTAGAGTAGAATAGAGTAGGTAGAGCGTGGTAGATGTCAATATAAGTCTCTGAGACCTCTTCCTTAAGAGGAAGCTTTAGCTCGGGTGCTCCTATCTAAATGCATGTAAAAGGAGAATTGATTTTTCTCGGCAACCACGGCACCGAATTTGACGAAGTTTGTTGCATTTAAGAGGAAAGCTTAAAATCTAGTGACTGTTGGTTTCGAATTTCCGATTTAGGTCGTAAATTTTTTACTAAATATTGACAAAAATCGAAAATATTCAAAAAACGAAACTATCAAGTTTGCAACTCTGTAACTCAACAACGAAGAAGGATAATACAATTTTGTGAATTGCATCTAATAGTACATCTAAAGCGGACAACATTGAAATGTTACACATGAATATAAAAAATTTTAGTAATATGGAAATACAGCTTTTGCAGAACCCTTGTAACCAACGTAACAAATTCACGTAAGATGTAAAATGACATACCGAATTCGTCCGCTTTGAATGGTCTAATGGATGCCGTTTACAGAACCGGGATATCTGTTCTTAATGCAGAGCTACAAATTTGTAAACTTCGCGCTTCCATTTTTTTCAAACGGTCAAATATTTGAAAATATTTTTAACAAAATTCAGGCCCTAAATCGAAATTCCGCTTCCAACAGTCACTAGAATTTAGATTTCTTTCTCAAATGCAACAAATTACATTAAAATAGGTCAAGGGGTTGTCTCAGAAAAACGTTTTTGCGTTTCACATGTATTTGAATAGGCCGCGCCGGAGTTGGGCCCGAGCTAAAGCTTCCTCTTAATCATCTCGCCAATTTGCATTACAACAATTACTGGTTTGCCTTCAAGTGGAATGCCCATTATCTCAATGTTATTAATGCGTTGATATTATCCTAGTTCCTTATTCTGTATGCATACAGAACATAGAAATTCTGTTTAATAGCTTGGCCTTCTCAGCGCGAAGATCCTAGTTTTGTTTTAGAACCTGCGCTATTTCTGCTTTGAGCTCAGGAACTTATTGAAAGTTAACTTTTATATTCCTCAAGTCTGCCCTGAGCTCCTGCCTCAAACCTTTGAGTTAGCCTCTTTTGACATTCCTCAACACAACTGTACGACTAAGCACTAAAAAACATAGGCAACAGATGTCAAACAAGGAGAAGAAAGCTGATAGGTTTGGCAGCAGAGCACAGATTCTACGAATTATTGGCTTAATGAGGATACACCGCTCACACGCGAAATCGCAGGCAATATTTAAATGTGGCTCTGTAGTACACTGCTGCCGAACTTTTAAAGATGTTCATTGCGTTGGCGGTTTTGTGCTACTGTTTGTTACTCGTCCGCCCCTTGCGCAGTCGCAGAACAGAATCCCCGCCTACGTGACGTCCGTCCACTGTTGTGGTACAGGCACACGTGGCACTGCAGGCATAAAATGGAACGAAAGCAAGCTGTTTGTGTTTGCAAAAGCAGAGACAATATTTATATGTGGCTCTGTTGTGCATTGCTGCCAAAAGATACATATGTTATGCTCGATTCACCTTTCAGTTTAGAACTACTGATGTAATATGTATATTACGAGCAAATGAAGCTAGAGCGGCGGTTCAAGACACATTCAATTCAGCCGATAGGACATGTTTCGTGTGCGCTTCATTTGACAGATTCATGTGCCAGATTCACGTGCCAGTTTTGAGCGAACAATTATTTATAGGCAAGCAATTTTACGTTTTGTGCGGCTTGCTAAAACTATATTTTTAAAAATTGTGGCAGAGCCAATCTCACAATTACTGTTGACAGTAGTGTGCTGTTGGAATCTCAGCGCTGACGCCCGTTGTTACAAATGGGTCGCAAGCCCCAAGGGTAGCGTTGGCCTGGCGGCCTGGGGCACAACTGGAAGCATCCGAAGGTCCCGGCAAAGCATGAGTCGAGTGGTAACAGAACAACTTGTTTATTCTAGCATCGCAAAAGAGCGGGCGGTCAGGTCGACCGAAGTGGAGAGACGGGACAGCACGTAACTCAACGGAAGAAATCGGAGCCTCTCTCTTGGCGTCCGGGGGCAGCTGCTTTTATACTCTCGCAGTTGAGGGGAAGAAGGAACGCCTCGTCAGAGGCGCACGTGATGCGGGGCACGGACAGGCTGAGAGACATGTTGAGACGAGTGTAGTGACGCATCCGCCGAGCCGGCGCCGGTCAGACCTCCTCGCTTCACACTTGGGGAGCTCCTCTCCCCGGCTGCCGCGCTTTGACAAGCGTGGGCACCACCATGCACACACACACACACGCACACTTGAAGACACGTGGCACTGAAACATGCCTGGACGCGCTTGGCGGGGAGGCGTATCGGCGGCGCTGAACGGGCCAAAATGTCCGCCGCTTTGAACGAAGCCCCGGCGTCCGTTGCATCCGCGCCGGCTATACCGCGCGTCGTAGGCGAAACGTAACAGACCGCCCCGCCGGGGGAAGGAGATCCCGATGGTCAGGGGACTGCATCCGCTGTCCGGAGGGATGTCGCTCGATGATGCTCATAACCGAAGTCGGGCGTCCTTCGGCGTTTCTTGAGCGCAGCGCACAGAGAAGGCCTCGTTCTCACGTTCAGGTTCACACAGGACACTGCAAAGTGACTTCGGGAGAGTTGCCATTTTTCTCTCGTTCCCAGCAAGCGTTAGAACTACGCCGAAACTCAACCGCTCAGTCAGCAAGCACGAAACAACCCTCACCAAGTCCTGCCAGGCTCTTTCCCCTTTTATACCACTGCCTAGTTCCTTACAGTAGTCTAGCAGCACTCAGAACGCGTCCACAAATTGGAAAATTGCACTAGAAAGCACGTCATCACTTTGAAACACTAAACAAAAGCAATATGTTAAATATCCTACCTGAGGAAGAAAAACATCAGTAACAAACAACTCTGAGGCTGATTCCTACGTTAGGGGCTTCGACTTAAGCCATCGGCGTTACCGTTGAGACTCCCCTTTTTGTAACCCACCTCAAAGGAATATTGTTGCAAAGCGAGGCTCCAGCGAAGGAGGCGGCCATTTTTGGGAGAGATGGTCTGCAGCCATTGGAGAGGGCAGTGATCCGTCTCAATGATAAACCTCGAGCCGGCAAGGTAGCATGACAATTTCTGAACGGCCCACACGAGACACGCACACTCTTTCTCGGTGGCGCTGTACGCCTGCTCACGACTGGTCAGCTTACGACTAGCATACAGGACGGGGTGTTCCACTTCTCCATTTTCCCGTTGGCACAGTACAACGCCCATGCCTCGCTCACTAGCATCGCACTGAACAACGAACCCTTTTGTGTAGTCGGGCGATCGTAGCACAGGCTGGCTTGTTAGGGCGCTCTTTAGGGCGCTAAAAGCTCTTTCCTTTGTCTCGTCCCATACGACTGTTTGGGGCTCTGTTTTTTTTAGAGCATCCGTCAGGGGAGCCGCGATATCAGAGTACCTGGGGATGTACCTCTGATAGTAGCCGGCGACACCTAAGAACGACCGAATATCGGTCTTCGTGCGCGGTTGCGGGAAGTCTCGCACAGCGGCCACCTTTATTTCAGAGGGGCGGCGACGACCCCGTCCAATCACGTGACCGAGGTAGACAACCTCGGCCTGTGCTAACTGGCACTTGGGATCCTGGACTGTCAAGCCCGCATCGCGCAGGCGGCTTAGCACTGCCCGCAAGTGGGCCATATGCTCAGGCCAGGATGCGGAGAATATCGCTACGTCGTCTAGATACGGTAAAGCGAGTTCTTGCTGTCCCCGCAACACTTTATCCATGAGGCTTGAAAAGCAGTATGGCGCGTTCTTCAAACCAAAACTCAAAACTTTAGGACGGAACGTTCCCACTGGTGAAATGAACGCCGCATACCTACTAGCCTCTTCTGTAAGTAGAACCTGCCAATAACCCCTGACAAGATCTAGGGTGGAAATAAACTGAGCGCTACTAACTTTCTCAATGCGCTCCTCGATGTTAGGGATCGGATAAATTTGATCCTTAGTGATGAAATTAAGCCTGCGGTAGTCGATGCAAGGACGAGGTTCCTTGCCCGGTACCTCAACTAAAATCAAAGGGGAGGTATAATCACTCTCACCCGCCTCAATAACACCGAGCTGTAGCATTTTCTTTACCACAGCCTCCATAATATCGCTCTGGCGGGGTGACACCCGGTACGCCTTGGATCGTACTGGCTCTGGGGAGGTAAGTTCTATGTCATGAGTAAGGACAGAAGTCCTACCAGGCCTCTCAGAGAACAGACCTTGAAACTCTTGTAAGAGCTGGTGTAGTTCGGTTTTCTGCTAAGCGACAGCGATGCTTTACTGATTAAGTCACTAATGACTTGATCGGTGTCTTTCCTGTTCGTCACTGAGCCTAGTCCCGGAAGCTCGACCGGAAGCTCTTCGGGAACGTTTACCATCATGCACACCACTGCTTCCCGTTGTTTATAGGGTTTGAGCAGATTACAGTGGTAAACTTGCTGTGCTTTCCGCTTTGCTCGCAGACTCCCCACGTAGTTAACGTCCGACAGTTTTTGAACAATCCGTGCTGGGCCCTCCCACTGCACGTCGAGTTTGTTCTTTAGCGACGTGCGCAATATCATGACCTCATCGCCCACCTCAAAACGACGGGCCCTGGCTGTCCGATCATAATAAACCTTGGCCCTCTGCTGGGCCTTTGCCATTGCTTCACCTGACAGCTCCTGTGCCCTTCTTAAGCGTTCGAGGAGCCTAAGCACGTACTCCACCACGACTGGGTCGTCACCCCTGCCTTCCCACGATTCTCGAAGCATGCGAAGCGGAGACCGCAGCGAGCGACCGTAGACCAGCTCAGCTGGCGAAAACCCCGTAGCCGCATGCGGCGCGGTCCTTAATGCAAACATCACCCCAGGCAGACACAGCTCCCAGTCAGTTTGTTGTTCAAAACACAATGCTCTCAACACGCGCTTCATGACGGAGTGGAGCTTCTCAACGGAATTCGACTGTGGGTGGTACACTGAGCTGTGTAACAGCTTTACCCCGCACCTTTCGAGAAAGACTGTCGTCAAAGCGCTCGTAAACACCGTGCCCTGATCTGACTGGATTTCCGCAGGAAAACCAACTCGCGCAAATATGGACAGTAGTGCATTGACTATCTCAACTGAGCTGAGTTCTTTAAGCGGCACTGCTTAAGGGAACTTTGTCGCTGGGCAGATCACAGTCAAAATGTGTCTGTACCCCGTGGTTGTTACCGGCAGAGGTCCCACTGTATCAATAACGAGCCGTCTAAAAGGCTCCGTAATGATAGGTACCAACTTCAACGGCGCCCTCGATTTGTCCCCTGGTTTGCCCAACCGCTGACAGGTGTCACATGTCCTCACAAAGTGGTCTGCGTCCCGAAAACACCCTGGTCAATAGTACTCTTGCAAGAGACGGTCCTTAGTTTTCTTAACTCCTAGGTGTCCGGACCACAAACCCCCATGCGACAAGCGCAACAGATCCTGGTGGTAGCACTGAGGCACGATCAGCTGATCGAACTCCACTCCCCTGCGGTCTAGATACTTCCGGTACAGGACCCCACCTCTTTCCACAAAACGAGCATTTTTCTTGGCGATACCTTCCTTGACATTGTAGCGGATGTTTTCCAGGCTGCCATCCTTTTTTTGCTCGGCTATCAAAGCCGACCGGCTGACTTTTAGCAACCTATTAAGTCCGTCTGACGTAGGCGCAATGAGCAAATCTGCAGATAGCTCTTCTAACTTTCCCGTGTCGGGCATTTCCTTTCCAGTATCTGGTGCCTTTAACGCTACAGGCTCAATTTTATTCAGTTCGGGCGTGCTCTGAATATCAGCTTGCTGCGCCTCTGACCCTTTCTCATTGTTCTACAACGTCGGCCCCGCAACTACCGCCTTTCCAGCGAGCTCCCGAACCGGCCTGAACGCTAGCCTCACCAAACAAAAGCCCCTTCTCGCGCAGGAGGTGATCGGACCTGTTCGAAAATAGGTACGGGTACTGGGGGGGCAGCATAGATGACACTGCCGCCTCCGTCTCAAGTGCTCCGAAAGGTCCTTCAATAAGCACTTTTGCTACGGGCAGACACACGCTATGAGCTTCCACGGCTTGCTTGATCCATGCACACTCGCCCGTGAACATATCGGGTTCTACGTAAGAGGGGTGAACTACATCCATTGCAGCTGCGGAATCGCGAAGCACTCGGCACTCTTTCCCGTTCACGAGGAGGTCTCGCATGTAAGGCTCGAGAAGCTTCATGTTCTCGTCAGTGCTGCATAATGACAAAAACACAACTTTTGTTTTTGTTTCTGGACACTGCGCCGAAAAGTGACCCGGCTTCTGGCACGTATAACAAACGCGCGCTTGCCTCGTCTCGAACCGCTTTCTGCGTTCGGCTTCGGCTGCCGCCGTCTCCTTACGTTCGGTCGGACTGCTTTCACTCGCATCCGCACTACGTGTGTCCCCCTTTGCTCTCATGGGCGTGAACTTCGGCCTCTCAAACTTGGAGCCAAATTCACCCTTTTGACCGTCCTTAGCTCCGCGAGCCCGACGCGTCACAATCTCCTCGTCTAGCTCAGCGGCTTTAGCCACTGTACTAACGTCTGGCCTATCCAAGACCCAGTACCGCACGTTCTCAGGTAACCGACTATAAAACTGTTCTAGCCCGAAACACTGCAGAACTTTCTCGTGGCCACCAAACGCTTTCTCTTCTTTGAGCCACTCCTGCATGTTTGACATAAGCCTGTAGGCAAACTCTGTATATGACTCACTTCTGCCTTTCTCATTTTCCCGAAACTTCCGACGGAACGCCTCCGCTGACAGCCTGTACTTTTTTAGCAGACTCGATTTCACTTTGTCGAAATCCTCTGCCTCCTCTCTCTTCAAGCGAGCGACTACGTCGGCCGCCTCGCCGGGTAACAAAGTGAGCAAGCGCTGTGGCCACGTTTCCCGAGAGAACCCCTGCTTCTCGCACGTTCGCTCAAAGTTAACCAGGAACAAACCAATGTCCTCTCCAAGCTTAAACGGCCGCATCAGGTCAGTCATTTTGCACAATACTCGTTCTCCTGCACCGTGTGCCTGACTTCCATTACGAGCGCGTTCCATCTCTACCTCGAGACGCTTCATTTCCACAGCGTGGTCGCGCTCTTCTTTTTCTGTCTCTTTTTGTTCTTTTCGTTCGCGCTCCTGTTTCTCTTTTTGCTCTTTAAGTTCGCGCTCTTGTCTTTTTGACGTCTCCCTCCCCTCAGTGGTCTCAAGGCGTTCCGATAGCTCGTCATCCTCAGCTTCTAACTCCAGAATAGCCCTTAGCAGTTCTGGTTTTCTGAGTTTGTCTGAGACATCCACACCCAACTCTCTTGCAAGCTCCAGCAATTTCGGTTTGCGCAACGACTTCCAATCCATGGCTAGTCTGAATGCTGCTTTCTCTACTGACTACTATTGTCTTGCCGCAAACTAACCCGGCAGCAACGACAACCACAATTACCAGATCTCTTTCTGACACTAACAAAAGCCTGGCAAAACTCAGAAGAAGAAAGTCCCGCACTCACCAAACCTCGCAGCCAAGAATTCAGCGCAGTCGTTCCGCTGCAGGCAACCAGTCATCACACAGGGCTCGTTGCACTGCTCCCGGATGGTCGTTGTGCTGCTCAGCATACAGTCAACCGCATATCTTCGCTGCTGGCCTCCGTTGTCGCGATCTCACCGCTACCAGCCAGTTGTTGGAATCTCAGCGCTGACGCCCGTTGTTGCAAATGGGTCGCAAGCCCCAAGGGTAGCGTTGGCCTGGCGGCCTGGGGCACAACTGGAAGCATCCGAAGGTCCCGGCAAAGCATGAGTCGACTGGAAACAGAACAACTTGTTTATTCTAGCATCGCAAAAGAGCGGGCGGTCAGGTCGACCGAAGTGGAGAGACGGGAGAGCACGTAACTCAACGGAAGAAATCGGAGCCTCTCTCTTGGCGTCCAGGGGCAGCTGTTTTTATACTCTCGCAGTTGAGGGGAAGAAGGAACACCTCGTCAGAGGTGCACGTGATGCGGGGCACGGACAGGCTGAGAGACATGTTGAGACGAGTGTAGTGACGCATCCGCCGAGCCGGCGGCGGTCAGACCTCCTCGCTTCACACTTGGGGAGCTCCTCTCCCCGGCTGCCGCGCTTTGACAAGCGTGGGCACCACCATGCACACACACACACACACGCACACTTGAAGACACGTGGCACTGAAACATGCCTGGACGCGCGTGGCGGGGAGGCGTATCGGGGGCGCTGAACGGTGCAAAATGTCCGCCGCTTTGAACGAAGCCCCGGCGTCCGTTGCATCCGCGCCGGCTATACCGCGCGTCGTAGGCGAAGCGTAACAGTGCTAAACATTGCAGCTATGTAGTGACAGACAAACCGCCTTGCTGATATCACATTTATTTAAAATTATCAGTTGCCATTCCGAGACTTCAATTGCTTCGGTTACATGCGACATGCGTTATCTGTGCTAACGACCAACTTTGCTGTGGCACTCGGTTGACATGGTCGCCATGACAAGGTCAGCAGGAAAAGGGTATAATGATGACCACGGAGTTACTACGATGGAATGACGAAGGAAGGACGTCGATGCAACGACAAAGTGCGATGGTTGCTTGATGAAAATGAATTGTCGATTTTGAAATGTAAGGATGGCATAGTGACGACAGCGTCACGACGATGGTTCGAGGAGTATGAGATTACTCGTGTAAGAAGGCGATGGAGTGACACCGACAGTGTGACGACGTCCGGATGACGAAGCTGACACAATGACAATGACATGACACAGACGACATAACGTTCGCGGTATGACAGAGGATGTTTGACAGCGAACAACCACGGAAGAATCGTGATTGAAAAACGACATCGTGATTACAGCAAAATGAAAGAGGAATGATGTCGATGTACTGACGAAGGCCGTATTACGACGACGGCATGATGATAATGGGATGACATTTTGGAAGCGATTGCGATGGTGAAACGACTGATTGACAATGATGGCATATGATGACAATGATGACGACGGTGTGACGACGACGGCAAGACGAGAGTCCAATGACCAAGATATAATGATGACAATGAAATGAGCACGCATTCGTCATGACAGTATAACGACTAAGGCATGAGGGGTGTATGACGGCGAAGACGTGACGACAACCGCCTGACGAGAGTCGGAGGACAAGGATGGAATGGAGACGATGGAAGAACCGCGATGGAATCACGACGACAAGCACAAACGTGGTGGCTCAAACAATGAGACAACTTGAGCTAGGGTTGACGCAGATGGCGTGAAAAACCTGAGGTAACAACGACGGAGCAACCCCGATGGCGTCATCGAAACGGTATGACAGCGGATACATGAGCACACTACGATGAAGGTTGCGCGATGAAGATTGCGTGATAACGACGGCGTCACGACGACGGTAAAAAGAGAATGGGATTGCGAAGCTGAAATGACGGTGACGTAAGCATCAACAGTGGAACACCACCATCCCATACCTAGTGGCCCAAGTTGTTAGACAACTTCGGCCACTTGGGCAGGATGCAATGACCCAGATGGCATGGTGACCACGAGAACATACTTAGTGGCCCACGTTATTAGACAATTTGATCCACTGCGTTGGATTAGAAGGCCTGATTATGACAGCACGGCGAGAGTCCAGCGGTGAAGTTGAAGTGACAGGGATGTAATGACAACGATGGTATCACAACCAATAACGCATACCTGGCTGAACAAGGCGAAAAATGCTAATCGAGCAAAATCTAGCGTCCTATTAGCAGATGATATGACGTTAGAAAATGTGTGTATGTCTGGAGAGATCATTTCACAAAGTGAGACGTAGGACTATACTATTTCGAGAGCATACTTACGATTTCTTAAGGGCATACTAGGAGATTACTGCTAAGAGCAACTTGAATACCTTTAGACATGTAACGCATCGGCGTTCTTATGGTTCTTTACGAAATATCTAGCGCTATGTTTGCCTCTAACCGTTTTGCTACCAACCTAGATCACTGTGAAGTCTATGGTGGATTAGGGAGTGCATGGGGCTGCTGTGCTGGAGGAACAGTGTTTGAAGCCCACCGTCTGACACACTTGGGAGTTTGCGCGGCAATGTGTACATGTGTGCCACTTTTCAACGAAGCTCTTTACGGCGACAAACCCTAGATGCTCGTACGTACCGCTCTTCAACAAATTTACCGTACCGCTCTTCAACAAAGCACAGGATAAATGGCACGTGATATGCGCTGGTCTTCAATGAACATCTTCGATGCCAACTTGGGCGCTGTGCACTTGACACTGTGAATGTGCAGCTCTACAAAGACGAAAAAAATCTTTGAAATTTTCATGAATCTGAGCGGAATTCAACCTACGCCGCAAGCGTTCCGCAAGGACAGCAATCCGACGCTATAGCATGCGGCGCAACTGGCGTCAAGTGTTCTCCGTAAAAGGCAAAAGGTGCATGAGAATGTACCTGGACCATTGTATGCGGACTACATAATACTAATAGCGGGCAATGCAATAGACATACAAAGACTGTCCTCTATGGGGGGCAACGCAACAACAAATCTAGACATTAGGTTTAGCACAGATCGATTCGGAAAAAGATCTTAATAAAGGGACAAGTTATTACGTCGTGTCACTTCAACAACATGTCATACACATAGTCCAGCTATATAAATACCTCGGCGTATAAACGAATAAAAGGATTATTCGAACACCCACCTAAAATTACCTGAAAACAGAGGGTAAAGGGGCCGCAGCAATATTGAAATATAGAGCGCTTTGGGGCTACAATAATAATGAGCTGCTGGATGAAGTATGCAAAGAAATAATTTCCGAACGATAACTTTCGCAAAATGCCATTCTGTGCTTAACACTGGATATTTTGTCGGCGTTTGATTGTTCAACAAAGATCACTTGACCGGTTGGCTTTGGGAGCTCACAGTAAAACCACAAATGAAGCAGCGCAGAATGGCATGTATTGGTTATCTTTTATACTCAAGGAACCGCCAAACAAAATAAGTATTCAAGAAACACCCAGGAACATGGATGAAAGGAAATGGACGGGTAAAGTGCACAATTGTCTGTACCTGAAAAGCGTGGACACAAAATGGAGAAATAGGTGAAGAAAATTGCCAGACATGTACAGGTAATTGAATGTGTATATAGACAACCAGGAGCCATCAAAAAGAAAGCGACAAAAACAAAGAGAATGAATTAGATGCAAAGAACAGAAACGAAAAAGCACCAGGGAGATGTACAACTGGACCAAAGAAATTAGGAGGGAATATCTGGGCGATAATAGAAAGAGCAATGTCTTGCTGCTTGAGGTCTGAGCTGGCTGTCTAAGCACAACGATATACTGGAGCAAATATTTGCAACAAGTTGAGGCATGTATCTGCTGCAGCGAAAATCAGGAGATCGCTCAGCACAACCTGAAGAATGTGAAGCAACCATGCTGTATTGTGATAATGAATGCTATGTGATATCCACGGGCTTCACAGCTGCCAGCAAAATCCGTAGGTAACATACACCTTCCTGAAGCACTTGTATTTCAAGTGTACGGGAACAATAACCAGTCACTAGTCGAGATAATCAGGAGACGCCACGATTATTGGTGGAAAAAGAAAACATGTAAGGGATTTATACGACCGAATCTGTTACAGGAGTAGGCAGCGCTACAAGGCAGGTTGAGAAGTTTTGAGGAAATGAACATTCATTACGGAGAGGTATGGAAAGATTGTAGAATGAAAGTCATGTGCAACATCCTTAATGCTGAGGCCGGCTAGGTGACTATGTGTCACTACCCCCTTTCAAAGGATGCTAATCAATCATCACCATTTTTAAGCACGAATGATGAGTCACGCTTTAGTACACGCCCCCCCCCCCCCCCACATAACTCCTTTCGACGGTACCAACACGTTATGTGCCTGCATTGATTCAATGCTTAAAAAATTTTTGGACACAATCATCGTGGGATGGATCCTGCCGAATTCTTTTGCATAAAGGGTCACAACCAATCTTCAAACTATATGAGTATGCGGGCAAGGTTTTTTAACACAACTGTTTGATTAGACGTTTTAGGTACAAAGTGAGAAATGATACAATTATATGCAAATATACGTATATTACCGGGCACATGCAAGTGTAATTTAATTATATACCGGGTATTTCAGCGAACATTTTCCAAATTCGTTAAAGGTTGCCTGCGGCAGATAGGATAATTCTAGTGCATGAGGTGGTCTACTCGAACAGGCGGACGTCAATTGCACAAATAATTCAAACGCACAATCGACTATTGAACAAAAGTTAACTAATTCTGTTTTTATGTAAAAACCTTATGGCCCATATTGCAATTTACAAATTGTAGGCGTGGAGTTTCCAAGGCAGATCCACTTGAAACAAATTTTCAGGATGACACCAGTTTCGAGATAATAATTGCCGAATTTTCAGGAAAAATTCACAGGCGTTGATGTTAGATTCTTAACAAAACGTCGTTTTATGCATTGAATCAGTAACTGGAACGCCGACGCATTTCTCCAGAAAGTTCGGGAATGAATTTCTTGAAATTGGTGTCCTCCTGAGAATTCGTCCCAAATGGATCAGCCTTGCGAACTCTACTTGCTAGAATTTGTCAATTGCAATATGAGTCATGAGGTGGTTAGTTAAATACCTAATTAGTGAGTCTTTGTTGATTAGTCGATTATTTATTGCAATTTTTTGCAAGTAATGTCCGCCTCTGCGAGTAGACCAGCTCATGAACTAGAATTGGGCCCAGCCTTTAAAAATTTGTGAAGTGTTCGCTGAAACAATCCGTATATAATAAAAATACTAGAAGGGCGAGAACAGTTCCTTCAGGCACACCTAATGTTACTGGCGCAGGCCTAGATAGGTGCTTAATTCTAATGATTGATTGTGGCGCGCGGTGGGGGCGGGGGAGGGGGGTTAGTAAGAAATTTGATAATCAACTTCGAAACACCAGAATGCAAATAATGATTGCAAGTTTCTATATTACAGGGTGACGAGCGGTTTCATAGCAGACTTAGAGAAATCCCGAAAAATTTGCGTCAGTATGTACGTTGACTTCACGGTAGGTTAGAACATAGTGCACTAAAATGGTCAGCTGTGTTTTGCGCGAGAAACCTTTGCGGAATCAGTATAGACTAAGATGACAAAAATGACTCAAATGAAAGAAAAAAAATAAAACTACTCGTAACAGAGTAGAGGATCTGTTCCATGATTCTGCAAGAGTCGCGTGTTAAGGAGATGGGGGGCTATTTTCGGGGAGCATTTGTATTACCCGACTTCTGGTAATGCTTTCCGACGAACACTCGTATCGCGCAACCCGCAACAAGCCGGTCGTTAGCATGCTGTCCAGGGCGTCGCCAAAATATAACTGACGTGAAATCTTTCGTATAACCAATGTACACTCGTTCGCTGACACTCTTTACGGCTGATTGGTTTTTAAAAGAAATTTATACAATTGGTCTGTTTCATTGCACGTTAGTGCCAATTGCTAGCCCACGAACTTCACCAGGTTTTCGCTCTTAAGCTCTTCTAAATTAGCCGGCGCGCAGGGAGTGGCATAGATGTGAAGTTTTTTTTTTGGCGCTCAAAGCTGTGATCAAAAGCGCCTGGCACTTCTCATGGGCGATGTTGTGGACCTTGAAATAGAATTGCGTGCGCAGCTTGTAGGCTACCTAGAAGTCTATCTCCTCATTGAAGGCCGGCGGCCCACCATCGTAGCCATGACCACTGAGCGGCCACTGGTTCAATCGCCTCGTCGTCACTTATAAGTTCTGACAGGCGCAAACAAAATTGAACAACGTTTTGTAGATACAGTCGCTTTCTGAATCTTTCTTGTAGCATTACGACATGACTAAGAATGCTCACAGAACATACGTGGTTGCGTTGATGACAATGCATCACGCACAACAGACCCTGCATATGCGAAAGTCTACGCCATTGCGGCCGCGTTCCGGTAGTTACCACAACACTCTTCGCCCACCGCCATCATCTTTACCGACTACATAAAAGCGTACCACTAGCCTACACTGGGAACCTTTTCTCATACATTCCCGTCTATCATTACTTACTCCATTCATACTTCAGTGGAAATTTCGTGGTTCCCTGGTTATGTGAGAACGCCGCTTACGAGTGGGTTAACGTTCTCGCCGGTGATACTGTACGTCAGGCTCTCGACATACACCGCATTGTACGCTGGTCTTCCTAGGACTATCCTCTCGCGTTGTGGGTCTTCCCTGGCCCACATTCATTCCTGCTTCGCTGACATGGCATCCTTCTTCGCCATGCCCAGCCAGATATCGTAATCTCTCCCACCCGACTTCACGTCCTCCTAGCATTTGCCTCTCACGCTGTCTGCCACCGCTTCCTCCCTATACCCGATCCCTTCCGCTCTCTCTGCTGTGTGGCTGACTCAGGCTTACCTTACTTTACCACTATCCCTGCGCTGGTATATGGTATATTTCCTCAGCGCAGCGCTGAAGGATCACACCAGCGAGACTGTGAATGGAGGGTCTCTTCGGCTGGCCTATTATGCTCAATAAAGTGTTTGTCGGGACCTAACTGCTTTAGCACTGTATGCTGACAATCTCATACCCTACAGAACAGCCACGAAGGAGTACCCAACACCACATTAATCCCCCAATAAGTTAGAAGAGAACACCCTTAGGAGACTACAAACCAATACATACCCAACGCCAGCTAAGTTACACCAGTGGTACCCTAGATTACACTCCCCGCAACGCACACACTGTGGAGAGGTAGCTAACCTCTACCACATAGTGTGGACATGCCAATTTAATCCCATAGTTGACCCCATTCCAGATCCCTCAGAAGAGCAGCGGGAGGCTATTCTGCTCAGCGATGATCCTGACCGTCAGCCCTGGCTGGTGGGGAGGGCCAGCGCAGCAGCAATAACCAGTGGACTACCGGATTAGGGGGTCCACCCACGAGTTATACGAATATTCTGCAAATAAAGATGTTTTCAATCAATCAATCTATCTCTCCCGTCGTTTGTCAGTACCGTGCAGTGAACAAAATCTTATTCTTCCTGAAACAATTAAACGTTAGGAACTTATGGTATTTTAATAAAGAAAGATGGGTAAAATGACCTTGTGCTGTTGCCATACTTCAGGTATGCCTTAGCTCTAACGAATGTCTTAGCCTCGTGCAGTTCACGAGCTTTAATTATTTTAAAAGATTGATCGAAATACAGCAGTTAAAGTGCTATCAAAACAAAAAATTATTTGATATGAATTAAACCACGTTCCGCCATCAGCTCACTGTGACCAGCATTTTTATTAATTGTTCCATATGTTATGGCATTCGTTATTTTCTGTATTACTATTCTTCATTGCACTTACCTTTCAACCATTCCGTAGACAGTAATGCCATAGCTAAATGCAGTTTGTCCCAGGGACTTTTTGCTGAGCCTTCTTCACCTAAAATTTGATCGGATTTTCTACATGCCTGCGCGTACTTCTCGGAGTTTCTTAGCTACGTATTGTGTGTCATGAGAAATCGAGAAGGATTCGTGAAAAATAACACCTAACTAAATTTTGTTTCACAAGCATACCCCATACTTTGCCATCCTGTTTTGCCATTTCGCGCCATTCACTTTTCTAACATAGCTATTGTTTATTTCTTTATTTCTTTATTTATTTGTTTGTTCATCTATTTGTTTGTTTGTGAGACCATCAGGGTACATAGTTGTACATTGCAAAGGGGAGGGGGCGAGAATACATTTCAAGAGTAAAAATACAGGATTTTTTTCTAATAATTCACAATGCAGGGAACAAAAGAACTATAAAAAAACTAGTAATGTATTCGTAAGAAACAAAAAAGAGACCCACATGATGTGAAAATACAGAAATACTACACTTTACCAAGCAAAAAATGTTCACGAATAAGTACAAAATTATGTCATTTGCCACTATACATTATTCCATGCTGATTAGTGCATTCCTAAGAAGCGCGGGGCCATTGATGCTTACTAATGATGAAGGTAGATTATTACAGTCGATTGAAGTCCTAGTAAGGGATGATTGTGAGCAGGCGACGGTGTTATGACGGGGTACGTTAACTTTATGTACGTGATCATGACGAATCAAATAATAATGCGCAGGGTGAATCCAAAGGGGGCGAGAGATGCATTGTGGTAGTAGATCTTATGAAAAAGGGAAATGCGTGATTCCTTTCTGCGAATAGCTAATAACGGGATTTGAAGCGTACTCTCCATTAATGTAACACTAGAGGTGTGATGGCTGTTAGCTAAGATGAAACGAACCGAGCGGTTTTGAACTGATTTGATTCATTAATGTGATTTGACGAGGATCCCAAACGGATGGGGCATATTCTGATTAACGACTGCAGAGTGCAAAAAGGCCATTCACTGGCAACTAAGGAAAGTTGTGGAGGGCATACCGTCGACATAATACTGAGATAGCAAATACACCTCTATATTTGTCATGTTTTGACTATTACCATATGTAGCTATGAATCTACAATTTTTTTTTACATAACAGGTGACACGAAGTAGCCGCACCCATTTGTTATTAGGACTACTGCCGCCTAAAGTATGAAACAGCCACATACAATAATGTAGGGGTAAACTGAGCCAATCGAATAAGCACCTTACGTGACGCAAATAGTGGGAACGTGGAAATCACTGAAAATGCAGCAGCCACAGACGTATCTACCTATTGATCGCTCTTATTTTCCGCTTTTATTAATAGACCTACGTCACTGCACTATGGGAAGCATTTCACATGTGGAACCGTGTCGAGGTCACTGCAATTGTTTTTTGTAGGTCTGTTTATGAGCAAAAGGCTATATTTGAGTTGTTTTCGCCACCGCCAGCTGAGAGGCATAAAACCCTCTACTCACTTATGCATTCGAGCCAAACGGTCCCGTGCTATCCATCTGGCTGCTGCGTGCGATTTTCGGTGCGACGTTCGCATCATGAAGTCCTTTCTCGTAGCGGTATTTTTCGTCGTCATTTCCCTACAGCTGCACAACGACTGCGAAGCACTCGTTAGCGAAACAGCGAGGGGCAAGTACACGCTTTTCCTTCATATTTCTTGATGCCGGGGAGTTAAGGAAGGAAGAGTGAGATTTTCCTAAATAATGAGATACAATGCTTTTCAATTTTTCAAACCAGGATCTGATTTGAAGCATGCCGTAGTGGGCGACTCCGGAAATTCGGAGCACCTGAGGTTCGTTAACGTGTACCTAAATCTAAGTACACCGGTGTTTTCGCATTTCGCCACCATCGAAATGCGGCGCCGTGGCCGGGATTCGATCCCACGACCGCTACCTTAGCAGCGCAAAACCATAATCTGAATGTGCTTTTCTTTAATAACTACTTAGAATTTTACACATAGGATGCTGAAAGTGCGATATTTGCACATCGTGCTACGGAACTTTAAGTTGCAGTTGTAGTACAGAAACCTTATGTCTTAAGCTTAATAATAAATCATATTTATATTCTGCGAGCTTACTAGGTTATACATTATTTGATGTTTTCTTATATTTTGTCTTCATCCTCTCTGAATCGTATTTTTCTAGCCTTCCGTACGGTAAATAAATTCGAAGCAGTAATATGGTACGTCAGATAATGTCCGGCAATCTACCTCAAATAATGATCATATAGTGTCGAACGTACACAAACGAATTGCGGTCTGCAACGGGGTCTGCATCATTAGTCGTTTCGTGTGTTGCGAAAGCCCAGAATCGACCACACGGGAACCCTCCCGCGTAGCTTAGCCGCGTCCAGAGAAAAGCGGACCTGGGGGGTTGAGCCGATGCCGAATGCTTAGACCATTAAGGCCGCTCAGCGGAGGCATCACACCTTTTTGTTCACGCTACGCATAGACGGCCACGCCGGACTGATCTATTCGAGGCTAATCGGTAGTGTTGCCTTTTCGTAGCCTTCTCTCCAATCTTCCTCTTTTTCTCTCATCTAAAATCTTGCATGTTTTCTGCTCATTTCTTTTTACTTCCGATCTTCCAAGCAACCAAGTTTTCATTTTGTGTGAGGTATCCAACCTGGCTTCTGACAAATTTTATTACAGCGGCAACGTATTGTGGCGTTTGCAATACCTATTCTCACAGGTCCTGCCGCGGGCTCCATAGTGGGGGGCCAGCGTTACTGGGCAAACAAGAATGATCTGATGTATACTTCTTTTCATTAAATTTCTCATCGGCCCTAGAAGAAGGGGTGTACCGAAAGCATTCAAGTGTTTTGGTTGGCAGGATGAGAAGCTTCAGCGCAACCACGTACTACATAGTGAAACACCTGAAATGACTGTGAGAGCGATCTTGCTTTTCGTGTTGCAAAGACCATGACAAAGACTCTAGGACCAGGTTAAGGTCACAAAGTAGGCTAGCGGTGACCTTCTTTTTGAACTCCACGTTAAGAAGCATTATGGCAAGGTACTCATACTAGTGTCAATTAGAGATCTTCGTGTGCCCGCCACCGTACGCTACACCATGAACACCATCCGCCGTGTAATATAGTTGATTTAATGGAGCTGACTGAAGGGGTACATTTAGATTAATGGAAACCCCAAAACGTGATCAGTACATGACAAATGCAAGGGAGGTATTATGTAAAAGTCCACCTAGTGGACATGTCCATTTCGCCTCCTGCTGAAGCTCTCATTCGATAGACTGGGCTGCGCGCCCGCACCAGCGAGGCACCACAGCCAATCACCACTTCTGCAGCAGATGAAATGGACATGTCCACTAGGTGGACTCATACAGAATACCGCCACAAGAATACCGCCCCAGGGGAGGCGCAATGTAAGGGAGATTTAAACTAAGCAGATAATTCTTACTTCCGGCTCACTGGCCGTCCGAAACCATTCCGGATAAGCAGATCAAGATTCGTGTCAAGCCGCGCGTGCCAAAGAAGCTTTGATGTTTCTAGTGTTAAAGTTTCAGCCACGGTTGATAGAAATGCCGAGACCAACCGACTTCATTTTGGTAATTGCAGAGCCAGTAAATATTCATCCGAAACTTGGTAGAACATCAGTGTAGATATTTTGGCTTTGTGGTGTAACATCTGGCAGTTTTTTCCTTAAGCGCAAATAGCACATGGACGTAGAAGAGAAAACAGCGGCACACACAGGCGGTTAGAAGTTAGTGCCTGGGTCTGTCTCTGTTTCTTTTTTTCTACGTCCTAGTACTGTTAGCGCCACAGGAAAAAACTGCAAAATGACAGAACAGTCCACAGGGTGAAAAGTTCAACAAAGAGCATGTCGCATACACTCGGCCGTGCCCATCATAGAAGAAATAGAAACGAATCTTAACTAAAGTGAAAGGAAAAAATTCGCCGTTTCACCCGAAAGGGGAAGCATTGATCGCGAGGGCGAATTAGAAGTAAGGATAATAGTTTTATTTGCCCTCTGAACTTGTAAACATGCGCCTACCTAACTCAATTAACAAGCATAATGTCAGCGCGCACAAGCAAACTGAACACAACCCACTCGAAGAGCGTGGACAATCGCTGTAATATTACTGGTGTTAGCAAACGCGGCAGCAGTAGCGAGCAAAGTGACCTTCGCGCTGTCTATTGCGTCAACGCAAGAACGGCGATAAGGTATGAGCCATCTGCAGATCCTTCTCAACATACGTCGCACGCGACCGCACGCAGCCGTGCGCAGTACGCACTTGCCGGCGGAATCGAAGCCGTCCCCCTCCCTTCCGTGCTGCCTCTGCGCTTTCCTCCCTATCGCGTGCGATATTGAGCAGCGATCATTATACCGATCACCAGTTCCCCTTGCGCCCGGTCGCCAAATACGCAGTTGCTGCCAGAGCACAACGCCGCCCATCCCCCCAAGGCCTTTCGCGCGACGGAAGGGAGTGAGTTTGCTCTCCGCTTTCCTCTTTGCGCGCGCCAGACTAAGCCGCGATCGTCAGTTTCACTCGCGTGCTCGCCTTCGCACATGCAGCATACAATGCGCGGTGGCGGACATTATACGGGAACATCACGGTGATGGCAACGGCAACAACGCGCCTGGAGTCTCCATATAATTGCTGTCGTAATAAAAATTGGCCCAAGCAGGCACGAAGGCCACTGTCATACCCGCCAAAGGCAAGCCTTGCGAAAGTGGTGCATGCGGAGGCAGCGCCGCAGCGGCTTCCAGCGCTAGTCCGGCACACACGCGGAAAGCCAGTGGGTACGCCGCCGGCACCCTTGGCGGCTCGTGCCAGCGCTGTGATGCCGTTCCAGAAGGGGCCATTGACCACCGGGCTGGTGGCGTCCAGGGTGTTGTGTCCCAAAGTGAGGCCTTCATGGCAAGCACACCGCACGCACCAGTGTGCGTCCAGCGCCCCTTAAAAGGCGATGTATTGCACATCTTGGGGCCAAACGGCGCAGCCACCCATGAAGTAGCATCAGAGTTCTCTCGACCGCTCCAAAAAAGAGAAATTGTGCATTACAAGGCTACAGAAGGTCTCTGTAATATAATATTTGCTCCCCAAACAAGCAAGATCAATCTCCTTTGCAATTATCGCGCAGAGATAGTTCAATAAAATTTAATCTTGAGGACGGTAAAAGACTCCTTCATAAACTTCATCCGAGGTTGCTTTATTTTCTGGAAACACGCCTCACATGTGCACAACCAAAATTTGTAAGGCAATAAGTCATTTTTTGAAAATACCGCAACAACGCTGTCACGTCGTCCGGTGATGTATCATAACAGTCGACCGATGGGTTGCCTGCCGGTGACAGAAACTGCGAACGTCCGTTAAAGGTACCCCGGACCACTTTTTATCGAAGTGTAGAAAGGCATTGGAAGTGAAAATAGGCTATTTCAGAAATACTTTGCCGCAAGAAGTACTTCAGTGCGTTCAGCAGAAGCGGAGTTATTCGCAATCAAACACGGCCTCCGCTGTGTTCCCGTACCTTCTGTAATGCCTTCCACTACAATGGCTACGGCGCAGTGGGGCGTGCCCTTAACACTCCACCTTCTAAATGTCACCGTGGCACGCAGTTGAAATTTCATTCTGGATAATAACGTAGACATTGCGATATCCGCCTTTGGAGCCTACGATGCGCTTTGGAGCCACCGAGCCGCAGTGCGCTTAGCCAGGGGACTCGTGACGGCACCGCAAAGCGGCCGCGGTATCGACGCCATGTGGCTATCCGCCAATAGCAGCCGTCTAAGGGAATGACGAAATAGTGTGCCAGATCATGAAATAGTGCGTCTTGAAGAGAGTAAGGACAGGACCTTCTGTTGAAAAGAGAGCGTTTGAGAGAAAGGTGACTTCGCGATCCACGTGCGAGCTCTACGCAGCGCGTACGACAGCAAACCTTGGCTGAGATGTTGACACCAGCATGTGCTACCTGCGGACTGTGTTATATAACCAAGCCCGAGGGGTGGTTCAGGGCGCCTTGATCAGAGTAGAATTTCAGATGCTTATTAAGTTCCTGACCATTAGCTTGTTGGTGGAAATCTGTATGCGCATAATACCGTGTGGGAGGACTATTGTAATGAGAGAGGGCGCTTAGTAGAAAGCTTCGTATTATCCTAAAGTGACTGCTTGCTTAACAAAAAAGAACCAACGTTCTGCGTACAGCTCTATAAACCAAACATTTTTCCTAGATTTCAGCCGAGCGTCCAGTAAAATGGTATGGTATCCTCAGTGGAACGTGAATCCCTTGTTGAAGTCACCATTTCCCTAACGTTGTAAACCTAAGAAATGTGCGGAATGCTCTAAACATATTTCAAGATGGAAAGTCGGCTCAGCTGAACTGACGCAGTTTCGTGTACTGACACAGTTTACCTGGGATGATATCCCATATTGTCGATATTATGACTCAGTTGACGATACAATAGCGTGCTTAACAGTGCGGGTTGTTGATGCAGCGTCAGTGTATATTCTCAAAACGAGCAGGTTGCCTTCAAAAGCATGCATTACGTGGTGGAATGAAAAGTATAAGGAAGTTCAGAAGGAGCAAAACAAAGCTTAAGCCTGCTCCTTAAGTTTCCAACCACAAACAAGAAGATTAGCTTCATGTAGTATAAGTCACGAAATAGAAAAACGTGCCGCCACGCTAAACGCGTGAGTGGGTAAAATAAATCAATCTTGTTATTTCTCAGGCAGGCAAAACGAAAGTCTGAAACAAAGCTAACAAATCGAAAGACCGACAATCTCCTGCAACACCGTTTCTTAACACCTAGTATGACAGACCCGGAGACCAAGCTAATTTTCTGTGTGCTATCCTAATTCCTTTCTAAGATATCAACGAGCAGCTGCGCGACTTCCCCTGGATCGGTAAAGCATGCGACACGAACCATAGTATCGTCTGTGTGACATGGCATTTAAGATTTAAGGCTTCACTAAACTGCTGCAACACGTGTGCAGCAGTAACCGAGAGAATAGTTTACAACGCGATCAAAAACCGAAATCACATACAGTCCTGTCACTTCTCAATGATATACGGTCTACCAGATACATCCCTTCCGTTTGAAAAGAAGCAAACATAATTAAAATTTTCGAAGAGAGAAAAACAGGTGTTCAGCCAACACTTACATACCCATAACGTGGACAACCTGCGTGTGTAAACTTTGAAAAGTTGTTAAACCGACATCCGCTCTATTATACTGGAAGCAACACAATATTTTGCCCTGCATAGTAAGCCTAATGGGAACGCAGATTCACAACTTATCGCCTAGTTCGCATTGAGCACAATATCCGGGATGCTTCTATGCACAAGCAGTCCTCATTGTCGGTATTTGTTGACATAGAGAAAGCACCTTCTGAATTTTCGGAATTCTCTGTGAATTGGGAGTACAAGGTTTTACATGGCAAACAGTCTTCGAAATTGCTTGGCTCGCACGTTACGTATGAGAGTTGGTAGCGTCCTATGTTGTCTTTTTACCCTGAAGACGTGCACAACTAGGTGGTGTGCAAAGTGGCGCCCTCTTCGTTGAAAAAAACGAACTCGCCTCGTGTTTTTTTACATCACGCAATGTTTTAGTCTGTGTCATTATTGCATCATACAAACTGTAGCTTGGAATACATCGTTAGCTAGTTTATCGACTAGGACATGCTAGTAGGCCAGCAGAAATGTTCCTTTTTGTGTATATCCTCGTGACACATTTAACCTCAGTGCTTTACAGCCTTAAAGAGGGGAGCAGGCACGAGCAAAAAGTAAAGAACAAGAAAAAAAGGGCAGTTTAAAGTAAATAGACCGATCTGTAAAGCCATGCAAAAATAATCGATCAGAGGTATAGAACTACTATAATCTGAAGCAAGAATGCGAGTCAATCGCAGTTAAACACGGGAGGGGTGGCATGCCAATCATCTTGAAGTCCATTGTCGTCATTAAGATTCGTCAATAAATGATGAATTACGCAATAGTCTGCAAATAAGCAAATATTTCAAGACATGTTATTAGGAAGTCATTCATACTGATCAGAAAAAGTGACGAACCAAGTGGGAATCCATGTGGAACACCTAATTGTAATGGAGCAGTAGGTCTGTCGTGACCGTTAGTCGATGTGAACTTCGTATCATTAGTAAGGAAACCAAGAATTCAATCAACACGACTGAATCGATGTTAGCCAAGCTTAGTTTGGGAAACTAAAGTATGTGATGAACTTTGTCAAAAGCTTCCTAATTATTTGATTCTTATTTCCAGCGAGCGGAACAACAAACAAATGTCTGACCATTACGTTGCCAAATTTTCTTGGGATTGGAGCTGTAAGTGATGGCATCATTTTTTACAATTCTTTGAGCCCCATGCAAAGCTGACATGTTTAGCGGATTTTTAGAATAAGTTTGTTGTAGTCCAAAAATAAGTTACTGTCTGAATTAAAATAGTCGGCAGAACTGAACGGTTCAACGCGATCAAACACCGCTTTGAATGAGCGCCGCTCTTGACCGCAAGGTCGGCACAAATCTTACTGACAAAAATGTCATCCCGCGTTTATGACTTTACCTTTTTTTTCAGTTGCGTCATTTTTAAAATGTATTGGCAATAGGAACATTTGTAACATGGATAGCATGTTGCATAAGTATTCAAGCATGAAGCTGCCCCAAAAGTACCACGTACAATCAAGGCCTCCAAAGGCAGATTTAAGAGGGAGCTTTAGCTCATGGGTTTCTGTAAATAAACGGAAAAGAAGAACTGCTTTCTCTCGGCAAACACTACACCTAATTTGATTAGATTTCTTGCATTTAAAAAGCCAAAATGATGAGAAAAAAGGAAGATTTGTTTATTTAGGCCATCGATCTGGGGAACAATTTGCAACAGTAAAAGATTCTTAAAAAAGCTACTTTATCGTGTTTAGAACTCCGTAACTAAGCAATAAAATACCATATTTCAACTTCGCAAACTTCACCTCTAAACATGTGGAACGGAATGCCGCTATAGAGTGGTCTGATATATAGTACAAATTTGGAAGTACAAGAGCCCTATAACGTAAAACTATTCCAATATGTTTCTATTCCAATCGCCTGACGTCAAATTTGCGTAACCACCAACGCAAGCACCGGGCGGTCACCGGGTTGTCTGAACAGACCAATCAAACGCTCTCCTCGTTCATAGGAGGTCACTTTTGTTTGCTTGAAAAACGAATAACATTCCCTACACTGAGCGGCTTGTCGTATCTAATTGGCTGATAAGAGGCGAGAAGAACGCTCAAGTGGAGAGGGATTCGATGGGGCCGAGCCACTGCACTGAAAGTCGATAACCGGATGAAAAGGGTGGAACCGGCGTCTACGATTGGTCGGCTTTCGCTTACTTAGCTTACGGTGGCTGGTCGAAAATCGCAGCGGCATGCAACGGAAGCTCAAGAATGACACTAGCAAAAAAGCAAAACGCAGCAAAAGAGAGTTGGCAGAATGAGGGGGTAAACGTGCCGAAAGTGCTCGAAAACGTTACACAGCAACGCAAGAAGTTTTATTATACGCAAATACACCCACGCTCTCCGGCAGGTGCGAGTAGCCAGCGTCTGAGCGATCGGCGGCAGCCATCTTTTATTCCTTTCGGAACGGGGCAGCCTGCGGCTATTCCGAAGAAAATTGAGTTTTGTTCGGCATATTAATGCATCTTTATCGCGTTCACGTCACTTTGACGCCGTGAGTTCTTGCGGTTTTGTGACGTCGCGTGACAGGCAGATGAAGTGGGTGCCGCCCGAAAACTTTTTACCAATAGCCGAGGGCTAATGGCGAAAAGGAGTCGAATTAGAAATAGCTGTGTTTCA
The DNA here is from genome assembly GCF_023375885.2 of Dermacentor andersoni. NCBI lineage: Eukaryota > Metazoa > Arthropoda > Arachnida > Ixodida > Ixodidae > Dermacentor > Dermacentor andersoni. The sequence continues at coordinate 14,796,862 of NC_092821.1, read as the reverse complement.
TTTTTGTGTCAAATCATGCATTATCAGTGTGTACACATCATATCAGATGGGGAGGTATCGCGGTTTTCGTGACGTCGCGTGACAGACAGGTGAAGTGGGGGTTGTAGAAAAAAGCGTTTGACCAATCGTGGAGGGCCGATAGCAGAATTGGAATAGAAAAGTTTGGAATAGTTTTACTTTATAGCGCCCCAAGCTTTGTAAAACCCTCGTAACCTGTAAAATACGTCAAATTTGTCAGCTTGACATGTTCTAAAAGAATTTTACAGAAATGTGATATGGTGTCTCGATAGCAGAGCTTGGATTTCGGAATATTGCACTTCAATTTTATTGCCACTGCAATTAAATGAACACTCAAGGGGCAATTTGTCTCTCTGTCGCCGTCTGCGGGGCCGTCGCCGTCGCAGTGACGTTCCATATAAAGTCCAAGCGCGATAATATTGGCGCCGGACGCCGTATGCTGTATGTGCGAGTGATAGCTTGCGAAGCTGAGCCGACGGTGGCGAGGAGGAATCGAGGAGGAATCGCGCTGTCTTCAGTCGCGCGAGACAACGGGGGGGGGGGGGGGGGGGGGGGTGAAGCGGTGCTATGTGGTGCTGCTGCTTTCGTATACGGCGCGGCCGCGCACCGCTGTGTGGTCCTTGTCTGCAATGCGAGCTGCTACGGGGAAAGACTCCAGGCGCACCAACTGATCTGCTGCGTGGGCGCTGTGTTCTCGCTGATCACCTTGTGTTGAAGCGATAGGCAGCAAGAAGGTCACTTCGGTGGCTGCTGCTGCCCCGCTTCCTCACGCCAGCATTTTGACAGCGTGTGTCCGCGCGGTCATCGAGTGTGACGTGTTCATGCTTGCCTGTCCGCGCTTGACAATATGCTTGTTAATTTACTTAGTCAGCGCATGTTCAAAAGTATATGCGGCCGATAAAACTACTATCCTTACTTCGCATGGCTGTCTACTAATAGACTGTCCCAATTAATGTTGAGTGTTTTGTTAAAACTTCCAAGGATTCACGAGTACTTGTATGAAGCTAAAGGCTATAAATAAAACTAATTTCAGTGATTCACTTGAGTTTACTCTATCCCTCAAATGGGACAAATTCCATTCAAATAGGTTGAGCAGTTCTCTCGTTCGTGAGAGGAATTCTGTGTTTTGCATGAACTCGCTTAAGGAATTCGAAATCTTGACTGACCTAAAGTTTACTATCAAATATAGCGACACGAAACGGCGGTTTTTCTGACACAAAGAGATTCCTTTTCGTTAACCGTTTCATCGTAAGGCCTAAGTCTCTGAAATCACGCATCGAGTGGTCAGAACATTTGATGTAGTTTTTACGCATACGTGCTATGGGAATACAGCCGCTCATTGTTGGATCACCCAGCATTTAGGCGCTGGTTTTTTCTACTGCTTGGCGACAACCGGATCCGCCAGACAAGATATCGCAGTCGCCCCACCACACTATACACAGAAGCCGCGCAGTACCCCCAAAAAGCAGACATGACCGCCAGCGTTGTCGACGATAACCTTCTAGAGGGGGCCTCGATGACGGTCCGCACTGCCAGCACCGTCGCAGCGGAGGAGAGAGCCATCACCTTGGCCATCACCTATAGTGTGACCAACGAGTACGTCACAATTATTGCTGACTCCCAGGCAGCTTGCCGTAGCTATGCGAGAGGCAGAATATCTTTCATCGCCCACCGACTTATCAAAAAAGCCTCACAATTCCGGGAGGCTGAAATACTATGCACTCCAGGATAAGAGTCCCTCCGTGGAAATCAACGTGCGATCGCTGTAGCCCGAGCTCAGGCCTCCCGGGCGCCACAAGAGAGAGGATACGGCCGCATCAATGGAGCGCGTACCCTTGCAATACAACGCCATACTGCAACACCACAGGTTGAACAGACAACAATACCCACCTCCACACAAGGCCCTCTCACGTGAACACGCCGTAACGTGGCGACGATTTCAAACCAATACACACCCCCATTTAAGCAGACTACACGCAATACACCCTACACCATACGCATACAAACGTCCCCTTTGTAACGACTACGCCTCCCTATATGACACCACATGGGCGTGCCCCAAGGTGAAGGCAGTCTCGTAGATACCCACACCCGAGCAGTGGGACGCCATGTTAACACAGAACCTCGTGACCAGCAGCAGCTGGTGCGGCGGGCCCAGGAGGCAGCAAGAGGCGCAGGAGCCCAACACTGAGAGCACCTCCCCGCAGAAGCAGAAAGACACGTGCTTCTCCTTTTTTTTTTCGATAAATGTTTTTTCCTCCTCCTGCACCTTTGTACTGCTGTAGCAGGTATGCTTATTTGTACACTTATTTCGAGCAGGCCAGATGTATTTCATCTAAGGGAATCGCAGAAGTGATTGCAGTTTTCGCATTTGCAAGAACGCAGAATATACAGCTGAACTCAGCTCCCCGTAAGAATTAATTGCTTGTCCAATTGGCCTTGCACTGCTCACGAGGAAAATGAGCGCAATCGAAAGACACATCATACGGGAATAAAGGACAAAGACAAGTGCTGCACTCGTAGCTGTTTAATAGCTGGAAAGGCTTCACGTATATATTTTCTTGTCACGCATGTGGAAAATAAGAATACAGAAAAGTCGCAGGTAGAACACGTGTAGGTCAGAGGCGGTGCCGCAAATGGTCGAAGTCTGAGTTTAGAAGAGCAATCGATGATGTTGGATTTCCGAGGTTGGAAGATCCCTCCGGGACGTCCGCTGTTCCCTCTGTGAGGTCGCTGTCCAGAATGTTCCAACGCTTTCCGGCCCGAGATGATGTTTCATACTGAAGTGTGCCAACTATTGGCGAAGGAACAATTAGCTGTTTTCACATTTTCATCGGAATTAGTAAAGACCAAAAATAAATGTGAAACGAAATATGAGACAGCGGCAAAACATGCGCCAGCTTCAAAAATCTCAGGGCGTGCTTCTTCACACCTACGCGCTATGACTTTTTATGCAGTTCTTTTCCCTCTTTCGCTGGACGATCGAGGATATTGCATATCTCTTTGTCGTCCGATCGGCATTGCTGCACCATCCGCAAAATCCCAACCATGGTGTCGCACCTTCTCGTCGGACGGCACTTCTGGTATCCAACCTTCGACCTGACCTCGATGCAATCGAGAGGCAATTTCAGATGAAACCAGGGTCGATGCTGTTCCATGGAAAGTGTAAGCTGTTGCTCTTTGTAGGCTTGACTGTTACCACCGTTACCATAGAATGTGCCGGTTGGGGTCATCAGGAAAGGAGCTTTTTTGCCTGCCTGTCAATAATCTGCGCCCGGCCCTATCGTACATGCGGGCGCTGTTGAGAGAGGCCTTGCCGTTTAAGGACAGACATGGCCGATGACCTATTTCAGTTTGGGGTCCAAGCGCTTTTCTTCTTCGTCAGCTCTGGGTCGTCGAACAGACAAAGACGCAACACATACCTTGTCATTCATCTTGAGGGGATTCAGGTTTCGTCGCCAGCTCCTTGGCGTCGAAAGGGCGGTGAAGCAGGGCTGACATTCCATAGCTGCAGGAAGCCCCCTTTTGTCTAGAAGGACCGCCAGCACCAAGCAGCTGCAGCAGGCGCTCACTTATAGATCGTATCGACTGCTCCTCACCTGTACTAAGCCGTGGAACACACTTCTTAACTGTGGGTTCGCCTTTTTGTGCAACCGCTCTTTACCTACACGTGTTCTGTCTGCGATGTTTCTGTATTTTTGTTGTGCACATAAGCGACAGGTTTATATACATATGCGAAACCTTTTGCACTAATACACAGGTGTGAGTGTAGCGCTTCTTTTCGTCTTTTCTTCCCCTGTGAGTTGTTTTTTTCTTTGCGCTCATTTTCCTCGCCGACTCCCTCAGCCTTCATCATTCAATCACCGATTGGTAAGCTTCGTAAAGCCTGGAGGCAACAATACCTTGGTCTGGATGAGTTGGTTCATCTTGACAGTTTTCATCAAAATGCGCTAAAGACGAAAATATCATATACGACAGGACTGGCGTTAAATCCAACTGGCGTTTACTACAAACGGTCATCTATTTATGCTCTGCGCATCAGGTACATCATGTTGTCATCATCACAGAAACAAAAGATTGTAAGTGAATCAGATCATACACACAATTTGATCAATCAGTTCATGTGCCTAGATACCTCCAAAGAAACGTCACTTCTTTTTCTTGCAAAACCAAAGACTGACACCTGACGCACTTGTGGCCTGCTTTCCTTATAAAATATGCTACTACTTCTTCGCGTTCTGTTTTTTGTTTTCTTTCCTGAAGAAAGTTGTGTCACCAAACATGGGTGTGCACGCGCACTTTTTGCACGGTTCGGCCAAGTCACTACCGCATCCTTTTCTAACGTCCTTATTTTGCTGCCTAGCCCTGTCATTGAAGCACTGGCCACTTTCTCCTGTATAAACACGTCCACAGTCTAAAGCGAGCACTCTGTCACCACCAAATGCCTTCAGAATGCTTTGCAAAAGTAATGTGTTCCCAAAACTGAGCATAGTGTGCCTAGCCAAGTAAACCGATAGAAACATGCAGGTTTTCCAGTGTCTGTGATTTAATCTGTCTGTGAAACATTGCTGGAAAATTAAAACGGGGAAGGAAGTGGCCAACCAAAGATTGTGACAAAAGACCAGACCCTGCAATCCTGTACCTCCATAAAGTTTCACATAATTTGAAAAAGGTTGCGAACCAACATCATGTCATTCAAGTTTTTTTCAGCGCCTTGTATATTGTCACCAGTGTGTAACCTTCCAAACAGGGAGCACCAGAGACGCATGCAATTTCATAATAATCACTGGACCAATTACAGCGAACGCACTTCACATGTGTATCAGATACCCTTAGATTGAGATGTGTTTATATAGGACAAACCAGCCATTGCTTCGCTGACAGGGCTAGAGAGCACAATAATGACGTTAGAAAAAGATACGGCAGTGGCTTGGCCGAACATTGCAAAGAAGTGCGCATCCACACCCATGTTTGGTGACACAAATTTATTCAGGAAAGAAAACACAATAAGCGAACGCGAAATAGTAGGAGCATATTTTATAAGGAAAGCAGGCTACAAGTGCGTCGGCTGTCAGTCTTCGGTTTTGAAAGAAAAATAGGTGAAGTTTCTTTCGAGGCATCTAGGAACGTGAACTGACTGACATTACAATCGTGTGTATGATCTTATTCATTTGCAATCTTTTGTGTGCATGATGATGATAGCATAATGTACCTGATCCGCAGGGCATAAAGAGATGACCGTTTGTAATAAACGTAAGTTAGAAGTAGCGCCAGCCCTTTTGTATATGTTCATTTTGTCTTTAGTGCCTTCTTACGAAAACGGCCTGGAGACAGTATCGTTATCGTTGGCTAGTGTTCTCCCTTTCTGATGGTCTTCACATTTAGTACGCATAACCGAATGACCACTACCAAATATCTAGGAAAAGCTAGACATTCGTTTTTAAACCCATCTGTAACTTTATAGATTTCCTTTTACTTAGAGGATTTCATCAGATGTATGCTTGCAACTAGGCAGAAATGTGGTTGAAATGTTCATGTTTACCACTCATGAGGGTAATAATCAGAACGCTGTAAGCAAGGTTAGTTGCAGTAATGGCTATAATATACGTGTGATACCAAACCTTTCAAACTTTTTATATAGTTTTAATTATGATACATATTATATTATGTTTGTGCCACGTATTTTTTCGTGGAAACGCTGATTTTCATGGTATGCAACGGTATTTTTCTTTATACGTTTCTTCTAGTGTACAAAGTCGTACAGCAACCTCTGCACTCCGGGAAGTGTAAGTTATACAACTTTCTTGCTCGAGTGAATCACTTCTGCTCAACTGCACAACACACCGATAGCGATTTCATAATGGTTATTTGTCGCATCGGTTGTTATACCACTACAAGACGAGTGTGGGGCGCCTAAGGCGCGCTGGCAACCAAGTTTATCTAATAAGATTATTTCAGACTTCAAAAAGAGCCAGCAAAGTAGCTTTCCATTCGCTCCACGTAACATTAGCTGATAAAAAAACAGATTTGTTTGACCATGATTTAGCAATCCTTGATAAAAATGGCCTAGGGTTGCGGACCACCTCGCAATAACAATACCACTGATTTTGCAGTAGGGTTATTAGAGAAAGCCGATGCATGTAGCTGCTGCTACCAACGCGTTATCGAAATTGTCTGGCCTTATGGCGCCACTTTTTGAGACCGCTTTGCACAGTCCTGCCGGGACTGTTGCTCTGCCTTTTTACGCAGCATATGCACTATTTTAGCCATACCAAATTAGAAACCGTGCCCCGACGTTGACAGATTACATTTGCCATAGTCTGTCCTGGCCATGCTCCAGAAAACATTCCAAAGTATAAATGTAACCTTTAAAGAAAATGCAATGCCCTTCCACTTACTGAAGAAGGATCAATAGCGAAGCTGTGTATGTGAGTACCTTAATGGCCAAATGCACCTCCACCACGGGTCGGCCCGGCATCGTACATCTTCGGGATCGGCCCACGTATTAGGAGTGCTTCACGCCTGCTTAACTTCCGCCGCTGGTCGACCCGGTATTGCACTATATTCGGGATCGGCCCATGTGTGGGAAGTTTTTAACGCCTGCTTCCTTCATCTCCGCCACGGGTCGACCCGCAATTGTACTATCTATCGGATCGACCCACGTATTGGGAGTGCTTAACGCCTGCTTCACCTCCACCGCGGGTGGGCCCACTATTACATTATCTGCGAGATCGACCTACGTATAGGGAGCGTTTATCGCCTGCTTCACACCTGTCGCAAGTCGGCCCGGTATGGAACTTACCGCACTTAATTCCTGCTTCACCTCCGCCGCGGGTCGGACCGGAATTACACTAACTACGGGATCAGTCTACGCATAGGGAGGGCTTAACGCCCGCTTCACCTCCGCCGCGGGTCGCCCCGGCATCGCAGTAGCTTCGGGATCGGCCCACACATGGGGACGACTTAATGCCTGCTTCACCTCCGCCGCTGGTCACCCCGGCATTTCAGTATCCTCGGCATCAACCCACGTATGGGGAGCGCTTAACCCCTGCTTCATCTCAACCGCGGGTCGGCCCGGCATTGCAGTAACTTCGGGATCGGCCCACGCATGATGAGGGCTTACGCTTGCTTCACCATCACCGAAGTTCGGCCCTGTGTAGCACTCTCTTCGGGATCGGCCCCCGTATGGGGAGGGCTTAACGTTTGCTTCACCTGCGCCGTGGGTCGGACAGACATTGCAGTAACCTCAGGATCGGCCCACGCATGGGCAGGGTCTAACGCCTGCTTCACCTCTAGTGCGGGTCGGCCCAGCATTGCAGTATCTTCGGGATCGGACCACGCATGGGGAGGGCTTAACGCCTGCTTCCCTTCCGCAGCTGGTCGCCCCGACATTTTACTATCTTCGGGATCAGCCCACGTATGGGGAGCGCTTAACGCCTGCTTCACCTCAACCGCGGGTCAGCCCCGCATTGCAGTAACTTCGGGATCGGCCCACCCATGATGAGGGCTAAACACTTGCTTCACCACTTCCGCGGCTCGGCCCCGCGTTGCACTATCTTCTGCAGCGAATCCCGCATGGGAAGGGCTTAACGCCGGCTTCATCTTCGCCGCGGGTCGGCCAGGCATTGAACTAACTTTGGGAAAGGCCCCCGCATGAGGAGGGCTTAACGCCTGCGTCATCTCCGCCGCGGTTCGGCCCCGCATTGCATTATCATCGGGATCGGCCCCCGCATGGGGCGGGCTTAACGCCTGCTTCACATCCACCGCGGGTCGGCAAGGCATTGCACTAACTTCGGGAAAGACCACGCATAGGGAGGGCATAAACCTGCTTCACCTCCGCCGAAGGTCTGCCCGGTATTGCAGTATCTTCGGCGCACACATTGGGGGGCTTAAAGCCTGCTTCACCTCCGCCATGGATCGGCCCGGCATTGCACTAACTGCGGGATCGGCCAACGAATGGGGAGGGCATAATGCCTGCTTCACCTCCGCCGTGGATCGGCCAGGCATCGCACTAACTGCGGGATCGGCCAAGGAATGGGGAGGGCATAATGCCTGCTTCACCTCCGCCGTGGATCGGCCAGGCATCGCACTAACTTCGGGAAAGGCCACGCATGGGGAGTTTATATATGCTTCACCTCCGCCGAAGGTCGTTGCGGTATTGCACTATCTTCGGTATCAGCCCACACATGGGGAGCGCTTAACTCTTGCTTCACCTCCGCCGCGGGTCGGCCTGGCATTGCGCTAATTACGGGATCGGCCCACCCATGTGGAGGCTTGCCGGCGTCATCTCAACCGCAGGTCGACCCGGCATTGCAATATCTTCGGGATCGGCCCACGCATGGGGATGGCTTACCGCGACCTGTACCTCAGCCGCGGGTCGTCCCGGCATTGCGCTAACTTCGGGATCGGCCGACACATGGGAAGTGCTTAACGTGTGCTTATCCTCCACGGAGGGTCAATCAATCAATCAATCATGGCTTTATTTGAATTCGCAGTACAGTTTGCAGTACAAACTGGGCGTAGGAGAGAAAAGGCAGTCTATACGACCGCTTGACAAAGGAGGTCGGCTCGGCATTGCAGTATCTTCGGGATCGGACTACGCATCTGGGTCTACACACGGGAGGATCGTCGAGGATGTAGCCTTTAACAGCTTCGCTGTAAAATTGGTTGTCTTTGTTTTTTTGAATAAATAATTAATTAATATGTAGCTAATAATAAATTACGATGATGGAGGTGGTAGCACTGGCACGAGTGCATTCGCGCGCCAGGGCCGAGGTTCACCAACGAGCCAGATGTGGAAGAAGACGCTGGAGCCAATTGCATGGTGATAGTTTGGTGTTCACAAACGGACACGATCCTGAGGAAAGTAGCTCTTAACAACTTCGCTCTAAAAGTTTGCCTGAGCGTCGTCAAGCGATTATCGCCGTCTGCTGTGTCTGGGTCCAGGGACAAGCGCTTAAAAGAGCAAAATACCGCAGCGCAACCGAGTCAAGCAGAACACTTAACAGCACAAGGGATGAAGGTCACTCGAACTGCTGAATATTATCGGTCTCTTACTACGGAAGGTTCAAGACGGGAATGAAAGATAATATGCAACACGAGAACAAGTTGAAAGCCGGAGACAAGTGGGCTTCTTCTTTTCAAGGCGAGTACCTAAAGCATACGCTCCCTTGAAAAAGACCAGTCTATTTGTCAAAAAGTTGGCTCCGGTTTTCAAGTTAGTGTCGTTTTGCTCATCGTCTTACTACGCTCTTGTAATTTTACTCCATAATATGAGCCAACTAGCCCAACGACAAGTTTTGTGAAGACGCACGAGAGAAAATACTTAGAAGGCCTGGAATGCGGATAGACCAATCCACAAAGAACGAACATTCACTTATGAAGAGTAGGTTCCAACGACGGAGAAGATGGTTCACGTCAGATGCTTCACCAAAAAGGACTGCATGTATTTGTTTACATGACATGCTGAAAGGTGTACGTGCAACAATGATTTTAAAGTTGGGATTATGTGCCCACTCACTCTACCAGATTTCGAAAACTTGGGCGGCCGAGAACCATAAACCAGCCGCACAACCGGCATCCGCATATGTACTTACCGTTCCTATTAAAATGACGGATACAATTTTCTAAGTGTACACGGGGTGAACGTTTATAACCCTTCCTAAATTTTGAAAAATTGTCTGTTGCAGATAAAATAATTTTTGTTCTTCAGCTGGAAGATTAGTTAAGCGGCCATTACTAGCACGATAAATGGAAACACGTATTCAACTAATTAAAAATCAGTAATTAAGTTGTTATCTAGTTACTTTCCACGGTATATTCCACCGTATCACCTTGGAATGAATCACGAGAATGACGACACTTTGGAGAGATGCGCCATCAACACGCCGTAAAAAGGCACAGTTAACCTACTTAATTTTTTAACAAGAAGCTCCTTTATGCATGGAATCGCAAAAGTAGTGGGAACGCCCATGTATATCGCCGCACACTTTAAGAATGCCTATCCTCTTAACTGGCGCCATCCAAGAAATTAATTACAAGTAGATGTCTTGCAAAGTCACCGGCTAGAATTCGTAAATAGTAATATTTGGCGCAATGTAATAATGACATAGAATGGTTAATTTTTGAGTTTTATGCAATTAGGCTAAAATGTATCCATTTCTCATGACAGTAAGTCCTCTTCTTCTAATAATCCAGCTCAAGGACGAAAATTATGCTATCTGTCGCAGGCGATATTCAAAAATTACAGTAAATTAATGAAGTATCACCCCTTCCAAGGCCCTCAGTTGCACCCGTGAAGGGTGTCTCAGTGTACCCAGGACTAAAGGTTTGTTTCTGACATTCCTCGTTTGAATAGACTAAGGCAGCACTATGTAAAACATTGTTTGAAAGCAACCCTGGTTGCTATCCAAAACGTGCGTATAGCATGCTTTGGAATGTGACACTATGTTGCACAGTGTGGTAGGGGGGGGGGCGGCAGTTGCTCCCCTTACCACCATACTTGAGCCATACGCGAGTGACGAGAAGCCATACGCCATACGCGAGTGGTCATACGCAAGGGACGAGGTCGCAACGCGACCCCGCGCTGCCGTGCATCTACCGCTGAGCGGCGTGCACGGGCTTCCAGAAAAGACAACGACAGGCAGGAAAAGATGACGGCTCCCGTTGCGGTGACGAAGCAGTGGTGTAGCGGAAAAGCGGGAATATAGCGCACGCATCAAGGTTGCCAACTGTTCGGTCCGACCTTATGCCAGTGTTCCCAGGTCGGACAAGACGGCGTAGCACAAAGCTAGAGAAGTTGTAGCCCAAATGTAGCCAAACAAAAAAATGAGCAAGAAAGTTTCTAGCCCAATATAGCCACTTTTATTTTCAGTTTTATTTGTATACAGGAAACTGACCCTGTCAACCTTTAACAGCCGAACTCTGTCGAGTGAGGCTAACTTAGCAGGAATATATGAGGAACTGTTAGACGTTTGGGATATTATCAACCTTAGCTAGATTAGAATAATTGTTGAGGCTTATAGAAACAATAGGTGTAGGATTCCTCATCCATAAGGACATAGCGGGAAACTGACGAATTCTACAGCATTAATGAGAGGGTAGCAGTAGTCGTAATCAAACTCAATAAAAGGTATAGATTAAAGATAGTACAAACCTACGCTCCAACATCCAGTCACGACGATGAGGAAGTAAATCAGGAGTGCGACCGGAGATGGTTTTTCGGCGCGTTCGTTCGGTTACCAGCGCGCGCGATTGGCCTACTCCGCGCCGACGTCGCCAGCCGCGGGGCGCGGCCACGTTTTTGGTGACGTCAAACTGAAGACACGCTCCTGTCAATCATCCTCCCACCAAGCATTTCGTCTGCTATGCGTCGAACCCGACGGGAGCTGGGAAGTTTGAAGCGATCATATGGCTTCGCATGGCGCGTCGGGTGGATTAGATTAGATCCAACCGGCGGCTGCAGCATGGCCCGTTTGGATCCTATCCATAGTTTAATTCGAGAAAATGGCGCTTGCGTTGGGAACTTAGGTTGTTGCGCTGGCGTTTCTAGAGGAAGGAGGAGAGCGGCTGGCGGTGCGAAACGCGTTTGAAGAAATGACAGAAAGTGAATTGCGGCGTCACTTTTGTTTCTCGAAACAAATAATTCGTTGGTTGTGCAGCGAAATCGACCCCGTCATCGGTGCCAGCGAGCCACTAGAATGTTGTCACTGCCTCTTGAAATGTGCGCTATTCTCGTCGTTTCTTTTTCTTTTTTCTTCTCTCTGTGCGCGACACCACCTAGGGACGACGCAAAGAAACTAATAGTTATAATTTGCAGTAGTCACACGTACTACTATCTGAAGACGTGTTTGGGCTTGAGAAGAAAAAATACATTTTTTGGATAAAGATTTCATTCATTTGGAAGACGAGAAACATTTCGTTTTGTAGTGTACTGTCTGCAAGCAGACGACTAACGACGGAAGTAAACTTCCGGGGAGGTCACCGCTTCCTGATTGGCTGCTCTCTCCGCCCGTTGTCACAAATTTGCGTACTGCCACTTAGTGACGTTGCAGCAACCGAACAGAACGCGTATCGAACAAAATATCTCCGATCGCGCCTCAGTTTTATGAAGATGTTGAATTAGCGATGAGAAAAGTGAAAACGCGGTATACACTAGTAATGGAGGACTTCAATGCAAATATGGGGAAAAGCAGGTGGGTGAACAGGCAATTGGCAACTACGGTGTCGATTCTAGAAACGCTAGAGGTGAGAAGCTGGTAGAATTCGCAGAAAAAAATAAGCTGGGAATAATGAACGCTTTTTTCAAGAAATGTAGCAACAGAAAATCGACCTGGAAAATCCCTAATGGTGAAACAAGAAATGAAAGTGATTTCATACTTGCTGCCGATCCCAGCATAGTGCAGGATGTTCAAGTAATAGGTAGGGTAAAAAGTAGTGATCATAGGTTAGTGAGGGCCTGGATCTACATCAAGTTAAACAGAGAAAGAGTAAAATTGGTCAAGAAAAAGCAGGTCAAATTAGAGGCAGTAAGGGCAAAAGCAGACAAATTTAGGCTGGTACTTGAAAACGAATATGCAGCCTTATAACAGAGAGATGATGATGATGGCATAGAGGTGATGAATGAAACCATAACGAGGCTGGCTTCAGAGACCGCAATTGAAGTGGGTGGCAAGGCACCAAGACAGCCAGTAGGCAAGCTCTCCCAAGTAACAAAGTACCTATTAATAAACGACAAAGGATGAAAGTACCGAACTCAAGGGATAAGATAGAATTCGCGGAACTGTCAAACCTGAAAATGATGTAACTTCTATTGGCGCGGCTGTACACAACCTCCGGGATCGGCCCACGCAAGAGGGCGCGTTTCTATCAAAAAGCTCGCCTTCGTGCATAGCGTTCGCCGCCAGCGTTTCCTGGTTAGCGTTAAGGTTACATAAGCTGCAGTTGTCGGGAAGCGTGAGAAGCAGTCGGGGATCTTTGAATGTTATCGCGTTCCAATCTGATGGGCGAAGCCTAAGTGCCCTCTAAATTTGTTTTTAACTTGACCTCTCAACAAATGCTTTTTTCGCTCAAGGAGCTGGTTTAGCGGACCACGTCGCGACGCGCACACAGGGATCTTTTATTGTGTTTTATGAGAATACAGTGTCTACAAAGCATTCTGTGCTTTGAGTGTGCGCAAAATCAACAGTCAAAACTGATCAACAAGGCGAAAACAAGTGATATTCGAAATTATAACGTGATAAAGACTGAAAAAGCCATGGAAAATGGACGCAGCCTAAAATCAGTGACAAGGAAACTTGGCATAGGACAAACCAAGACGTATGCACTGAATGATAAGCAGGGTAATATCATCAACAATCTCGAAGGAATAGTAAAAAGAGCGGAAGAATTATATACTAACCTGTAGAGTACCTAAAAGACTCAGGAGCACTCCATTCGAAAGAATAATGAACAGGATACAGAAACTCCTCCTATAACTAGAGGTCAGGTCAGAAGGGCCTTGCAAGACATGAAACTGGGAAAAGCGGCAGAAGAAGATGGAATATCAGTCGATTTAATGAAAGATGGAGAAGACATAAGCTAAAAAAACTGTTGGCTATTTATACGAAGTGTATCGAATGCAATGGTCCCAGAAAACTAGAAGAATGCAAGCATCATACTAATCCACAAAAAGGGAGACGTTAAAGAACTGGAAAAGTTATAGGCCCATTAGCTTACTCCTAGTATTAAACAACATATTTACTAAAATGCGCTGCTGCCTAGATGCCCGGATCTAATCATTCCAGCTACCTGATTCGAGCGCAGGTAGCGCGGCTTTCATATAGAGCCAATATCATTTATCAATATCAACTGCCAACGATCATTTATCATATACTATAAGCTTGTTCATCTACTCCCGTAATATTAGTGCGTAAATGAGAACGACTGCGGTGTTCCGAGGGTGTTTTCATATTGAACACTCTTTCCTGTAAAATGAAGGTGTTGCAAGGGGTTTACAATAGTAAAAATATATGAACACCCTCAATACACCCATACGGGTGTGAAAACTTTAAGAGTGCACTGCTTTCAGAAAATAAGCGAAAGGCTCTAAAAGACCTATGTGAGTGAACACATGGACTACCTTACATATGCGAAGCCAGAATCCTAATTTTCTCAAGTCACAGTCGTGTCTGCTATTCTTGTTATTATACTTTGTAAGTCCATCAAGTCGGACACCTTTCATGGTAATTAAGTTCATGCTTGTACAACGCGGGGTATTTTACGTAGTTGAAGTGGATGTAATACGTACTATAAGGAAAATATTTGTTTTCGTCTTCTAACTTTACCCTTTGTACTAGTTAGTGTCTTGAACAAAGGGTTGTTAACAATTTGAAAAATACCTGACAAGTCAGGCTGGAAAGTAAATGTTTTACTCATATTTAGTATGGCATGAAAAGAATAACGCGTGCATTTGTTCTTGTTGGTTGATGCGCCAGACGGCGAGTCTACTGAGTACAAGATAACGATAAATTTGGTGGTCTGCTAATACGAGCTGCACTGCTTGACGACATTCGTGTTGAAATTCTCCATGAGGATTGAAGGCTTAGACGTCATTCCATTTTCGTTTAATTGTGCATCATTGTACACGACAAACAATTTGAGCGAGTGGAAAACCTGAAGTATAGCGGCAGCTGTGCTCTGTGTCCAAGTGGAAGGCTTGTGGTTGGCACGGAATTATAGAAAGCCTATTTCTTTACACTTACCAGTAAATCATCACTACGCAACAATCAACAATACGGCATTATAGAAAGCATATTTCTTTAAAGTTATAAGTAAATGAACAATAAGGATGCTTGCAGTTTCCAAAACATTTTGTCTTAAAAGAGGCAAGTTGTGCTGTTCTACAAGGACTCACTAAGAGAACCAGTACTTATATACTGAGAACTGTAGCTTAGAAACAATTTGCACCTTCAAATATAAATAACGAACCTGGAAAACTTGATAGGCGAGCATGAATACTTGCCTAAATACCAGACAATCGTTGACACATTTAAGCAACTAATCGCTACCCTCATAAGCCCTGTGTGACCCACCTCATACCTACTTCATTACAGTGAAAAACTATGCTAAGGAAAAGGCCGTCCACAATAGAAAACGATAGAGCCCCATCATTTTTGTATTTCTGATTTAAAATGAAATACGGAAAACGTTAATGAACCGCACTAGAATGTAATCATTTGGGTAGAACGCTTTCGCATAATATGGTCTCGAAGTTTCAAGCAAGTACTAAATTTCTCTTTAAGTAAAAAGCAAAAACGTATTGATGGCAAATTCGTTTTTCAGTAGTAAGTACGACAAACGGTCAGCACATTCCTCTTCTATTATTTCGATACACTTGACGGCGTGCATTAGCTTGTCTCAGACTTTCGCGTGTACAAATTCAAATATTAGTATAGTAATGATCAAGCAAACACTTCCTTTGTTTCCATGCCGTTATGTGTAGTTGCGGTGGCTAATCAGTTACCCACCATCCTTATTTATGTATTTCAAGGTTGGAATCACTGGGTTGGTTCAGCGAATTTTAGAGGTGAGCCCCGATTCAAGTCTGTGTAAACTATTTATAAATTTTCGAAGTAAGTGTTGATAGTCTTGCCCTGCTACTAATTCCGATGTCTTGCCTTGGTTGGTTAATGCCTTTTGTTTCAGTGCTTCGTGAACGGAATGCTGAACTTTGACCTCCCAACGCAAATATACCTCTTCATAGAATTTCTCAAGGAACTCTTGCAGGAAACAGGTAAGCACATCACTCTCGCAAGTGCAGTAAAAAAAAGCAAGCTGGTGACGGTTCACTTCGTGAACGCCGGTAACGCGCACACGTAGCAATGCTATGAGCGGCGAGAAGTTCCAGTGGCGCCCTCTCGCGAGTGACGTCATGGGTACGACGCTGTTCCCTCCAGCTCGCCCGGCTGCCACGCGCACTCGTTCCCCTTGTGCACGCTTGGGGTTATTGGTGGCTCGAGTCGTTCTTGTTCACGAATACGTTGGCTTCTTTTTGCTGGCATGCCTCAAGCACAGTTATTTTCTTGAAAAACGCGTGAGTCGAGAAAATTTCCGGCTTGGATAACGCAAGCTATGCAGCGTTGAAATGGTCTACTATTTTTTGAATGCATGTATCCGCTATGTGTGTCCAAAAATTTTGCCTAAATAGAAGGTCTGTGAATTCAACGCTCGGAATTCAGTATGACGCTCGGCTAAACAGTTAACAAAATATTTCCTCAGTACTTAGCTATGAGGGACATTGAGTATTACGTGGGAGAAAAATCTTGTTATTTGGTGTCAACAATATAAATCCGTCTTGGAAGGACACTGCCAGCGAAACTTTCATCGCGATTCTTATCGCTCTGGTGAGTTCTACTCAAATGTGGCCACTTTATTAATTCGTAAAAGGAAGAGTTAGGCACGCATTTTGTATCAAAAAGGTTACTACAACTTTCACCATTCTCTGTAACAGGCACCCAGAAAACTCACAGTTCGTGGCTATTAAGACGACGCAATAGAATGTTTCACAGTGGCCCTCTGTAGCCTTTATCGACGCTACGGTACACCCTTCACGCAACGGAAGCAACTGACTATCGTTATGGTGAGGCACGTATTGTTCCCGAAACCCACTAGTTTCTTGCCACTTCGAATTGAAAACATGAAGCGGTTCTTTACAATGCCAATTGCAACGCCTAAAGCATACTCGAGGCACTACAGCACAACCTACGCTGCCTTGCAAAGGAAAATTTAAACACCTTCTGCCTCACCATGTCGCGATCTTGCATTGTTTAATTATGCAAACTGAGAACTAGTCGCTTCCTCAGTACATAAAAGGCAACCTCGCACACCCGCCTCATAAGGAAGACACCAGAAGAATCCCATGAATTGACTTGATTTTTTACTTCCACCCTGGAATAGTGATAACTTCATTATGTTCCCTATTACTAATAAATGAGGCTTTGGCTTCTTCCTGGCTGCAGTCTCGCGGTACAAAAGGTGTATTTCACTGAAATCTTCAGTTGGAGCAGCCTGTGTCAGTTCGCCAAACAGCTTCATTGTGTCTGTTTCGCAAGCAACACGCACCAGTAAATTTCCGAAGTGAGTTGAACATGTAGCGCGGAATAGAAAATAAACATTGGTACATGCATTTCCCTATGTTGCAGGCAGCTGTAGGCCTCAATTAGCTGTATTTCAAGTTTGCGCCACTTAAGTTTAACCAGTGAAGAACGGCCTAATGTTTAGAAGAAATTAAAGAAGCAAGTGTGCTGGTAAAATCCAAACAGCAGTGTCAGTTAAGTGCGCATGTCAATGCCGAGCGTTTCTGTGAAGAAATGGAAAAATTCGATATGCCACAGTGAACTATAGTCGTCGTGAGCCAACACGCTTTAGAGGGTTAAAATCAAGGTAAATGTTGAAGAAGTCGTATACAGCCAGTGGTTTTGACATGGTTGTTGCACCACGGCAGATATATGTGCTATGTTATTGCGTTTGTGCTTTCATTATTCGCGTAAGCTACCGCTGCAATGTCTAGATGCGTGCATGAAAAGCCCGCAATGGGCTGTTCGGAGCTCCTTCGTCTGGCGTTGTAGTGTTTCTATTGATAGATATATTGCCGTCTGGGAAATAAGCTCTTTGAATAAATTTTTACAACGAAGTCGTAAAAATTTATTTATTTATTTATTTATTTATTTATTTATTTATTTATTTAAGATACTTTCAAGGGCCGAACACATTACAGAAAGGAGTGGGTGAACGTAAAATAAAATTGGGCAAGATACAAGGACATATTCAACGTGGCGTTTCATGAATGCTGGTTTTGAAGGTGTGGATATTCAGGTATCTACGATTTGAGAGAACTATGATAAGGATACAAGTATAGGGAACGAGAGCTTAAAAGGAAACTTTAGCTGGGGCGCCCCTATCTAAATACATGTAGAAGGAGAACTTGCTTTTCTCGGCAACCACTGCACCAAATTTAGCAAGGTTTGTTGCATTTAAAAGAAAAACTTAAAATTTAGTCACTGTTTGTTTAGAATTTTTGATCTAGGTCGTAAATTTTTTATTGAGAATTGTCGAAAATCGACAATATTCAGGAAACAGAACTTTCATCTTCACATCTCTGTAACTCAGGAATGAAAAATGATATCACAATTCTGTGAATTTCATCTAATAGCACATTTAAAGCGGACAAAATTGGTAAGTTACACATGAATCTCAAAAAGGTTAGTAATATGAAAATGCAGCTTTTGCAGAACCATTGCACACAACGTAACAAATTTATGAAAGATATAAAATGAAATATCGAATTTGTGCGCTTTCAATGGTCTGATGGATGCCGTATACATCACCGCGATATCTGTTCTTTATGTAGAGCTATGAATTTGTAAACTTCGTGCGTCTATCGTTTTCAAACTCTACAATTTTTGAAAATTCCTTTAACAAAATTCAAGAAATCAATCGAAGTTCCGCTTCCAACAGCCACAAGAATTTAGCTTTCTCTCTCAAATACAACAAATTTCATTAAAATCAGTCCAGGGCTTGTCTCAGGAAAACGTTTTTGCATTTTACATGTATTTGAATTGGCCGCGTCGGATTTGGGCCCGAGCTAAAGCTTCCTCTTAAGAAGAGGAAACACTGCAGCGTGCGTCTGGACACCGCCCGAACTGTAGCAGACGACAGGCGCGAGTCCGTGCGCTGACGTCACGCGAGCGGCACTCGCAGCGCCCCTGTAGGCAGTTCTCGGGGTTAACAGTGCGCACGACGCTATCGGCCCTCGGTGCGCCTAGGTGCCTACACTGCCCGCAACGCAGATCGTGTTCACGAGAGGGCTCGTGCGGCAGCACCATACGCAGCAGCCGCCGGAGTAGAAAGCCCCGTTCTAAACATTCGCTTACAATGTAAATTACCTGGCATCGTGTCAGCGCGCTCAGGCAAACGTAAACACTTCACACACAATAACCGCGGACTCTCCCTGTCATAAGGCAGGCATGAAGAATCGCGGCGGAAGCAACCAGCGAAGTGACGTTCGTGTTGTCCCTTCCTTGAACGTAAACTGAGCGGTGAGAACACAGCGCACGCGAAGCTACGAGCCATCGCCACCAGAGCAGATCAGTTTCAAGATAGATCCCGCGCGGCCGAAAGACAATGCCCCCCTTCCTCCTTCCCCGCGGTCCCAAGTGCGCGACGGAATGCGGCGCGCTTCCGCCCTTGCACACGCGAGATTGAGCTGCCATCGTCGGCATCGTCCCACGCTTTCACTCGCACACACAGCCTACGGCACTCGAGAGTGATGTTAGCGTGAGACGAACACGGCACGGATGCATCGCAGGGAAACCCTGTCGCAACTCCCAGAGGATGTCAACCCTGCGCGCCTCCACCTACTTTCCCCTCCACGACACTTCCTCTAGTTTCTCCATCCCCACTTCGCTCAACGTTGCCTACACAATCCTCAAGATAGTGCTACTTTGCTGCACGTTCAGCGTGCTCCTTCTGTCTTTCTCCGGTGCGCAATTCTCTTCACCTTCAGGCGCCTTCCTCGTCCGCTTCCACCGTGGCTTCAGAGAGAAACAGCCGATTTTGCGAGCTGGTCAGTTACGCTTGCGCGTGGAATACACTCTCTCGTCACCGTGTTTGCATTTGCGCCGCCATGTTTTCTGACATGGTGGCGTGCCCTTTGCTGGCGTCAGCCAGCCTCCAATTACGGTGTTCTCAATGCCAGCGCACGACACCGATGCGGCGCAGCAAGTCACTGTTTTGACGTTTGTCCTCAACAATGACGCGCGTCTCGAGGGTGCGTGTCAGATCTCTCTCTTTCTTTTGTTGTTGTATTATGCGCCAGTGCATCGAAACACGGAAAGAAATAATTAATTGTCGTAGACTAATAGTTACCAATATGCTATTTTTTTAATAGCGCCCACATTCGTTACCCTCAAGTAAGTAAAGCAAAAAATAATATTGTAACATGGCGAGAAAAAGAAGGTTGAAGAAGAGGACGACAATGGTCACTGGCGCGTGCAGCAGCATTTCAATGGCTATGTCTTCCAGATCGATCATCTAAATGAACACACAATGATCCGTATTTAGTGGAGGTGCTGGATAGCGTTCGAAACCTTTTGTAACAATGGCCAGAAGAGCCTGTATGAAACGGTAAAGCTGCTGTTCATCACGGAATCGCATGTCGTTGGTTATTTCTGTGTGTCGACTCAGCTCCTCCCACACGATCTGCCGAATAGTGGATGTGAGATCAAGGGATGGGCAATGGGCTACGCTGGCAATGGTTGCGACATTTGTGAGCTAGGAACGTAAGGCAATGAAGCATTACTTTGGCGAGTGAGTTGAGGCTCTCTTTGGCGACGAAGAACTTATAGACATCCTCGCCGATGTCTTTGAACAAGTGGCCAATTTTGTCCTCCTCTAACATGCGAGCATGCTTCAGCAGGACTCCTACATATATATATATATATATATATATATATATATATATATATATATATATATATATATATATATATATATATATATATATATATATATATATATATATATTCTTATATGTAGGTGTATCCTCGAGGTTATCAAATAATATGAGCGCCATGCCCGTAAGAAACGCGCAGCACTTGAGAGGTGACTTACTCCGTCCTACTATTGCCAGTAGTTGTAGACCCTTTTGTAGGGAGTGAGCCACTCGTCCACGTCCTCGCCGTACTTGCCTGTGATAAATCGAGGCTCTATGAGGTGCTTACGTCGCCATCAATCAGCCGCCTGTGAAACTGGCCCCGACGATCCGTCTACATCGTGTGACATCTCTGTACCACCAGTGGTAATGCAGGCAGCCAGCAAGGCCGTGGCTTCCTCGAAGATCAGGCAGTTGGAGAACCGTGTTGGTATGGTCGAGGTACCTTGCAACCTACACGAAGGGGGTACCAACACCAACGTTGTGCGAAGCCCCATCGATGTCTTCTTGACGCGGCAGTCGAATCTTCAGCCGTCGGTGGTCTCAACGATCATTTGCGACGACCTTCCCCAACAAAGGTCCTCGACACAATCCCCGTAGTTATTCTCCCGTTTTTCACCGCAGCTTGACTACACCATATTCGTGGCAGCATCGCTCTCCCTCGCCGCGGCGACGTTCATTGTCCCCGCCACCTCTGCCGGAAAACTAGCTGGTGCGACCAACGGAGGTGAGGTCGCCGGAGACAATATGACACAGATGCCTCTGCCGCAAGCTGTGAATCAAAGTGGAAGTGTTAATTGATGATGCGTCTACAATTCTCTTGGTGGACGCAGGGACTGTGGTACTTGTTATGAGGCTTTTTTTCAAGAACCTCCTTCGTCGTAAAGTCAGGTTTCTTTTGGATGGTCATACTAGATTTTTTTGTGTAAGCTGCGAGATGCTTCGTTCCTTGGTGTTGTGTAGGAATGTTTTACTTGCTGAAAAGTGTTTCCTAACTGCATTTGTGTTTCTGGAACGGTGCACGCAAGGTGTTATCCTGGGGATTGACTTTTTGCAAACACGCGGGGGACCTGTTGATCACGGTACCGGTGAACTTTCTGTCAGCAGAGTCTTTGTCCCAGGAATTTTTGATGAACGACCACGTCCATAAAACACATTTGCTCCTGCTGATGTGGTGAGGCTGCCTACATGGTCGCTACCGTCTGTTCCTGCTATCGCGCCTGTTGATACCGGTGGTTCATTTGGTGCCATGGTTCGACCACTGGCCGATTGGTGTAATACTACCTAAACATATGAATACCATTGTGTTCGACGACAACGCCTATAGTACCGTTACGGTCGCCAGCCGTGAGACCAATTCCCCAAATGTACAACCTGTTTGCCCCTTGAGCTAAGAATCCAGAACATGGTCAGATAGTCTGTCTTTACGGGAACGAAAGCATTCGTACAAATGCTATCTCGGTATGCTTTCATGTTTGACTTCTTCCAAGATGAAAACCCTACCACTCTTCGGTCTTCTCTTGCTCGTCATCATATAGACACCGCTAATATGCCGTAACTGAACACTGACTCTCCCAGCGGGCATGCACAAAGGGAGGTGTAACGCGGCGAGTAAACTAGGTTGAAGAACAAGACGACGATGACGGTACCTGGGGCAAACGGCAGCATTTCGACGCCTATCTTCTCGGTGAATCATTCTCTGCTAGCCTTCACCTGTAAATAGACAATCATCGCTAGCAATGCAATCGTTAGTTTAAGCGAAATATTTATGGCGGGTAACATAAGAAGTGCACAACCTTGGGAACCCCGACGCGTGGCTGAGAAAAGCCGGTAAAACGTTCGCATTTCTTAGCTTTTCCATCTGAATTACATTGGCCCATATTACCTGGAAGGTCCTGCAGGACCATTACAACATCTCGACACAGTTGCTTCCGTAACAACGAGAAGTCCACTTGTCTAAAAATTAGTTACGTGCTGACGTATCCTTGGCGTACCCACCGGTAATCTTGAGTTTAAACGTAATTCTTTACCACTGATACTTGAAGAGTGAAAAGTTTCTCATTTTGCGGAAAACAAGCGCTAAGCAGCCGAGCGGTGCCATTACGCCTTTGATTACAAATGACACAAATATTTTAGATAATAGAT
Organism: Dermacentor andersoni; assembly: GCF_023375885.2. Taxonomy (NCBI): domain Eukaryota; kingdom Metazoa; phylum Arthropoda; class Arachnida; order Ixodida; family Ixodidae; genus Dermacentor; species Dermacentor andersoni. The sequence goes on along the minus strand of NC_092821.1, from coordinate 14,774,229 downwards.
AGATTATGTCTGATAGGAGCAGTAATATGACATGTCGACCAGATATGAAGGGCTTCGCTTGCCTGGAGACGCAATCTAGATAAGTTGTCATTGTTCGCGAAAACAAGTAATAATAATAATAATAATAATAATAATAATAATAATAATAATAATAATAATTTATTATCATATCTGCGAGTATAAGCACAGAAATCGGGTTCGCCTAAGCCATCACAGTGGCTTGTCACGCGAAACCCGGCAGTCAATAACAAGACTCAGGCAGAAACGGACTTTTCTTTCTTTTGCAAGAAATAAAAATAAAAAGACATTGAAAACTAAGGTAGCGAGTGATAAAGTACAAGGCAAAAGAAAAAGAGAGAATCACGAAAAAACAACAACAAAGAAAACATTAAAAAGCGAAGAAACGACCAGAGAGCGAAGACATGTTTCAACAATGACAGGAAAAATAAAAATATGCCGCCTATAATCATTCCGTGTACAATGCCCTTAAAATTTTGCCAATGTCGCGTTCAGACTTCCAGGAAGAAATTTCAGGAGGAAGGGCATTGAATATATCTGGAACATAAAAGGCTCGAGTATATCTGCCATATCTAGTACGTGTGTGAGGAACTGAAAAAGCAGGTGCACGCCGTAAAGGACGGCAAGGTACAGTGCGGATTTTAAAGGTATCCGTCCAGAAGTGTTTCAGTACCACTGTTTAAACAAACAGTGGGCGCATGTTCGGTATTTTTAGCATCTGAAAAAGGTAGATCTCTTGTGGTCTGTATACGTCATAAGTAACACTTTTTAACATACATTTTAGCAACCTATTTACACGTTGATGCCAGGTACCAGAACAATGTACAAATGTTGTAATCCCATATCTGAGCACACTGTAGGACAACGAGTGTACCAAAAGTTTCCTAAACATACAAGGGTAAAAACACTTTGATGCGGTACAGTAAACAGACGATTTTACGAAGTTTGGCACGTATGTAAGATAAGTGAGTAGAAAAAAGAAGACTGGAATCAAACCATATGCCCAACTACTTCACAGAGTCAGAAAAATTTATTGGAGGGCAGGAACAATTAATACATTGAGAGCTGTGCAGGTAAAGTGAAGAAGAAAGTGAAACACGCTTGAGTGGGCTATGGAAGCAAACCAACTTTGATTTAGAATGATTGATGTCAATTACATTTGCACCAAAATAATCCATTAATTTCCCGACGTCAATTTGAAGGATTGAGGATCCGTCTGGAAAATTCACATGTGTGGCTAAAATTGCAGTATCGTCTGCATATTGAAATAACTTGCAGACAGATAGCATGTTGCACATGTCCTTAACATATATATTAAAAAGTATGGGAGACAGTATGGAACCTTATGGCACACCGGCCTTCAGAAAAACACGGAAACTGCAAATGTCTGAAATTGAAACAATCTGGGAGCGATCTGTAAAGAAATTGCGCAGCAATCGGAAGAAAGGTCCTCGAAAACCTAAATTGTAGAGTTTCTCTAGCATAATCGTATGGCAAACCGTGTCAAAGGCTTTTTCCACATCTAAAAAAAGTGCACAACATAAAAGATTTTTTTCAAGTGAAGAAAATAAATGGTCACTCAATTCTTCTAATAAAGCCTGAGTGCTCCTTTTTTCAATAAAACCATATTGACAGTCGGAGAACCCCCCGCTTTGTTAATAAAGCTGTTCATTACTAAGAATATATGTTTTTCTGGAATTTTTGCTATACTAGGCAGGATAGAAATGGGGCGATAATTATGCACACACTTAGCATCACCACCTTTTACAAGTGGTCGAACTATGGCCGTTTTTAACCGCGTAGGAATACTTCCGCTTGTAATTATCCCATTTAGGATTTCTAGCAAGACATGTTTCAGAACGCAGAAGTTCCTGTATAGATCAAACATGCGAATTTTATCGATACCTGGTGATTGATGCCTGCCAAAGCTGCCCAATAACGAGTAAAGCTCTTCTTCCGTCATAGTGGGTAGAAAAGCGGAGTCAATTACAGGAGTAGCAGTGCTACCAGTGTAGCATGATTGCTTAAACACCCCAGAAAACTGCGAGAAAAATTGGTTAAAATTGTCAACGACTGTTGATAAATCTGAGTCAAAATGATTCTGAATATCTTAAGCCAAATTTGAAGGTAGTCCTCTCACCTCGTTTATCAGAGACCATGTTTTCTTAGGATTTCTACGAGATTCATAAAGGCGGTTTCTGCTGTACGAACGCTTGGCTGCACGAATAAGGGAATTTACTTTATTTCGAGACGTTTTAAATTGTGTACGCAGAATGCAATCACTAGGCGAACGTCTGCACCGCTGCCAAAGCAGGTCTTTTTCTTTGCTAGCGGATAATATCACGCTGTTCAACCAGGGCTGGTTCGGGCGGCGTTGGCGAACGTAAATTCTTCTTTCACTGGATTTATATATACTGTCCTGTACACTGCATAGCCATGTGCAGCGGTGGCGTAGAGGTAGAATACCCGCCTCGCGTGCAAGAGGTCCGTGGTTCGAATCCTGGTGCCGCGCAATTTTCCACCGGATTTTTAAAAAAATCCGCTTGTTGATAAAACTGCATAAACAGGCCCGGAGTGTGGCCTGATCGCGGTGACTAGAACCGGTAACGCACTCCCTCACCAGAGCAGGATTGGCCTCCCTGGTGCAGGACTTGGCGACAACCTGCTATATGAACACAACAATCAAACCCCCGCCCTCAGTCCCCAGCATCTGCGAAGCAACTGACCACGGCGGCGGTCAGACCTACGACGCAGGAGACGGCGCTAAGAATCCCTGGCTCCGGACAGACCACCATTGGAATAAGAACCTCGCAACGTTTAACGCTAGAAAGTTATCTAGTGAGGCGAGTCTAGCAGTGGTATTGGAGGAATCAGAGGGCAGTAAATGGGATATAATAGGGCTCAGGCAAGTTAGGAGGCCAAAAGAAGCATATACAGGGCTAAAAAGCGGGCACGTCCTGTGCTACCGGGGCCTTGCGGAGAGACGAGGACTAGGAGTCGGATTCCTGACTAATACGAATATAGCTGGTAACATACAGGAACTCTATAGCATTACCGAGAGGGTGGCAGGTCTTGTTGTGAAACTCAATAAGAGGTACAAAATGAAGGTTGTACAGGTCTACGCCCCTACATCCAGTCATGACGACCAGCAAGTCGAAAGCTTCTATGAAGACGTAAAATCGGCGATGGGTAGAGTGAAAACAAAATACACTATACTGATGGGCGACTTCAATGCTAAGGTAGGCAAGAAGCCGGCTGCAGACAAGGCAGTGGGGGAATATGGCATAGGTACTAGGAATAGCAGGGGGGAGTTATTAGTAGAGTTTGCGGAACAGAATATTATGCGGATAATGAATACCTTCTTCCGCAAGCGGGATAGCCGAAAGTGGACGTGGAGGAGTCCGAAAGGCGAGAATAGAAATGAAATAGACCTCATACTCTGCGCTAACCCTGGCATCATACAAGATGTGGACGTGCTCAGCAAGGTGCGCTGCAGTGACCTTAGGATGGTAAGAACTCGAATTAGCCTAGACTTCAGGAGGGAACGAAAAAAACTGGTACATAAGAAGGCGATAAATGAGTTAGCGGTAAGAGGGCAAATAGACGAATTCCAGATCAAGCTACAGAACAGGTATTCGGCTTTAACTCAGGAAGAAGACCTTAGTGTTGAAGCAATGAACGACGATCTTGTGGGCATCATTAAGGAATGTGCAATAGAAGTCGGTCGTAACTACGTTAGACAGGATACCAGTAAGCTATTGCAGGAGACGAAAGATCGATCAAGAAACGCCAATGTATGAAAGCCTCTAACCCTACAGCTAGAATAGAACTGGCTGAACTTTCGAAGTTATTCAACAAGCGTAAGACAGCTGACATAAGGAAGTATAATATGGATAGAATTGAACATGCTCTCAGGAACGGAGGAAGCCTAAAAGCAGTGAAGAAGAAACTAGGAATTGGCAAGAATCAGATGTATGCGTTAAGAAACAAAGCCGCCTATATCATTTATACAGTACCAGTGGCACCCACGACGATAATGGATGAGAGAATAGTCTACAGGAATTCGAAATCCCACAGGTAACGCCGGAAGAAGTAAAGAAAGCCTTGGGAGTTATGCAAAGGGGGAAGGCAGCTGGGGAAGATCAGGTAACAGGAAATTTGTTGAAGGATGGTGGGCAGATTGTTCTAGAGAAACTGGCCACCCTGTATATGCAATGCCTCATGACTTCGAGCGTACCGGAATCTTGGAAGAACGCTAACATAATCCTAATCCATGAGAAAGGGGACGCCAAAGACTTGAAAAATTATAGACCGATCAGCTTACTGTCCGTTGCCTACAAAATATTTACTAAGGTAATTGCAAATAGAATCAGGAACACCTTAGACTTCCGTCAACCAAAGGACCAGGCAGGATTCCGTAAAGGCTACTCAACAATAGACCATATTCACACTATCAATCAGGTGATAGAAGATTGTGAGGAACATAACCAACCTTTATATATAGGTTTCATTGATTACGAGAAAGCGTTTGATTCAGTCGAAACCTCAGCAGTCATGGAGGCATTGCGGAATCAGGGCGTAGACGAGCCGTATGTAAATATACTGAAATATATCTATAGCGGCTCCACTGCCACCGTAGTCCTCCATAAAGAAAGCAACAAAATCCCAATAAAGAAAGGCGTCAGGCAGAGAGATACGATCTCTGCAATGCTGTTCACAGCATATCTACAAGAGGTATTCAGAGACCTGGATTGGGAAGAAATGGGGATAAAAGTTAATGGAGAATACCTTAGTAACTTGCGATTCGCTGATGATATTGCCTTGCTTAGTAACTCAGGGGACCAACTGCAATGCATGCTCACTGACCTGGAGAGGCAAAGCCGAAGGGTGGGTCTAAAAATTAATCTGCAGAAAACTAAAGTAATGTTTAACAGTCTCGGAAGAGAACAGCAGTTTACGATAGGTAGTGAGGCACTGGAAGTGGTAAGGGAATACATCTACTTAGGACAGGTAGTGACTGCGGATCCGGATCATGAGAGGGAAATAATCAGAAGAATAAGAATGGGCTGGGGTGCGTTTGGTAGGCATTCTCAGATCATGAACAGCAGGTTGCCATTATCCCTCAAGAGAAAAGTGTATAATAGCTGTGTCTTACCAGTACTCACCTACGGGGCAGAAACCTGGAGGCTTACGAAAAGGGTTCTACTCAAATTGAGGACGACGCAACGAGCCATGGAAAGAAGAATGATAGGTGTAACGTAAAGGGATAAGAAAAGAGCAGATTGGGTGAGGGGACAAACGCGAGTTAACGATATCTTAGTTGAAATCAAGAAAAAGAAAGGAACATGGGCAGGACACGTAAGAAAGAGGGGAGATAACCGATGGTCATTAAGAGTTACGGAATGGATTCCAAGGGAAGAGATGCGTAGCAGGGGGCGGCAGAAAGCTAGGTGGGCGGATGAGATTAAGAAGTTTGCAGGGACAACATGGCCACAATTAGTACATGACCGGGGTAGTTGGAGAAGTGTGGGAGTGGCCTGTGCCTTGCAGTGGGCTTAACCAGGCTGATGATGATGATGATGATGATATATAAGGTCCATCGAACGTGAAAGTTCATTATATAGCTCGAGCCTGTCGGTATTTTCAAGCAGGCCTGGCCAGTCGAACAAGGCGACCAGTTTATCAAAAGTAGCCGTATCGGTAACAGCGTGGCAAGTGTTGGGGCTAGAACATAATAACGACCGAGGAGGAAAGCGGAACTGACAAGCTATGAAGTAATGGTCGGCAGCTTTCTGTTGTAACACGGCACCATGAACTGAAGCACACTCCGAGCGGATGTTGAAGTGATCAATACAAGACTTTACTAAATTATTAAGAAGCAATTCTTCCCTAGTTGGAATATTAATAATACTTTCAAGGCCATGTTTTGCAACGATATCCAAATAATCACATACCTAGGTTGCAATGGGATTAGAATATCTATATTGAAATCGCCTACTAGGCATATGTTAGGAACTAACGTCGTCCTTTGTAAATGTGCCTCCAGGTCATTGAGAAACAAGGACAGGTTACTTGAGGGTGGTCTATATATTGCCAAGAGTGAAATGTGACTAAGTTGGTTTGAAATGTTCAGTGCCAAAGATTCCGCACTAGAAAAATTAGCCGCTACCTGTTCCACACTCCAAGTATCCTGTACGAAAATCGCTATCCCTCCGCCTCTTTGAGTGTCTCGAGTGAACCAAAAGGAAACCAATCCTGGAAGGGTGAAAAGGTTAGTCTCGGCCGAGCGTATATTTATTTGAGTAAGAACAAAAACGTCCACTTTATGTAAAATGCTATCAACGTAAGTACAAAATGTGTCCCAACGCTTTCGCAAACTGCGGATATTAACGTGAACTGTGGCAACTGTTGATGGAAAGGAAAACTGACGAACAAGTGCTTGAAAATCAACCAAACTCTCGCATATAGCCATGAGGCTGTTTTGAAAAAGATCGCCGTAGTGAATGATAGACAGCTTTGAACCAATTGCGTTAGGCGTAACAGATCATTCACGTCGTTCACACGGATTAAAGAGGCACCCTGCTCCTTCTTAGCAAAAACGTTTCCGTCCTTTGTCCAAACATACTTATATTTGTTTTCCTTTCCCTTTTTCCTGGCAAGCCAGAACAGTTCCCGGTTTGTTGCTGAAAGGTTCTCATTAAAATAAAGTTTGTGGTCAGTATCAGTTTTGCATAAGTTCTGCAGTTTATGGCGACAAGCCATCCAAGTTTTCTTTACGGATACCGAAGCAAATTTAATCAGAATGACTGGACTTTCATCTTTCTTTTTGCTCGTTAAGCGATGGATGGCAAGAACGCCAGAGCTGTCGAAGTCTTTGATGGTAAATTTTTTTGCTAGATTCGCCGCAACAGCGCGCAAGTCCTCATTAGGTGCAGCAGGAAGGCCGTGAATTTAATAATAATAATAATAATAATAATAATAATAATAATAATAATAATAATAATGTTTATTGCCATGAAAATACAAAACAACATAAACAGGCCGGTCTAAGCCTCAGTTGGCTTGTAGGACCGTGCTTATGAATATGATGCACAAGGCGAGAAAGAAAAGGAAATAATAATAACAATACAGTATAAATGTTTTTCAATGAGAAAATATGGAAATAACACGAAGGCATATGCATTAGTGTATTGTCTGCTACCCCTGCGAGCGACATTTATGAACTAGTAATACAAATATGCAGAATTGAGGAACAAATGTCTAAATAAATTGCGAACATTGTTATCAAAGATGTTGTAAAATTAGGCCTTATGCCAATGTATGTTGAATCTGCCAGCAACACTCGTCATGATCACCACTACCATTCTCTTCTATTTTGCAGATCCTATTCCTGAGATCCTTGGGGGCCTTTGTGAAACGCTTTCCTCTGTGACTGGCGTCATTGCAATAGACCTTGACTGCAATTTGCTGCAATTAGACACTCAGGCTCTGTGTGAAGACAAGATCAAGTTAACGGTGCCCGCTACTCTCAACCTAACAGAGGTATCTAGTTTATTTCTTGCTCGTTTATTCGTTTCTTCAAGAACGCAAATAGCAACATGCCGGACCGGGAGTTCTCAGTTAGCCTTTATTTTTTTTTGGTTTTATACCAAAGCTATGCGGCTTCTTGCTGGCGTACCCAATTATAGAAAACAAAACAACTAAAAAAACATTGTGACAGCAATGTAAGTTGTTGCTTGAGTTGACATATGTTCACGAATGCAAAAACACTACAGGAAAATCGTACGAAGAAAAGGAGGTGACACGGTGAGCGTGAAGGTCAGTGATTGGTTACAAGTTTTTATATTGTAAAGAGTGAACGAACTTCGTAGGAATTTGGTAAATCTACAAATTTGCCATTGCGACATGAGCAGATGCAAAGGTCAATCCTTAGCACGCAAGGAAATTAGCATGTACATACCAATTAACCTGCGACAGCTCTCAGTGAAAGCACTCACTGGCAAGTAACACAAAACGACCCACCCGACAGGACGAGATGGCGCAAACTATCTGCCGCATCATGCTGGCGAAGTGGCATTGGTCGCGGTGGTGGCATTTCGATGAGGGTGGTAGTGCGAAGACACCAGTGTACCGTGCGTTGGGTGCACGTTAAAGAACCCTAGGTATTCAAAATTATTCCACAGTTTCCCACTAAGCGTGGCTCATAACCATATCGTGGTTTTGGCGCGTAAAACACCAGCGGTCCAATTCACAAAGTATTTCGTTCGTAAGTGCTGTTTTTCATTGGTGGTATCGCCTTCGCTTATAATATGTCCTACATCGCTACTAGCTGGCACGAAAGCTTTTAGGGCAAGAACTTCTCGTGAATACAGGCCCAGAATTTTAAGGCGCAAACTAACAACGCGTGTATAGTCATTGCAACTTTAGGCTTCCTCAAGCTTACTCTTAAGAGCTTTCTCTTCAGGCGCCAATTTGCCCTGGTTGCGGCTTGAGCGATGGACGTGTTTATCACAGCTCCGTGAAAGGTCAAAGGGACGCGCAAAAATTGTCACAGAAGAAATATATGATCCATCGACTGCAGTAAATTCAGCATGTGCAGGTGACTATGCTAAAAAGACCGCAAGAAGATATGGATTGCTTGGAAGTAAAAGAACACGTTATGCGCTGCGGTAGCTGAGCGGCTAAGGTGTTACTCGCTAATCGCTAAATACGAGGTCGCGGGATCAAATCCTGGCTGCGGCGGCCTGATTTCAATTCGGGTCAAATTAATAAACGCCTCTGTCCCGCGCACTAGGAGTAAGCTAAAAGAACCTCGTGTGGTCAAAATTATTCCCGAGTACCCCAGTACAACATGCATCATAAGCAAAAATAGTTTTGGCACGTAAGATCCTAGAATTTAAAAAAGAACGCCTTCATACAATAGCGAACTCATTCGATAGTTAAATATCGCCAGGTGTTTGATATTTTGTTAAGTGACATTTCTTGCCCGCTCTATGTCGGTGCCCTGAGCACAATAAAATAAACGCTTACGCACGCCTCAGCTTTTTTCCATAGCCTTAGAGCCTCCAATTATTCCTTTCTTTTTTCTTATTACAGCTGGCGACACCAGCATTTCGAGACGTCGTGTACCTGAACACATTTTGCATTGCGCATGGAGGTTGTTAGACACAACCAGCTGTTAGCACGTTTATATATGTTCTTTATTTTTGTCACAGAGGTAGTGCGCCGTTTGTCCGATGGTGCCTTTGCCACATGAAAATGAGATTCCATATACAACTGCTTTCAAATACTCACGAACTTGTTTCTGCGCTTCATGTCGCAGCTGTGCTCACAGTTATATTTTTCGTTGACATTTACTTTTTCCAAATACTTTCGGCATTTATTGAACTGTGGAAACAACATTCATTGCTTAAGCTGTAATTACGCCTGAGTTAGCGGTAAGAGGGAAAATAGAGGAATTCCAGATCAAGCTACAGAACAGGTATTCGGCTTTAACTCAGGAAGAGGACCTTAGTGTTGAAGCAATGAACGACAATCTTGTGGGCATCATTAAGGAGTGTGCAATGGAAGTCGGTGGTAACTCCGTTAGGCAGGATACCAGTAAACTGTCACAGGAGACGAAAGATCTGATCAAGAAACGCCAATGTATGAAAGCCTCTAACCCTACAGCTAGAATAGAACTGGCAGAACTTTCGAAGTTAATCAACAAGCGTAAGACAGCTGACATAAGGAAGTATAATATGGATAGAATTGAACATGCTCTCAGGAACGGCGGAAGCCTAAAAACAGTGAAGAAGAAACTAGGAATTGGCAAGAATCAGATGTATGCGTTAAGAGACAAAGCCGGCAATATCATTACTAATACGGATGAGATAGTTCAAGTGGCTGAGGAGTTCTATAGAGATTTATACAGTACCAGTGGCACCCACGACGATAATGGAAGAGAAAATAGTCTAGAGGAATTCGAAGTCCCAAAGGTAACGCCGGAAGAAGTAAAGAAAGCCTTGGGAGATATGCAAAGGGGAAGGCAGCTGGGGAGGATCAGGTAACAGCAGATTTGTTGAAGGATGGTGGTCAGATTGTTCTAGAAAAACTGGCCACCCTGTATACGCAATGCCTCATGACCTCGAGCGTACCGGAATCTTGGAAGAACGCTAACATATCCTAATCCATAAGAAAGGGGACGCCAAAGACTTGAAAAATTATAGACCGATCAGCTTACTGTCCGTTGCCTACAAAATATTTACTAAGGTAATCGCAAATAGAATCAGGAACACCTTAGACTTCTGTCAAGCAAAGGACCAGGCAGGATTCCGTAAAGGCTACTCAACAATAGATCATATTCACACTATCAATCAGGTGATAGAGAAATGTGCGGAATATAACCAACCCTTATATATAGCTTTAATTGATTACAAGAAAGCACTTGATTCTGTCGAAACCTCAGCAGTCATGGAGGCATTACGGAATCAGGGTGTAGACGAGCCGTATGTAAAAATACTGAAATATATCTATAGCGGCTCCACAGCCACCGTAGTCCTCCATAAAGAAAGCGACAAAATCCCAATAAAGAAAGGCGTCAGGCAGGGAGATACGATCTCTCCAATGCTATTCACAGCGTGTTTACAGGAGGTATTCAGAGACCTGGGTTGGGAAGAACTGGTAATAAAAATTAATGGAGAGTACCTTACTAACTTGCGATTCGCTGATGATATTGCCTTGCTTAGTAACTCAGGGGACCAATTGCAATGCATGCTCACTGACCTGGAGATTCAAAGCAAAAGAGTGGGTCTGAAAATTAATCTGCAGAAAACTAAAGTAATGTTTAACAGTCACGGAAAAGAACAGCAATTTACAATAGGCAGCGAGGCACTGGAACTCGTAAGGGAATACATCTACTTAGGGCAGGTAGTGACGGCGGATCCGGATCATGAGACGGAAATAATCAGAAGAATAAGAATGGGCTTGGGTGCGTTTGGTAGGCATTCTCAGATCATGAACAGCAGGTTGCCATTATCCCTCAAGAGAAAAGTGTATAATAGCTGTGTCGTACCAGTACTCACCTACGGGGCAGAAACCTGGAGGCTTACGAAAAGGGTTCTACTCAAATTGAGGACGACGCAACGAGCTATGGAAAGAAGAATGATAGGTGTAACGTTAAGGGATAAGAAAAGAGCAGATTGGGTGAGGGAACAAACGCGAGTAAATGACATCTTAGTTGAAATCAAGAAAAAGAAATGGGTATGGGCAGGACATGTAATGAGGAGGGAAGGTAACCGATGGTCATTAAGGGTTACGGACTGGATCCCAAGGGAAGGGAAGCGTAGCAGGGGGCGGCAGAAAGTTAGGTGGGCGGATGCGATTAAGAAGTTTGCAGGGACGGCATGACCGCAATTAGTACATGACCGGGGTAGTTGGAGAAGTATGGGAGAGGCCTTTGCCCTGCAGTGGGCGTAACCAGGTTGATGATGATGATGATGACGCCTGAAGCTGCTTTTGCGCCGAATCGCGCCGGATTGCGTCTTAAGCCGTAGTTCTCATTTTTTGCAACAAGTTGCACGATACAGTGACCTGTTTGTTGGTTTTATGCACTAGCGCTTTTATTTTGTTCCTTTTCTTGTTTCATTTCATTTCAATGAGCAGTTTTTTGCTAATATTTGTGATAATCCCTATCGGGAAGCCACTCTTGTAAAGGCTATTCATCTATGCCGGCACATTATCTGCACTTCTGTGGTAGCATGATTTCCAAGTGGCTTGGTCAGTGCGCGTAAGAGATATTCCTCGTTGGAATATTCAAGAGTGCCCCAAATTGAAGCGCAGCGGCTATTATCGGCTCGTACCTCATATAATCAGCAGTTATGGTGTTCCTCATTTTTATTTATGAATTAAAGAAAAAACTCCAACCTGACTCCTTCTAGGAGTTCATAGGTGAATTTAAGTCACTTATGAGTTCTTCGAAATAATTTTTCGTCGATTTCAGGAGTTACTGTGAAGTCGGGCCTCTCATCAGCGATAACCGCATAGTCATTTACATATTTGAAACAGGCTTTCATGCCGACGAGCACGCCCATGATGACGCGATATGCTGCAGGCAGCACAGGTGCGACACGGCATCCGGTCTACACAACTTCGTTTTCGAGAAAGAGTTTTCTTTCTTGCCCAATAAAAGTCGAGCTTCATTTGCAGTAAAAAAAATAAAGAAAGAACACAGCAGCGCAGCTACACACAAGCTCAATGGGACGATTGCGCCATTTACGGGCTCATTTCCTTGTTATGTATATAGAAGTAAAGCTTGTCGAGCTCTCACACTTCTGTGAAGGTCAAGGACAATAAATTTATTGGATCAAATAAAAACATTCTTCAGAATTCCATAGGAATGGGGCGCTATAGCGCAAAGCTATTGCAAACTTTTCCATTCCAATTCTACAATCAGCCCTCCGCGATTGGTGAAAAACTTTTTTGGGCCACCCCCAGTTCGCTAGTCAGTCACGCGACGTCACGCAAACCGCGATAGCTCCCCATCTGATATGACGTGTACACACTGGTTATGCATGATTGAACCGAAGAAAAGAAAATTAGTTATTTCTGATTCGACGCCTTTTCACCACTAGCCCTCGGATAATAGTAAAAGGATTTCGGGCTGCAACCACTTCACCTGCCTGTCACGCGACGTCACAACACGGGGAAAACTCTCGGCGTGAAAGTGGTGATCACGTGTTAAAGATGCATTAATATGCCGAACAAAACTGAAGTTGTCTCTGAATAGCCGCAGGCTGCCCCGTTCCAAAAGGAATAAAAGATAGCTGCCGCCGATCGCTCAGACTGGCTACTCGCACCTGCCGGAGAGCATGGGTTTATTTGCGCATAATAAAAAAAAAAATTTGCGTGGCTGTGTAATGCTTTGGAGCATTTTTTGCATGTTCACGACGTCGCTCAGCCGACTTTCCTTAGCTGAGGATCCTTTTTAGCGGCATTCTTACCCTTCCCTTGCACGCGGCCGCGATTTTCGACCAGCCACCACAAGCTAACTAAGGGAAAACGGACCAATCGCAGACGCCGGCACCACCCTCTTCCTCCGGTTATCGATTTTCAGTGCAGTGGCTGGGCCCCATTGAATCCCTCTCTACTTGAGCGTGCTCTTTGCCTCTTATCAGCCAATTAGATAAGGCAAGCCGCTCAGTGTAGGCAATGTTACTCGTTTTTAAAACAAACAAATGTGACCGCCTAGAAGTGACAAGAGCGTTTGATTGGTCTGCTTAGACAACCCTGCGGGTCACTGCCCGGTACTTGCGTCGGCGCTTACGCAAATTTCACGTCAGGAGATTTGAATAAAAACATATTCGCATAGCTTTACGCTGTAGGTACAATGAATAAAAATTTCAGAATAAAATACTTTGCTTGGACCCTAGCAAATAAATTTGTCTATACAACAGAGCATTAAGACACACAAACATTGAAATTGCTATCTCAAACTCCAGAATTGAATTTTATGGCTTCTTGTTTTGCCATGTAAATGCTGTTACACTACGTAAGTCATACTCCGCCTAAACTACCAGAAGGCAAATCAGGGAACAAAATTACGGTCACGGTGCTCCGTTCCCTATTCGTACTTCTCTCTCTTTCGATTAGTTTCACTTATTTCAAGTATCTACCTTGTTTTCTGGCAATATTTGGCATTTTGTGGCTGTGTGCCTGTGGTGTTGTGGTGTGCTAACGATATTTTGGTGGTTGTTGGCGTTCTTCAACCTTGAGACGAAATTCCTTCTTCCATGTCTAATTTTCATTCTATGCAGTGTTTTGGACAAGTGCCATTTACATGCATCAGGGGAAATGTTTTGACGGTGAGACTTTTGAATGAGTTTCTCTTGAACTGAGCCCATGTATAAAGCAAAGATTGCTCGATCACAGCTGCAAATATTTTTTTTTCATACAGGAACCGCTGCTGAAAGGATTTACCGTATTGTTAGCGGTAAGTTGCTGCTGTCTTACGTTGGTGGAAGCCATGCCATCAATTCAAATGTTTATCACCCATTGCAAATTTATTATAGAGTGTGTATACCCTTCGATTGCACGTTTTGCGAGACTGCACTTTTTTTTCTCAGTGGGATGTAGACGCACGCAATATTCCTAGGTAACGCCGACTCTGCCTTTCTGTCTTTTCGGTTTGTACATTTTCTTTTTCTGAAGGACAATCTTATGGGGTGCCTAAGTTAAATTGATAATAGCGGCAGCAGTTGAAATTTCGTAGTGGTAGATCAAGCTCCACGAAGCCATTTGTTGCATAGATATAACGCAGTTCAGTAAAAACTGTTCTATAAATATCCCGTTGTTATACCTGAGCATACTTCAGCTATTAAAATAAAAATAAGGCTACTCAATCGTCTTTGACCGGCTGCTCGTAACTATAATAGCAATGGTAACAAACTATCTGCCGCAGGGGCATGGTCGGCACGATATAAAGCAGGGAAAATGTGGTTCAGAATTTCACAGAAAAGGCTACGTTGTCGGTTTTTCGTTTCATGAAATTTGTTTCTGGGCTGTAATCCCCAAAATTCCGAGGAACAACTTTGTCAAGAATTTGGGCCTGGTCATGGACTGTAATTTTTGCTACGCAGATTCCAGTCAATGTTATCAGGTGTCCTCCAGCTGCCCGAATATGAGGACCGTCCCATGCCGTCTTCAATTTTTGAAACTTGGCAGCGAATAGTCCCCTGATTACGGAGAAGTAAGCTCCAGTGTCTACAAGAGTGGTTGATTCACGGCCGTCGAGAAATACGTCGAGGTCGGTGGTTTTATGTTTTGCGTTGCAGTTAGGTCACGGCGTCGGAACACGGCTGCGTGGCATTTCACCTATGACTGGTACGTCGCGTCGTCAGGTCTTCTTTGTGAAGCGTTACGCTTTGGGCGAGTTTGTTGTACATGATTCTTCAGAAACTTGTGCGCGCACAAACACAGGACGCCAATGTTGTAATGTTGTGAATCCCTTCTTCGTTCGACGTCCTGTCTGTCTTCTGGCGTATTCGTAACTTCCAGGATTCGTCGGCATGGTGACGTGTCGTTACTGTGTCGTCGAGAAATATCTTGAAGCGTGGTGGTCAGCGGTGGAGGACCTTTGTCTGTTCGACGAACAGCAGCCGCACCTCCATCAGTTGCTGATTTTAGTTTTACAGATATAGGCTTACTGACTGACCCCTGGCTGGGCCAGTGCAGGGTTGGCGCTGCGGCGACAGATAGCACCCTCTAGACGAAGCACGCGAAGACCATCCGTTGTCTCCACTGCGTTGCAGAGAGTCGGCGATCTCAGGCGGCCGCTGACCTAGCTGCGGGCGTGGCGCGTTGAAGGCGAATCTTCGTAGGCACACCTCACGGTGCGGGCATTGGCGGTAGGAATGGCCTGCTTCTCCGTACTGATAGCACAGCGGACGGTAGTCGGGCGCGCGCCAATCGTCAGTCTTCCTTGGAATGCTACGCGGGGAAACGGGTTGGCGGGCTGGCGACGGAACGGTGGACGACGGAACGGCGGCGATACCGGGCGCTGGTTCAAGCGCAGTGGGGGATTGTGACGACAGGCTACGGCGGCACGCATCATCGCTTCCGGCTAAGGCAGCGGCGATTGAGGGAGCCTTAGTGACTTTTCGATCTCCTCGTGAAGTACGTCGGAATTCTAGGCAACTTGAGGCAATGAGGGAAGAAACAACTTCTCAAGCTCTTCGCGCACGACCTCTCTGATGGTCTTGGACAGATCGTTGGAGCCCAACGATTCAACTTCGGCCTAGTTTGTAGGGATCGTGCGGCGGGGGAATTCCCGCTTCCGCATTTGCAGAGTTTTCTCGATGCTGGTGCCCTCGCGAACAATCTCTTCGACGGTCTTTGGCGGGTTTCGTATCATTGCGGCGAAAAGTTCTTGCTTCACACAACGCATTATAAGTGAGCTTTCTGCTCCTCGGACATTTTCGGATCGGCGTGGTGGGACAGATGGGCCATTTCTTCTGTAAAAATGGCAGCGTTGCCGTTTGGTAGCTGCACTCGCGCTTGCAGTAGAGCTTTGGCCCTTTCTTTCCGGACGACGCTCGTAATGTCCTCAAGAAGTTACAGCGGAATCAGTTCCCCGTTGTAATGGTGGACTCCCAGTTCCCAAACCATGCCCTCGCGGGATCTTTCAAGGAAAAGTACGCATGGCGCAAGTTATCCTCCGAGGTCCACTTATTAAAAGGTGAGACCCTTTCGAAAGTATCGAGCCACGTTTCTGGATCGTCCGACGAAGCTCCATGGACGGTAGGTGGCTCCGTGGGTTGTTGAAGCACGATGGGAGACGCTGAGGCTGTCGTTGTTGTTGATTTGCCGACGACTTTCCTGTCGTTTCACGCAAAACGTCCGTGCTCCGGGATCAGTCCTTGCAGTATTCGGTTCCTTCGCTGGTCCTGGGCGACGTTGGTGTTGTCTTGCGCGTTCGGGCTTCGATCACGGCTTTGCGGCGTGTCCCGTACGTGAACGCAAAACACCTCCACCAGATGTCACGTAGTGGCGACGGTAGAGAACACAGTAGCAAAGGTATAAAGGACAAAACTAAGTTTTGTTGGGCGAGCCTGTGCTCAAGAAAACAGGCTACGCGCAAAGCACAACGATAGCGGCGAACACAGTCGGCGATTGTCGAAATCTGATCTGCGGGTCAAGAGCGTTGGCTTTTATACATGAGTCGTGGAAGTTTCCAACGTAATCGCTGGTGCCCGCGCGTCTTTCAGAAGGTACTACGCAATTCGCGTCCTGTATATAATGAAATTAAATAAGCTTCGATGATAACAGACAACGCGTAGCACCCTCGAAAACGTTGCCGTGAGGTCTTATCATGTGGGAGCGCCTTGCGTTGAACGATAACTTCTAGTTGTTTGTGGGCGTAATGTAGTCGCCGAGAAAAGAATAAATAAGTACATGTGTCAATGTTATCAAGCAACGTTGTAAGCTGGGCTGGAATTTACGAACTTCAGGGCATGTGAGGGAAAAAAATGTCGACGTTTTCACTCAACTGGTGGGCGATGAAATGTGGGTGATTTTGATGAGGTTAAATCTTCATTAAAATTAAGGGATGCATTTCAGCGTGCTAATTCTGAAGGCCTACAATCACGCAGTTTGGCTGTTAGACATCGATGACGTCGTACGTTGGTTGTGAGCATTGCAGTATTTCTCATGAGGCTTGGATGCAAGTATATGGTGTAGTCTTTTTCTGTGGCCGCATAGCTTTTTTTCGTTGTCTGTCACACAATGTATAATTCCGCCTGTGAAGGTGGATTAGGTGAAGTGGTGGACTCAACTTCTGTGAAAATAACAACGTTGAAGTGGGGAACTAAATATATTCAGAATTTTCTTTTATATTATGGGCATTAACGCTTATGTTAATGTAGCGAAATTCATGTCAAGCACTGTTGTAGGGATTTTTGCCTTAGTGCAAATCCTGCAATTTCATGAACTACCATGTTCGGTAAATAAATCAAACGAGCTCTAAAACTGTGGTTTGTTGAATAAGTTAGTAATACGCAATTATGAATTCGTTGCCCAAGAGGTGAAATGCTGCATGAGAAAATAAAGCCGTATAATTTTTGAGGTGTGCTACAATTCGGAACTTTCAATACAAATTGAATAGTACTTGCTATTTCAGTCATATTAAATTCAAGAAATCGCTAACATAAATTGGAAAATATTCGTTTTTGTGGAAATAAAACGGATAACAAAAGCATTACGTAAAGTACATAGAGCGAAATATACATTTCCGTGCTGGCGGTTCCGAATGAAGATGCTGAATTTAACAGTTTTCCTGTGAGTGGATAACGCAGTTGACTGCGCTCAATATTGCACACTAAATGAGAAAGGGTGTTTCCTACTTAGGAAACCTACTATTATGTTGTCAACATATTGGCACATTAACTTATTATTTTATAAGTCTCACTAGGTTTGCATCCTTTAATTACGGTGCTGTAGTTTCTCACGTATCTCTTTTGAGAAACAAAAGAACAACACCTTAGGAGCGTTTAGAAACGTACTGCTGCTTCTCATACAGAAACCCTTAATTTGGCCGGACCATCTGTTCTGAATTGCATAAGAAGTGTTAAGGTACATAAATACGGTATTTTTGTAAAACAACAACCAACATTTATATCAGGTTTTGTCTAAATGTGTTTAAAAAGTATATGGTATTTGATTTATTTGACTGAGATAGTTTTGCTTGAATCTACTCATTTGACTCCATTCGGAAATTGTGTTACTGGAACACCCAGAGCTTACTTTCATTTATATCATTGTAAAGGGTGGGTCGTGCAGCCAGGAAGCCTTTGAGTGCTTAAGTGAAAACGGCCTACTTCAAAAAAATATGGTGTGCTAATTACAGAGAGACACGTAAAACATTGCAATTGCCAGATTTTCTGTGGACTGAAAAATAAAAAGCAGATGAAAAAGGTGCAAAGCAGATGCGAACAAGAGAACCACATTCAGCCAACGAAGTCTTACGTTGATTTCTTTTCCTTTGCAGTGCCTAACGCGTACCGTTATAAACCTGGGCTTAGATGGGTCGCTGGAAGAATTGGTCTGCTATATTGCAGAACTTCCGTTCATCTTGTTTGGGAAGCAGACAAGTGATCTCGGAAGTTTGACCGACGGCCTTGTCCTCGCTCTTCAACAAAGCTTCGGCATTCATTGCAGCGTGTCGAACCAGAGAAAATAAAGAATTTAAAGCAGAGACTTTTCCGCAACGTTTGTTCATACAAAACATTCGCGGAAATTTACATTCACTTTTTTCAGTCTAATAAGCACAAAAGCCTGAGATGAGCAGTTTCTAACATAAGAAACGAGCTCAGGCGTTGGCTCAGCTGTCAAACGTACCAGCCTGAAGAGCCTTGTCTTAGCGCTGGTAAACGGGCAAACGTCGGTCTTTTGTTCTCCGCACAGTGCAACAAAATCAATGGTCGCCCGTCGTGGATTAGGTCAAGCGAGCAGTCATCGCTTTAAGCTTTTGAGGTACCTGTACTTACCCACAAAGTTTCATAGTCAGGCATTCAAGGCTGCGACTTTCTCCACTGTGTTTGCAACGACGCATTTTGGACACAGTTGGAATTTTAATTTACATGATGCTGTCGGCTTTATTCCGATAGCACGTTCGCTTTCGTATTGTTTTTTTTTTGTTTTTTTTAATTTTTTTATTTTATTCCGTTTGTTTTATACTGTCTTGCTGTTAACAAGTGTTCTTATTACTCATATGCTATAAACATGTTTTGATATTACTCTTCGCTCTCATCTGTACTACTGTTGCTTTAAACATTGTATAACATCATAAGTGTCTTTAGCAGGAGGTCCCGATACAGTCTTTGACTATGGGACCTCCTTATGTATACTACGCACATGCAATTATTTGTAATAATACTAATAAATAAATAAATTATGAAATTATGAAATTATGAAATTATGAACCGCCCTCATCCTTATGTCACTCTATCGATTGTGCGTACGCAGCTCTTGCATGGAGAATTACAGTACAATAGACTGGACCCCGCCACTCTCGTACTCGTATTTCAAGAATGCGGATACCGCTCTTGATCGGAGTCAGAGAAAGCGTACCGCAGCAGGAAGTCCAGCCATTCACAGAACAATCAGATTCCGAAAAAAGGAAACACCTCAGTGCTTCTTCTCTTGTGAAGAAACGAGCCCCAGTATAAGTTAAATACATTCCAGTCTGTTTCTGTTTGATTTCCCTCAATACGATTCCGTGATTAGTGAAACAATTTTAGCCCCCATGCACTTCGTCTCTCTGTTATGCCACGTCAACAAAACCATAAAAGCTATCCATCCCTAAACAGCGTGTGCACCCAGATTACGCACAATTATGCTTAATAATACAAAGTATCGGGGGACACCCAAGCGCTTATGAGTTGTGAATGGAAAAGCACTAA
The DNA here is from genome assembly GCF_023375885.2 of Dermacentor andersoni. Classification (NCBI taxonomy): domain Eukaryota; kingdom Metazoa; phylum Arthropoda; class Arachnida; order Ixodida; family Ixodidae; genus Dermacentor; species Dermacentor andersoni. The sequence goes on along the minus strand of NC_092821.1, from coordinate 14,754,277 downwards.
TGTATAATTGAACGCCGCTGAGAGATCTTTCGAATTCTGAACTCCTCACGGGAAGGCCTGAGCATCCAGACGCTTGGCGCGTTTTGATGTGGCCTCAATGAGGTGCAACGTAAGACAAAGAACGCGCCGATAACAAAGGCTTCTGAGAGTGAGAGCGAGGTTGACAAGGCATCGTGGCGATGCACACTCCCTTCAGGCAACACCTGGCGCGCTACTGCCCAGCAGGTGCCTCCTTTCGCCCGTTCTGCTGCGTCGAGGCGCGCTCGCGACGTGGCGTCGTAGCGAATGGGAATTCACCAGCCATTTCGCTACTGGAGACGACAGACTCCGGCTTTTCAGCGCCATGGGCCTTGGACACATTCCCATAAAAAGTATTTCCGATTCTACGCGTTTCCCGCGATCAGCCGATTGCAATTTGTCAAAATTTTGAGGACCACGCCTCTTGCGCCTATCTTTTGCGTGACCTTACGAAAGCGCGAGAACTCAACATGTCAAAGTATCGTGTACGCACTAAGGATGGCTTAATATGCCGAGGAAAATGAATTTTTTTTGGGAAGAACAGATGACTGCCGCATTCCAAAAGGAATAAAAGATGGCTGCCCATCAATCGTTATAGCAGCGTAGCTTTTCGGGCTTGTTGGTGTTGAGCTTGTTGTGCAATTCAAATTGCTATAGCACTGGCTAGTCGGTCTGCCGAGCAGAATTAATTTCAGTGCAATAAAAAATTTTTCTTGCCAAGAGCCCTGATGCCGGGGCGCAACTGTGGGCTGTCCAGAGGGTCCACGATGCGGCTGTCGGGCATGGCCTGACTGTCCCAACGTGGGAGCGGCCCGCTGCGCGCTGAGGAGCGTACCTCAGGACCTTCATTAAAGTTTTGCATCCATCCATCCATTGCCAGTACAATACCATCGAGCACTCTCGGCATATCCAGGGCATCGCTCTGGCAAGTCTTCTTCGCTGGCAATCCGTTTTGATAGCATTTCTAGCGAACCGTCTCCCTGCGCTGCGATCGTCGATAAGCCACCGCCACCTAAGCAATGGAAGACAACCCATCGCAGACACTGGCACAAGTAGAACTTTCACTGTGCTAGCTCGGCCCCACTAATACCTCTCCACTTCTGCACGCCCCTAGTCTCTCGTCAGTGAATTTGTAAACAAAACTTGTCACGATAGGCAATGCTGTTTGCTTTAATGCCAAACAAGTGTCACCGCCTCTAAGATATGAGATATTGCTAGTTGGGGTCTTCAAACAACTTTGCAGGTGACTACTCGTACTTGCGTCGGCGGCTTCGTGAAAACGGTGAAGGCACATTTAAATAAAATCAGAATTAAATAGCTTTACAGTATAGTGCCCAAGGCGCGCTTGCCGCGAGGCAGCGTCGTGTATGTAGTTGTGGTAGATGACACGTCAACAATAATTGCTGCACAGGCACCGTGAGTGGAACTATCTTGTTTATCGACTGCATCGTTTGCGAAAGCTAATTAGTAGACAGTAAGGATAGTAGCTTGATCGGCCGTATAAACTCGTAACCATTTGTTTACCAACAAAATTATAAAGCATAGTACCACGCGCGAACACACAAACCTAAGCACATCGCATCGGACGAACACGCACACTCGTTGTAAGAGCGCTGGCGTGAGCAAGAGCAACAGCAGCAGCGAGCGATTTGACCTTCGTAGTGTTTCTCACTTCTTCGCGAACGAAGTGGACGAGAACACAGCACACATGCACCTAGAACCCTCTGCGCACCTAAGTTCGCTACATGGCAGATCGCATTCAAGGTAAAGCCTGCGCGGTCGCGCTCAGCCCTCCCATACGGAGCCACCACCGCAGTACAGCAGCCGCCCTCGCCCCGGTGCTTTGGGGTCGGTGGAATACGGCGTGCTTCCTCCCTGCTTACCATCCGCTCACGAGATCAGGTCGTCATCTTCGGCTGACCTTCGCAATAAATTATATCGCAATAAAATGCGAAAGGCACGGGCACGAAGGAAAATAAGACAATAATAGCTCCTTTGTTGTCTAGTTCGCTTATTGCGATAACAACTATGTTCACATTGCAGGCACATTTCGGTCTTCGGTGTCGTCATTTTCTTCCGTATTATGTCCAAGTGCAATAACATAGTTGCCGCGCACTGTATGCTGTATGTGAGGCTGAAAGGTTCTGAGGCTTAGCCGAGGACCGTGGCTGGACCTTGCGCGCGCAAGGGAAGAAGTCGGGCAAGAAGCGCCCCATCTCCTTTAACCCTCAAGGATTCGGGGGGGCTGGGGGGGGGGGGGGCATCATATTTCGGTGATGCCTCCTTATGGTGCAGCCGAGCGCAGCCGCACGGGCCCTATGTTTAACCCGATCTACTATGGGGACAGTCTTGGTGCGCCGTGCTGAGAGCTTCGTGCGTGCTGTATGTTCAGTTCACGTTGAAGCGAGAGGCCCCACGGAGGTCGATTCACTCGCCGCTGCTGCCGCGCTTCATCATGCCAGCGTTTCGTAGCGAGTGTCCGTGGCCATTGGCTTGGTTTTGTTTATGCTTGCCTGAGCACGCGCGGCAGCATGCTTGTTAATTTAGGTAGCAATGAAATGTTTATATCAAATCAAAAAATCTAAAGTTTACATTGCCAATAAAGCTGCTAGCATTACTTCGTATAGCTCATTTATAATTGGCTCTCGCAATCGATGCTTCGGCTTTTCTTCAATACTGCGACTTTAACGCGAAGCGTTTCTTTGCTTAGTCGGAGCCCAGGTCAGAGAAACGTCAAGCAGAAGGACGCAGCCATTTTGTCTGCGAAAATACACGCGAACTTCAAAAATAGTGCAGCTCGAAAAGCCACCGGACATTGTGTAAACAAATACCCTATATAGTGCGAAATAAGGAGACCCATGGCGGCAGGTAATGTACGTGAACGCAGGTGCGAGCTCTATAAGTACGCTATCATACTGTCGCGGTCGTTATCATGCTGTCATCATTCGAAATTGGTCCTTAGATTAAATTCATAATATTGTGATCATTATTTTGTTCTCTTCCTGAATTTTCCACCGTTCTCACTCTGTTGTCACTGCGCTGTCATGTCAGCGTCATCACGCCGTCTTCGAGCAGTCGTTGTCATAACTTCGTAATCATTCTATCATCGTCGTGTCATTGTGCATATACGTCGTCATCACAAATTCATCGTCATTTTGTAGCAGCAATTGCACTGTCATCAAACCAGCGTCCTCATACCTTTCTGGGCTCACTCCCGTGGGAGTTCCATCTTCGTCAGCCCTCTGTCCTCATGGCACGCCATGAGACGATGACACGCCACCGGCGTCATAAAGTCGTTGTCGTATATTGCCGTCATGTATCAACAGAACTGTATATTCGCCTAGTTGGTGCTTCCTAGAAGAGATGTTTTTTGCCCCAACTTCATACACACAGTTAATTGGAATCAGTTGCACAGGACAGGGGTACTTGGAGATCGCAGGGAGACGCCTTCGTCCTTGCAGTAGACATAAATCAGTATTAATATTATTATCATTATTCGCAATAATAATAATAATTATTTCTTTTCTTCCGAGAATGTCGGAGGGTGATCTGAAAGAAATTATTTTCAGTTTCCGTCCTAACAAGCCCACTGGATATGATGGAATTTCTTTACACACCATCAGAAGCAATTTCAATGCGCTGTCAGATATTATCCTGCATATACTGAACGGTTTTTTGGAAGGCGACGAAATTCCAGAATGCTTAAAAACTGCAGTTGTTGTACCACTACACAAGTCAGGGAATAAAGATAGTATTGAAAACTATCGGCCAATTTCAATATTGCCGATCATTGCTCAGGTCTTAGAAAAACTTCTTTTCCACACTATGTCTTCTTTTCTTAACAAATTTTCTATCCTGACCAATCGACAGTTTGGATTTATTTCAGGGCGTGGTACTGTGGCACTGCTTGAGGAATTTTCAGATGAACTGTTCTCTGCATTCGATCAGAATATTTTCACATGTGCGCTATTTTTAGATGTAGCGAAAGCGTTTGACACTCTGAATCATCAAATCTTGCTAAGTAAACTGCATTTTGGGGGATTTCGTGGCCCTTTTTACAAAGTTATCATTCTTTTTCAGTTCTAAGCTGTCGGTAAAAGCTGGAGTTCCTCAGGGGTCCATTTTGTCGCCATTGTTGTTTAATATCTTCGTTAACGACTTCACTTTGGCAATTTCGAAACGTTCAGTATTCCAGTATGCTGACGAGACTGTATTATTAGCGAAACACCTTTCTTATAAAAAGTCCACTGAAATGTTGCAAAATGACGTTTACAAGGCAATGCTTTGGTTCTCTAATAATGGAATTGTTGTAAATGCCCAAAAAACAAAACTTGTTTGTTTTCGCTTCCCACTTAAGACTACTGTTATTAACATGCCTCTCTACTTGCATGAGTCAGACTGTGTTCATTGTAACTGTGCGCCTATTCCATACGTGGATTGTGTGAAATATCTGGGAATCTATTTCGATAGTAATTTATCTTGGCAACATCACTTATCACTTATCTGTTCTAAACTGAGGTCAGTAGCATGGCTGTTGTTTAATATAAGAAGTATTGCACCCTTGTCTGTAAAAAAGATTATAGCACATGCACTAGGTTACAATGTGTTGAGGTACTCCATTACAGTCTTTGGCTTTTGTTATGATCGTTGGGGATGCAGGGTAGACCGGATTATAAAATATATTCTTAAAAAAGTTGCATACGATTCCCCAATAGTAACATCTGCAAATATCTTCCGCGAACTTCGTCTACCGAACTTCCATTCATTACTTATAGAAACAGTTGTCGTTAAACATTTCTGGAATTCCGCTTTCAAACAAAAAAGTGCCGCCGCAAGGGAGCTTAGAAAACATGTCCGTTATGTAGTTCCGCGTTCAGCCACAACGTATGGCGCGGCCAGACGCTGTGCTTATATGCCTGACATATTTAACAAACGCCCCTCTTAATTGCGGGGGACTTCAACGCTCCGAACACGGAATGGGGATACGGCTTTAACAGCAAGAAGGGCACAAACTTAGCCGGATGTGCAGCCGATTTTAACCTCACGCTTGTTACAGATCCTAGGTTTCCCACTAGAAGGGGTAATTCGGTCAGTCGAGACACAACGCCAGACCTCACATTCTTCCGAAATATCGAGGGCACGTGGGATAATCTCCAGGAGGACTTGGGTAGTGACCACTACGTTCTCGAAATCGCGGTGCAGGTCAAACCCAAACCTCCGGTCAAATACGAATACGTCGATTGGGATCTTTTCCGGAAAATTCGAGCCGAAACCGCCCCCTCAAACGAATCCTTCAAAGAACTAATCACCAATCTTAAACAGGCCGTCAAAAACGCGACCAAAGAAATCAGCACAAAACTTGAAGTCCCCAAAATGGACTCTCGGTTAGCGCATCTCCTGGAGGCTAAACACGCTCTTGGAGAGAGGTGGAAAATACAGAAATTAAATCGCCGACTACGAGCAAAACTAACGTCACTAAACAAGGAAATAGAGTGCTATTCCAAGCAGCTGGCCCTGCAACAGTGGGACGAAACGTGCAACGAAACGGACGGTCGCATGAGAAGAGGTAGTAAGTGGAATCTGCTTAAAAGCCTCCTAAACGATAAACAGTCCCGGAATGCGCTAAATCTCGCCGTCGATAGGCTCATACATAAGCAGGTCACCTCAGGCCTCACAAACGATGTAATTGTCAACGACCTGGCGCGAACTTACCTACCCGTCATGGAAGGAGATTCGCAAGGCATAAGCGCGAGAGCGGCTTACACGGGGCTGGACAGGCCAGAATTAGACGAACCTTTTACGATTTCAGAAATCGGAGACGTACTCTTCAACCTAAATGGAAGATTGGCCCCGGGGCCAGACGGGGTCACCAACAAGCTCCTCCGGAACCTGGACGACAAGGCCATCGAAATCCTAACGGCAGAGATAAACGAGGTGTGGAGCTCGGGGCAGGTCCCGTCGGAATGGCGCACCGCCAAGCTGGTGCTCATCCCCAAGCCGGGGAAACCTCCGCACATAAATAACCTGCGGCCCATCTCTCTAACATCGTGCATTTGCAAAGTGGCAGAACATGCAATACACAATCGAATCGTCGAACACGTAGAAAACCACGAACTATTTAGGCATAATCTAATAGGTTTTAGAAAGGGACTCTCCATACAGGACGCAATGCTCCTCCTGAAAAGATCTATATTCGATAACGAGACGCGGGACGTACGAGGTATCATTGCACTCGACCTGGCTAAGGCCTTTGACAAGGTGGCTCACGAACACATCTTGAACGAAATTTCCCATCTCAACCTAGGGCGGAAATTCCTTAATTTCACTCTCTCGTTCCTATCGGAAAGGAAAGCGTTCCTTCGACTGGGCACGATCTCGGGCGGTCCGTACGAACTGGGAAACTGCGGAACCCCTCAGGGCTCGGTCCCATCCCCGCTACTATTTAATATCGCCATGCATAAACTCTCTGAAAGGCTGGCCGCACTCCCAAAAATAGGCCACGCAATCTATGCAGACGATATCACAATCTGGTCCCCGGGGGGATCTTTGGCTGATCTAGAGCAATCTCTCCAGGCGGCCATAGATGTAACGGAAGAATTTCTTACATGCACGGGTCTCAAGTTGTCACCGACCAAATCCGAACTCCTTTTCTACAGACAGTCAAGGCAGGGCGTTAGGAACCTCGAGCCTCTGGAAACTCTGCCAGTCGAAATTACAACACGAGAAGGGCACCCCATTCCGAGGGTGAACTTCATGAAAATTTTAGGACTTTTAATCAACGCCAAAGGCTGTAATGCAGAAGCTCTAAACAAGCTGGGCGCGCAGGGGAAAAATATACTAAGACTCATAACTAGAATCGCAAGCAAAAGGGGGGGACTCAAGGAGGACAAGCTACTCAGGGTCTTCCAAGCTTTCTTCATCAGTCACATTACTTACACGGCACCGTACCTCAAATGGAGCAAAATTAAAAAGAACAAACTCGACACGCTCATCAGGTCCGGCGTCAAAAGAATACTCGGTATTCCACAATCCGCTAGCACATTAAAACTACTTGAACTCGGAATTCACAATACCACAGACGAATTAATTGAAGCACAGTTTATTGCACAGATCTCCAGGCTTTCGTCAAATAGCGAACATTGTTTAACTGCGCGAACAAACGAACCACAAAGACAGCGAGGGACAAGGACGGGCGCAGACTTGCAACTAAAGTTTATTCCACAACGTACACATATAAGTACCCACCTGACATACACCACTGCGCGTGCGCAAAAAAAGGCAAGGTAGAAGACAAGTAAAACCTTGTATAAGCGAAACGCGACCTACCTACGCTCGTCAATAAACTTCATTTCACTGTTATGTAAATAAACTGAGGTGTCACTGACACATTCTAGTCTCTTCTTTCTAATATGGTACGCCTCGAGTAGCTCTCTGGCTCGGCTATCTCGGCAGCGGCACAACTAAGCCGGGAATCAAGATTCTTGATGAAGCTGGTCAGCTCCCTATACAGGCACCGCTCAACCGACACCCCCTGTCTAAATTAGCCCGTGAAGGTATAAAGGTTGAGCCCGTGCCGAGGAACATCCACCCAATATATAACGAAGGTCGCAGAAGAGCGCGGGCTAGAGCCATCCTTCGACGAATCGATCCTTACGGGGCAGATGCATTCTTCGTTGACGCCGCCAAATATGGCAGCGAAGACAGGTTCGCAATCACGGTCGTTGACGCGCGCGGAACACTTATCAGCGCCGCATCAATCTACGCTAAACACGCCAACGAGGCGGAGGAAACCGCGATAGCGTTGGCTCTTCAAGCCGCAAAAGGCCCGGCGTCCATTTTCTCCGACTCGCGCACGGCGGTCAGGGCTTTCTCGTCCACTCTAGTTTGTAAACAGGCAGCCGACATCGTTAACAGATGCTTTCGTATTAATACGCGAGAAGAAACCGCAGGTCATACTAAAGCATGGTTCCCGGCCCACATGGACGATGTAACTAACCGAGCGGGTTGCTACCCTAACGAGCGGGCCAACTGCCTGGCGCGTGAATTCACGAACCGCGCCCGAGCTAGCGGTCCGGCTCTCCCGCAGGATCGCCCCTTCAAAGATAAACTTACAACCTTTCACGAAATTACGTCACATTATAGACACAGCAGGAGAAAATTCCCTCCCCCCAGCCCGAAACTGAACAGAGCTGAGGCTGTTACTTTCAGGCTTTTACAGACGAGATAGTACCTCACCCCGAGAGCGCTTAGTTGGATAGACCCAAACTTTCCGCAATCGTGCTCCAAATGCGGTCACGCGTGCTGCTCCTTCGACCACATGCTCTGGCTGTGCCCGTACAACGCGGGCTCCAACTTTCATAACCAGTCCAAGTGGGACGCCTTGCTGAAGAGCTCGGATTTCCCAAACCAACTACAGGCCGTCCAGAGGGCCCGCGACGTCGCGGAGAGTCACCATCTCGCTGTCCCGTCGTGGGCGGAGCCACCAACTTGATCGGGGAACCTTCGGTTCCCCCAGTCAAGTTCCTCAGGACACTCTTAATAAAGTTCTTGTCACTGTCACTGCCAGAAGAAATTTTTAACCCGACATCAAAAAGCACGCTCAAACATTTCTTAAAGCAGCTACAGCAAAATTTACCTCTTGTACATTTCTTTTCATCGCAATATTTATCTCTTCAACTTTTGTTATATGTAGATAACCAAATGTTATCTTGTTCTTTTCAATCTTTTGCCATTCATTTTATATTTTAATTTTTTTCTTCATGTCTCATCAATTTGCCTTGTCTATCATATTCATTGGCACGGTCCTACAAGCTAACTAAGGCTTCGACCGGCCTGCTTGTGTTGTTTTGGATATTGTGTGGCAATAAACATTATTATTATTATTATTATTATTATTATTATTATTATTATTATTATTATTATTATTATTGTTACTATTATTATTATTATTATTATTATTATTATTATTATTATTATTATTATTATTATTATTATTATTATTGTTACTATTATTATTATTATTATTATTATTATTATTATGATTATGAAAACACACAGAAGAGAAAGCCAGAAAGATAAGGGCCCGTGCTGTTCAACAGAACTGTTTGTAGGCTTGGTTGGTGCTGGCAGAAAGAAATGCTTTTTTTCTTTGACGCAAGTTAAAACACACACAAAAGAAAGACACATAGACATAACTGCCCGTGCCGTCACCTATGTGTCTTCTTTTTGTGGGTGTGTTAACTTGCGACGAAATACATACCTTTCTGCAAGCACCAACCAAGCCAACAAACAGTTCTGTATTGCAGCCCGTGCTGTCGTTTAGGTGGCTCTCTTCTGTGTGTGTTTTTATTGCGCCAAAAAAAAAAACCCATTTCCTTCCACCGTTATGTAGTCGTCGTCCTACCATTGTTACTATTTTACCATTGTCGTCCCATCGGCACCACTCCCAGATAAGCATCTCGCTGCTGTCAGGCCACCTTTGTCATGCCATCGTCGTCACCTGATGGTCGTAATGGAGAAGTCACAAGATCGTCGTGATAACATCATCGCCACACTTTCCACACTTTTGTACCGTCTACGCCTTTCAGAAATGCTTCGAAGTGCATAGATAATCAAGAATGGTGTCTAGCTGCCTTAAGTTTTCATTCCTAGCTTTTGCTCATTGCTTTGTTCTTAACCACGGATCTATACTGGCAAGCCCAACTTTCCGTCTATCTCTGTCGCCGTCTGTTTAAGCGGCCTCTGAAGTGGAGTCCTGCACTCCGGAAGGACTAGCCGAACGAGTTCTGAGATCTTTGATTTTGACAAGCCATTTGTGTAACACGTGCCGCCAGAACACTCTGAAGCACTCCGAAAAGACCGCCCGAATATACCACTGTAACTTTTTTAGAGACGCCAGAGACGCGCAGTGCTCTTAGGTGCAAAGAAGAGAGTAGCGCTCTGAATTCAACTGCTTGCATGAGGGTTACACCCACAATAACTAGCGCTCCCACTTTGCAGCTCTCTGCCAGCTTCACATGTTATAACGGGCTTCAAAACAGACGAAACCTGTTGTACTTCGTTCCTAACAGGACCTTCTAGTTGTGTTTATTGTGTTTACGCTCGATCACCTGTCAATTTGATGCACTGTTGGCTCCATCTGAAGTTATTGCTATAGGTATTATTATCACTTCAAGAAATATAAAGCGAAAGCAGATCGCGTCACTCAGGGAGCCGGTGCATTTTTGTCGAGATTCATGTTGTAATTCGACCCGCGGTGGTTGCTCAGTGGCTATGGTGTTAGGCTGCTGAGCACGAGGTCGCGGGATCGAATCCCGGGCACGGCGGCCGCATTTCGATGGGGGCGAAATGTGAAATTCCCGTGTACTTAGATTTAGGTGCACGTTAAGGAACCCCAGGTGGTCGAAATTTCCGGAGTCCTCCACTACGGCGTACCTCATAATCAGAAAGTGGTTTTGGCACGTAAAACCCCATAATTTAATTTTTCTAATGTTGTAATTCTCTACAATCTGAATATAGAATTAAATAATTTCTCGAGCAAGAGTTCATTAGGCCAAGTAGACCATGTGTGTATGTATATATATATATATATATCCAACATAATTCTGCGAACTAATATGCTGAAACGTACATCACTTAGCTTCACAGACGAAGTTGAGTGTTCTGGGAAAACCGCCACAAAGACTATTAGCAAGATGAATTAAGGAAACATCAGCGACGCATTCGGCTATGAATTCATCTGCTACGACGGCAGCTTCTTACTTTACCATCTCAATTTCACCTGCCTGTGTTTTCCACTATAGTGGACCGCACCAGCGATGCAAGAAATCAGTGGCTAGAAGTTCCTTGGTTGAGGTGGAGAATGCGAGCGGTCGTAGAATAATTGATTATCTTATGCAAGAATGTGAAAAAATAAGATATATGTCACACGACTCAGTGGCAGTGATAAATTATGCGATGTTAGAGAGCAAAAGCGTTGTAAGTTGTGAATTTGACTACATTACAATCTATAAATTTTATTTTCTGTATCGCATAGTTATGCGTGCTATTCAATGTAAACTAAATGGAAAACGCTTGCAGTCTCCCTGCATATAAGTAAGTTACATTTATTTAGATGAAATGTACAGCTTTGTGCAATTTCATTCGCAGCTTTTGGGCTTAATGGAGACGCCGATTACCTTTCTTTCCTAAAGGTGGTCCATCATTTCACTATTACAATATATGATTGAGGCAATGTTGGTGCATCATGTTTACTTTCGTTTCCATTGCGGCCTTGTGATAGAGAGGTCACCTGGTGCTCAGTGTACTAAATTTCGATGATTTGTGTAAAAAGACCTTACTGTCAATGTAACTCATTAAAAAAGCCAACGTTAAAACACCAACCAGCCTGACGCGTCACCAGTGGCGCATTTCAAGTTACTTTTAAATCTTAAATTGCGGGTTCAGTGTTTGTTGAAATCAGTGTGCAAGCCATAGGCGATCAGAGAGTTGCTTTGTGGGGTCCCAATAAATCATTCGCGAAATTAACAATCGTCCTACTGCGAAGCCACAACGTAATATTGACACGTGTACTTATCTGTATCGGGCAACCACGTTTCGCCGCCTAACAAATGTAATCGCACAGCGTGAGACTCGCCTGCATGTATCCGAAGTTTCTGGAAAGTTATCGATGCTTCTATCCGCTGTCTGTTGTCGCCGAACCTTATGTTATCTGATTTCATCGCGTCGCGCGAATGGTGTAGAACTTTGTGGAAGGCACGCGGGTCCGAACGATTAGTCTGGAACATTCGACGACTGCTCTATAAAAGCCGACGCGCTCGACCCGCTGATCAGATTTTCGACGATCGCCGAGCGTGTTCGCCGCTATCGTTGTGCTATAAGTGTAGCCTGTTTTGTGGGCACAGGTTCGCCCAATAAAAGTTAGTTTTGTCGCTCACAGTATTGCTACTGTGTTATTCAACGTCACCACCACGTGACATCTGGTTGGTGGAGGTGCTTTACGTTCATGTACCGGACGCCCCCGACAAGCCGTAATCCAAGCCCGGACCGCAAAGACAACACCAGCACCGTCCCGGAACATCGAGCAAGCCGCCGGCTACAGCAGCTGCCCCCGGAACACGGAATTCTACCAGAGACGACCAAGAAGATCGACAGAGAAGTTCGTCCAGAGACGACCAAGAAGACAGCCCCAATGGCAGCCGGAGCAGCCCCAATAGTTCTGCAGCAGCCCAGGGAGCCACCGACGTTCCGCGGATCCACATTTGAGGACCCGGAAAGCTGGCTGCAGAAGTATGAGAGGGTCGCTACGTTTAACAGTTGGGACAGCGACGACAAGCTGCGGCATGTATATTTCGCATTGGAAGACGCCGCCAGGACCTGGTTCGAGAATCGAGAAACCACCATAACGACGTGGGACCTGTTCCTAAGCGGCTTCTTGCAAACATTTACAAGCACCGTGCGTAAAGAGCGAGCCAAAGCTCTACTAGAAACCAGAGTGCAGCTGCCACACGAGTCGATCGCGATCTTCACGGAGGAGATGGCCGTTCTTTTCCGGCACGCCAACCCGGAAATGTCGGAGGAGAAAAAAGTTCGCTTCCTGATGCGGGGCGTCAAGCAAGAACTTTTCGCCGGACTTATTCGTTACCCGCCGAAGACCGTAACTGAGTTTTCTGTAGAGGCATCGACGATCAAGAAAACTCTGGAGATGCGCACCCGGCAATATAACCGCCAGAGGCTCACGCCGCAGTACGCCATCCAAGGACAGGGTTCCGACGAACTTCAAGAGACCATCAGGGCCATTGTGCGCGAACAACTGCGCAAGGTCCTGCCTTCGTCGCAGCCTCAAGTGGCCTCGATCGCCGACATCGTGAAAGATGAGGTTCAGCGATCGCTTAGAGTTCCTGCGGTACAACCTCAAATACCGCAGCCCCAGCCAGAAGCGATGACCTACGCCGCCGTCGCACGCCGTCAAGGCCCCCCTCCGTTACCGCGCCAGGGCCCTGTCACGCCGCAGTTCCGTCGTCCGCCGCCGCCGCCGCAAGCACGACCACCCGTCGCCCAGCGCACCTACGTGAGGAAGACGGACATTTGGCGCGCTCCTGACACCACCCGCTCTGCTACCACTACAGAGAAGCGGGTCACGTCTACCGACGATGTCCATACCGAGAGATGGGACTGCCAGGTTTCGCCGTTAACGCTCCGCGCCCGCAGCAAGGTGAACGCCCCCGCGATATCGCCGACTACCTCGCCGCTACTCAGTGGAGCTCTCGACGACCATCGCGTTCGCCATCACCAGGCCGCCACCTGTCGCCGCAGCGCCGACCATACACTGGCCTAGCCCGGGGCCGGTCAGCGAGCCCATATCCGGAAAACTAAAAGCAGCAACCGATGGAGGTGCGGTTGCTGTTCGTCGAAATGACGAAGATCCTCCGCCGCAGACGAAGACACCGAAGAAACTACCTCGACGACATAACGACACGCCGCCGTCCCGACGAAATCAGGAAGCCAAGACTACACCGACGAAAGACGACTTGACGACGCGACGTTCCAACTTCAGTTCAACATGACGCAGCCGTGGTCCGACGCCAAGACCTAACTGTAACGCAAGACAAAGAACCATCGACCTCGACGTGCTTCTCGACGGCCACGCAGTCACCGCTTTAGTGGACACAGGAGCCGATTACTCCGTCATGAGTGGACCCATCGCCTCGCAGTTGAAGAAAGTTAAAACTGCATGGGAAGGCCCTCAAATTCGAACCGCTGGAGGACACCTGATCACGCCGACTGGAATTTGCACGGCAAGAAGAACCATTCATGACAGGACTTACCCTGCCACCTTCGTTATCCTCCAACAGTGTTCACGAGACGTCATTCTCGGTATAGACTTCCTGAACCAACACGGCGCAATCATCGACCTGAAGTCGAAGTCAATAACGCTGTCGGAAGATAAAGCGATACTGCCGGAGAGCCCTCGTATTCACCACGCCTTGAGTGTGCTCGAAGACCAAGTGAGCATCCCGCCTCGCTCCAGCATTGTTATTTCTGTCGGCACGGAAACACCCGCTGACGTAGAAGGCGTTATCGAAGGCGACCAACGTCTACTGCTAGACCGTGAAATTTGCGTCGCAAGAGGGATCGCTCGACTGCATGGAGGGAAAACTGAAGTGTTGCTGACAAACTTCAGCCAGGAGTTCAAGCACATCAACAAGGGCACGACGATCGCTTACATCGAGGAAATTCTGGAAACCAGTAATGCGTTTGTCCTCTCAGATTCCGCCGCATCTAACCCGACGACGATGGTTCCCAAACCAAACTACGACATTAATCCAAGTCTCCCCGTGATTAACCAACAGCAGCTCAGAAGTCTGCTCCAACGATACAAAGGCTGCTTGTCGACGTCATCGAGGAATCGACAAACACCAGTCGCCAAGCATCGCATAGTCAGCGAGGAGTGCGCTCGACCACTCCGCCAGAGCCCTTACCGAGTTTCGCCGCGAGAACGTGCAGCTATAAGAGAACAAATCCACGAAATGCTGCGCAACGACATCATCCAGCCGTCGAAAAGCCCGTGGGCATCCCCTGTGGTCCTGGTAAAGAAAAAGGACGGAACCCTACGTTTCTGCGTCGATTATCGTCGTCTGAACAAGATCACGAAGAAGGACGTATACCACCTCCCACGAATAGACGACGCATTGGATCGACTCTGCAACGCTAAATATTTCTCATCCATGGACCTCAAGTCTGGCTATTGGCAAATAGAAGTCGACAAAAGAGATAGCGAAAACACTGCCTTCATCACCCTAGACGGCCTCTACGAGTTCAAGGTTATGCCATTCGGACTGTGCTCGGCGCCTGCAACGTTCCAGCGCGTCATGGACACGTTGTTAGCAGGATGGAAGTGGCAGACCTGTCTGGTTTACTTGGATGACGTCGTCTTCTTCGCCGAAAATTTCGACGATCACCTCAAGCGGCTTGCGATAGTACTAGAAGCCAAGTCGTCAGGGCTTACTCTGAAGCCGGAAAAATGCCGCTTTGCTTACGATGAGCTTCTGTTCCTAGGCCACGTAATCAGCAAATCTGGTGTCCGTCCAGACGCGCAAAAGACAGCTGCCATCGCACAGTTCCCGCAGCCCACCGACAGGAAGGCAGTGCGTAGATTTCTTGGCATGTGTGCCTACTACAGGCGCTTTGTCAAGGACTTTTCACGCATCGCCGAGCCGTTGACACGTCTAACTAAATGTGATGTTGAGTTCAAGTGGGAAACGCCGCAGGCCGACGCATTTGAAGAACTCAAACGACGCATGCAGTCGCCGCCCGTACTTGCGCACATCGACGAGTACGCCGATACAGAAATCCATACTGACGCCAGTAGCCTAGGCCTCGGTTCCGTTCTAGTCCAGAGGAGAAACTGAGTCGAACAAGTGATACCTTACGCTAGCCGGTCGCTGTCAAAAGTGGAAGGCAACTATTCTACGACCGAAAAGGAATGCCTCGCCATCGTTTGGGCTACAGCTAAATTTCGCCCTTATCTTTATGGCAGGCCATTCAAAGTCGTCAGTGACCATCACGCGTTGTGTTGGCTAGCGAATATAAAGGATCCTTCAGGACGACTGGCACGGTGGAGCCTCAGACTACAAGAATACGACATCACTGTAACCTACAAGTCCGGACGAAAACACTCCGATGCCGATTGCTTATCACGCGCCCCCATTGACCAGCCGCCGCAAGACGACGAGAATGACGACGCCTTCCTTGGAATGAAAAGTGCGGAAGGCTTCGCTGAACAGCAACGGGCAGACCCGGAGCTAAAAGGCCTCGTCGAATATTTGGAAGGGCACACCGACGTTGTCCCGATGGCATTTAAGCGCGGATTACCTTCCTTCACGCTTCAAAACAATCTACTCGTGAAGAACTTCTCACTAGTCCGTGCCAACTACCTTCTTGTTGTCCCGTCAGGACCTCGTCCAGAAGTATTACATGCCCTACATGACGATCCGACCGCTGGACACCTCGGATTTTCCCGGACACTATCGAGGATACAAGAAAAGTATTATTGGCCGCGATTGACCGCCGACGTCGCCCGTTATGTCAGAACATGCCGAGACTGTCAGCGACGCAAGACACCGCCGTCAAGGCCAGCCGGATTACTACAGCAAATCGAGCCTCCTTGCCGACCATTCCAGCAGATCGGGATGGACTTGCTGGGACCCTTTCCGACGTCAACAACCGGAAATAAGTGGATCGTCGTGGCGACGGACTACCTCACCCGCTTCACTGAAACTAAAGCACTGCCGAAAGGTAGCGCAGCCGAAGTGGCGAAATTCTTTGTCGAAAACATCCTGCTGCGACATGGCGCCCCAGAAGTCGTTATCACCGACCGAGGAACGGCCTTAACAGCGGAGCTCACCCAAGCCATTCTGAAATACAGTCAGACAAGGCACAGAAGGACAACTCCCTACCATCCGCAGACGAATGGTCTTACGGAGCGGCTGAATAAGACCCTCGCCGACATGCTAGCGATGTACGTCGACGTCGAACACAATACATGGGATGCCGTCCTGCCGTACGTAACATTCGCTTACAACACGGCAATGCAAGAAACAACACAGATCACGCCGATCAAGCTGGTCTACGGCAGGAACCCAACGATGACGCTCGACGCCATGCTGCCCCACGTCACTGATGAAGAGAATATTGACGTCGCTAGCTATCTGCAGCGCGCCGAAGAAGCCCGACAGCTCGCCCGCCTGCGAATAAAGAACCAGCATAGGACCGACAGACACTACAACCTCCGACGACGCTTCGTCGAGTACCAACCCGGTGACCGTGTTTGGGTTTGGACCCCTATACGCCGACGAGGACTGAGCGAGAAGCTTTTGCGTCGCTATTTCGGACCGTACAAGATCATCCGACGTATTGGCGCACTGGACTATGAGGTCGTTCCAGACGGCATTTCGCTATCACAGCGGCGCCGCTCACGACCTCAAATAGTCCACGTTGTGCGACTCAAGCCGTACTACCAGCGTTAATGAACTTTGGGGCTTCGCATAACTGACCTTAGGACTTTGTTTCTTTTCGTTGTTTTGTTACTTATGTTTACTAAGTGTCCTTTTGTGTTTCGCTCTCTTATATTTGTAGCAACGGGACAATGCTTTTTAAGAGGGGGTATTGACACGTGTACATATCTGTAACGGGCAACCACGTTTCGCCGCCTAACAAATGTAATCGCACAGCGTGGGACGCGCCTGCATGTATCCGAAGTTTCTGGAAAGTTATCGATGCTTCTATCCGCTGTCTGTTGTCGCCGAACCTTATGTTATCTGATTTCATCGCGTGGCGCGAATGGTGTAGAACTTTGTAGAAGGCACGCGGGTCCGAACGATTAGTCTGGAACATTCGACGACTAGCTCTATAAAAGCCGACGCGCTCGACCCGCTGATCAGATTTTCGACGATCGCCGAGCGTGTTCGCCGCTATCGTTGTGCTATAAGTGTAGCCTGTTTTGTGGGCACAGGTTCGCCCAATAAAAGTTAGTTTCGTCGCTCACAGTATTGCTACTGTGTTATTCAACGTCACCACCACGTGACAATATCTAGCTTTCACGAGCACAATGGTGCAATTTAACCTTCAAGTGTATTTTTCTTGTGCATTTACTTAGCCGCTGCATGAGTACTTGAAGGCTGGAAATTCTTTGAGTTGTAATGTAATAACCTATGTAGGCTGCAATTATCGCAACCTCGTAGTTGGCACTGACGTCATGGACGATTTCCTCGTTGTTTTTCACCAGCAGCCTTATTCTAGGTGCAGATATTTCGAACATGTGTCATATTTAAGCCAAATTACCATCTTTCTAATTAACGCCTCCCTTTTGCCTTCAACGCTGTGTGCCCGAGCTGGAAACCAAATATTTGTACGTCATCACACGGAAATCTCGTCCAGAACCGTTTTTATGCCGTGCACTTATTAAGGGGAAAATCTGAAGTGGTTCGTTACAATGGCTCATGCCAAAAAAACGCTGCGTCTGGTCAAGTCAAGCAATGGCTCATACCCCCGAAAGCAAGCAAAAATGCAATACTCATACCCTCTTAAGCAAGATGCTAGAAGCGCCCGGCAGAGGAAGTGAACAGTGCGCACATTCATGCAACAAAGAGAACAGTATGCGTTTCAGTAAAGGCCAAGCTCAAAACAAGCGTCCAAACGAAATATGAAGTATTGCATACCCCCTCGGAAGTACGCTACGGCCGAGAATGCTTCTCAAGCAAGAAACGAGGTGCGACATGTGCGAGGAGGTGCTAGCAAGGCGCTCCACCGCGAGTGCTTTTTTTCGGCTGAGAGGTTGCAACATAAAGTCGAACAGAAACGTCGTTGGCGCGAGTATCACCGCGCAATACGAACGCAAAGCCGCAGGTAAGCGTCGAAAATGAGCTGGAATGCCAAACTGCGAAAGCAGCAACGCGGAGATGCGATATGGCAACGTAGAGGAATGGGCAAAATTCGCAGACGACGGATTGCCACACGTTTACTAACACTGTGGATCGTTATGTCTTGGAGGAAATATGACCCCTCCTGTCGTACAGCTTTTTGCATTACCAAGTGTGCTAGCAGGTTCTCGCCTTCACGTGTTACAGGAGCGTAACATGCTGCCTAACTTTCTTGTCGTCATGGGAGGCTATAGCCTAAGGCTATTCGAAACTTTTCTATTCCAATTCTGCAATCAGCCTTCCGCGATTGGTTAAAAACTTTTTGTCAACCACCCCACTACGACTGTCTTTCATGCGACGTCACGAACAGTGCGATAGCTCCATGGAGATCAAATTTTCCACTTTCATCTTCATGGAGGATAAGTTTTTACAAAAGAAAGCTGTGTGTATAGCCCCTGTTATTAGCGTCATTTTATTTGCTGGCTATGACCGCCATCTTAGCACTAAGCTCAGCCAAATGAGCACTGTAAAAGTGATGCGATACGTTTATGACTTTTTAATTTTTTACCATACTAACACTCCGGACGCGCAGCCTGCTCCTACTATAATATTTGACGTGTTCCACATAGTTTTAGATTCCTTTGAATTGACCACGGGGCATCCACCAGGCAATAAGCTGAGTTTCTTAGACTTGGAGCTATCGTTCTCGACCAATCATATATGTTGGGGTTATGCTCCTCGGTCCTATAAGAGCCTTCTTTCCTTTTCCTCCGCGTACGCAAAGAAAGTTAAGCGCGGTATTGCAAGATCTTGCATGAAGGCGGCCCTCATCCGGTATTGTGACCATGAAGAATGTGCAAGCTTCGAACTGCAAGTAGCGAGGCTGAAGCTCGCACGTTTCCCGTTACCGATTTTAACTACCATCTCTGAAAGCCACGCAAGAGCCTTAAAACAAAGCAATCGGCAACTGCTCAATCTGAGAATCACTCACGGCAAATGGTTGTCGTTCTCCCATATGTGCACCAATCTCAAAAAGGTTGTCAGTAGTGCAGGCGTTAGGTTGCTGTTCACTGCTAGTTAAGTTAGGTAGCCTGTGCCACCAAGTCAGTCGGGTGATCGAGAACAACAAAAAAAGTAGTAAAAAGTACCACAGGCAGAGGTTTGTTGTGGACTGTTGTGACTGTGTAGTTTATTATATGGCTCTTTCATTCAAGCGTTTCAATATCGGCCAAACTGGGCTATGCATCAGTGACCGCATGAACGAACACTCAAACAAAGTTCGAAAACGAGCTAGAGATAGTAAATTATCACAGCATTGCAATGAAAGTGGCTGCAAGCCGTCTTTTAAAGATGTGACCGATCTGTTAAAATACCGCGATAACCGCGGACGTCTTATTTCCGAAGCTTTCCGAATTGATTGTAGCGGCGAAGCATGTGTAAGCCTTTCCTCCATTTCTCTCCTTCCGAAGGAGATTGCCTTTCTTATCGCATTGATTGCAATTCTTCCCCTGCGCATGCTGAATTCTGTTGATTCGGTGGTTTGAGATAGCGGTAGAATATGTATATGCTGACTGAAAAATAAAGACACTTGGTTCTTATAAGCGCTGTGGTCTCTACCGTGCTTACCGTATGGTAAGCACGGTAGTCGTACGCGCTGCAACCGCTTGTCACGGAACATATTTTTGACCTGGCATGCCAACAGGTAAGGAAAATGGTAGATTAGGAATGCTTACAGTTTCCTAATCTACCGTTGTCTTAATCTGTTAGTATGACTGGTAATAAAAAAAAATACAGGCAGAATCTCCTGTGGGAGTTAACTAAATTATGCATAACCATTTGATACTAGCGACGTGCTGCTTCGTTGTCGTATAGAGCTGTGTTTGGCATAATTGCAAGGAACACCGTGACTGAATCAGGAAATGGAGAAGCGAAGTTGCAACACGAGAATGTTAACTGAGACCAGCATCAGACGACGACAAGACGCGAGTGGAAGGAATGTTCACTCGTGGTATATGCTCACTCGTGGATTCTTTTGATTGTAAGCTTCTCGTACTAACAGAAACAAGACTGAACTCCACCCACGATAACACACAACTTAATTAATTCCTCCCTAATTTTGACATTCTTAGGCGGGATCGTGTAAGCAAACGCGGAGCCTTTATTGCTCCATTGTCGATATCACTTCTTCTCTAGAAATTTTATTCGCACTCTGCAGTCCTTCTTACCTACAAATTATTATTGGTGTGTGCTATCGATCTCGCCCCCCCCTCCCCCCCCCCCCCCCGACGCAGATGCTTCCTTTTCCATTCACTTTCACTGAGCACTGAAAATTGTTACGACGTCAGTTAGTCATGCGCAACAACTCTTCTTAGGTGACGTCAACTACATGATATAACATGATCTGAACCAGCCATAACGCTGTCTACGAATGACCTCGAATGTAATTTTCCCAACACATGCCTCATCTTTCGTTTAACGCAGCTAGTACCTACCCCAACGCGAAAACCTAACACTGCTCTAACATATTCGACCTTATCCCCTCCGGACAGTGTTGCTTTTGTAACACATCTACCAGAAGTGACCACTCCGTACTGCATGCAGAATTATTTTAGAAACTGCCTCAGAGCGAACAAAAAAATAACACTTTATGATAAAGCCCATTACATCAGTATTAACAATGCACTAAGCGAGTTTTACAGCTGGTATATTAAAGATTTCCCGAAGCGTGCAGTAGACACCAACTGGACGCTTCTTTAAAAATGATGTGATCGAACTCACTGAAGCTTACATAGCAGCTATCACCTTAATCTAGCGACCTTCGTCCCGACGGTTTAACAACGTATTAAAAGGACTGAACAATAAAAAGAAAAGATTATTTCGCAAATCCAAACATTACAATACCGCTCCTGTTTGGAAAAATAACATTACGCCAGTGAAAAGGCGTTTGATTCTGTGGCCGCAACAGCTAAATAAACCATTTACTAAACGACACTTCCTAAAATACTGCAAGATAATCCCAAACAATTGTACAAATACATTAACCCTAATAACCGTAAACCGTTATTATATGATGACGACAATAACCGTGCTCCGAACCATAAAGCAACTGAAGTAGTAAAGTCTGTCTTCTCATCTGTGTTCAGTTCTGAACCTAACACTGACCTCACAGACTATCCTTACCTCAACCACCGAATCATGCCAGACATAACACTTGAGGCATACGGTATTTCCAAACTAATAGAATCCCACGAACTAACGTCATCGGCCGGCATCGATGGAATCAATTCCCAAATGCTTAAGAACACTGCACACATCTCTAGTGTATTTGTGCATAATATATTTAAGCAATCATTATCATATGGAGTGGTGCCGCAAGACTGGAAAATAGGTAAGACTATTCTAGTTCAAAAGAAAGGATCCTTATCATCGTGCCACAATTACCGTCCAATTTCCCCTCACCAGTGCTTGTTCGAAACTAATGGAGCATATAACTTACTCTCATATTGCAAAGTATCTAACACCCACATTTTTTTTTAATCCTGACCAACATAGTTTGCAGAAAGCATGCCCTGCGAGACTCAACTAGCTTTCTTCATTAATGGCATCAGCGCCCATGTTGATCCAACGTTCTCATAAATACCCTCTTCCTAAATTTACAAAAGGCTTTCGACAAGGTTCCTCATGAACGACTCTTCCTAAAACTATCGAGTCTTAACCTTAACCCTTGTGTTCTACAATCTATACGAAACTTTCTGACTAACCGTCAACGGTTCATTTACTCTAACCAATGCTCGTCCAATTTATCACCCTTTATCTGCGGCGTGCCACAAGGCACTGTCCTGGAGCCACTACTCTTCTTAACATACATTAATGAATTACCGAGAGGTTTTTCTTCCAAAATTCGTTTATTTTCTGATGATTGCGTAATCGACCTTCCTATTAATAAGGACGCTGATTATTGTGCTCTCCAGTTTGATATTTACATCATTGAAACTTGGTGTAATAATTGGCTAATCTCTTTCAACCTCAAAAAAACGTCGCTTTTTACTTTGCCCCGTCGCCAGTCGTTTATTCCGGCTGATTACGTTATCACCGGTTCTGAATTATGTGTTGCGACACCTACACATTTGCAGCTTTGAGAACGATGCCAATCGTGTACTGCGCTAACTGCGCCGTAATCTACGTCTTGTTCCCCCTTCACTAAAGTTGATTGCCTACTTACAACTCGTTAGACCCAAGGTGGAATACGCATGATCAGTGTGGGACCCGTACCAACCTAACCTGGCAACAGCACCGTCATCGTCATCCGTCATCCCGTCATCGCCATTCGAAGGCCGTTTATCCCCCTCCAGCTTGCACCACCGCTCATCTCTACTCTTTCCTCGTTCGAAGAGCGAAAGACAGGAATCATCTACCTGCTGAAGCGGTGCACCACTCCAGTCATTTATCGTTCAATGCATTCACTCAAAATACGACCTAGATGTGCCCTCCCATCATGTAAAACTCCAAATGGCGTATTTAAGGTATCAATAAATAAGTAAAAACAAATAAACGATGGTGCATTTGGATGATACCGCTGCTTCCTGGAAGAAGAGCTCTGGTTGATGCCTGCTGTAGCACGTGACCTAATTAAACACTGCCGCGTTTGGTAGACCCCGTAAATAAACGTTTTCCATGACGCTGCCTCCTCTTGATGCGAACCATTATTAACAATGATCAGCCAAACTCCCGCAGCGGCTTTGTATGGCACGGCCACGCGGGCCCCATCTTGAAAGCGATCTGCGATGGGGACAGATTGCGGCGAGTGCTGACAGCTTCGTGTGCGCTCTGTCATCTCAGCTTAGTTCGCGTCGAAGCGAGAGGCAGCACGAAATTGATTCGCTCGCTGCTGCGGACCCTATCTTGAAAGCGATCTCGTCTTACGTGGCTGGCGGACGGACGGGTTTCCTTGTTGAGTAGGCATAGAAATCCTCAGGCATTTAAAACACAGCTTAAGGTAAAATGGTTATGAAAAGTTTTCATAAAAGTAGTTTACATTTGACCAGTGTACTGTGTTTTGCCTGTTGAATATTCGTGATAGAAGAAGAGGATAGTACTAACACATTTGTGGTCGCGGATAGTTGTTAATGAGATGTTCAGTGAAATGCTGGAAAATCTTTTGGTGTAGTCATGTGGCCGCAAATATAGCAGATTTGTTTAATGCAGCGACGACAACCTGCTTGAACTGATGGGGTGGTTTTAGAAATTGTGAGTAAATCCCAAAGGTCTTGCGGTTGTCGGCAATGAGCTCGTGGTTTTTCGCTAAGACATATTCAAGCCGGTCACTTATTAGTAAAACGTTTAAGAGCTTTCTTTAAATACGATTTGCATTTGGAAGCAAAGCAGAATACCTATAACTTGCCTTAGCATGAAAACTTCCTTGGAATTCCTTGTTAGTATGCTGCAGCTGCGAATGGCCGAGACCTTCCGTCGTCTGACGGAAAAATAACGCGTAATAACGTTAGTCACTATTGTGAACATATTATTGAGCCATTACAACGAAGGCGCCAAATAAAACAACGGACGAAGGAAGGAGACACGTGCTCAGTTATTCGGCGACTTCCCCCATAGAAAACTCATTCACCTTCTCCAGGGCATGAGAACGAAGGTAGTGGCACATGTTCACCGTCTCCAGAAAACACTGCAGAGCCCCAGACGCTGCGCCTCATAGCATGGCCGTCGAAGGAAGACGTGATTTGTCTTCTGCTTCAGAGGAAAGAACAACCTGTCGGAAATGTGCGAAAGCAGCGCCACTTCTGCATCGCGACGTGAAGAAATATTTCAAAAGTGCACCCGAAGTAGCTGACCTTCAACATATCGTAAAGACTGTAGCTAAATGAGTCCTGCTCAGTTTAAATGTTTTTGATGCATGAGTTACTTCCTTGTTCATTGTTCCATAAAAAAGCATCAGTATACTCGGTATTTTGTAATCACACATATACATGTGTTTTAAAACGACTGTACCTTCTACGATTTCGCTGCGTTCATTGAATACTTGTAAATAACGCTTACAATTAAGAATACTTGCTTGTTATATTGATTAAAGCAGTATATTGACATTTTAATTTTCATCACCCACTCTCGCATCGTTTGAATGGTGGCGTGATGAGATGCTTCGGTTTCGCATTTCTTCACTCGGCTGACTTTGGGTGGTGCCACCTTGAGGCACTCTGTTATATTCTACCTCGCAGTCTAGCCATGTGGACCTGGAAATGTGTATATAAAACGAGTTCTTTGACGATTCTCGTTGAAAGCAGTCGCCCTCCGTTTTCGTCGCCGATTCCCGCCTGCAGCCGTGAGGCTACACCCTTGGCCTGCGTCACCACGACGCCTTCAACCGCAGATGACAACGGACGTGTCGTCGGCGCGCTCCGCAACCACCGAGACTACGCGACCTTCACCGACCGCCCTTGACCGCCCTTGCCCGGGCCGCTTTCTCCGGGAGTCATATGGGAAGCGGCTTTCTCGCCGTTTTCCACCGACCGCCTTTTCTTCCCGGGACTTTGTTGCCGCTCCCCGCGCCTCTACAGCTCTGAAGCAGTTCCAACGCGGCTGCCCCTACCGGGGCCATAGCTGCCTTGGCGTGTTTTCTACACCATGACCCAAGAGCGCCAAGCGACCAGCTTTTCCGAGGCCCATGTTCTAAACGGGCGTGCAAAGGGCTTTCGACCAATTCACCGCTCTGTTTCGATGGAGCATTTATCTACCGCAACGTCATTTTCCAACGAGCAGAAGACGCCATTGGCGACGGAGAACGCCGACGCGCGTTCCTCAACAACAACGAAGACGCCGGAGGTGGATACCACGGGAGTGGCCGCCGATCCCATCGTCGCCAATATTCCCTCCCAACAGCGAGAGGTGGACACTCCGACCGGGGAAAGGATGGAGGAAGATGCTGCCCCGAACATTTACGACGACAAAACTGACGACGACACAGGTGGCTGTTGGAAGACAGTCATACATAAGCGACGCATCCGTCAAACGCGCGCTAAGACGCAACCCTCCGACAACATCTTGGGCATTCCGGACGCCTCCCAGCCTACCGTACGCAAGCGTAGTCGGAATCAGAAGCTGCCTCAACTTCCTTTGCACGATGAAAAGATAATTCTGCAGCCTCAGGGATGACTTTGTCTCGATAAGTGAACGCGCCCAGAACTCGCCAGTGCTCTATGGAGTGCAGCCGACTTGACCACCGAGGATCGCCAGGACATCATATTCCGACTGCGACCTCAGCAGAACTTGGCAATCATCAGCGCACCCCAGTCACACGTAGCCGACGCATTGTACAAGGTGAGGGAAGCTGAACCTTGGTCAGCGGGTCTATCCCATCACGACATATTTTGCGGCCCCAGACAATTCATGCAAGGGCATTGTTCCTGGCCTTTTGCCCGGTACACCGTCTTCCAAGCTAGTGGATAAGCTTGTGGCTCCTGGAACTCAAATACTCAGAAAGCACGAATGATGGGTCAAACCAACGTTGCGTTGGCACCATTTGAAGGACCTAAAGTGCCTCGCTACATGCGTTTCTATGGTGCAGAACTCCGCTGCTACCCCCATCGACCCCGCCAACTGGTTTGCAAGATATGTCACAAGCTCGGCCATTGGGCTGATTACTGTCCTACGCCGCACGTGGTCATTTGCGCGACGTGCGGGACTGACAACCCCACCCCGTCACATCCGTACACCCCACACTGTAGATCTTGTGACGGGACCCACCCTAGAGCGGATCCAAACTGCCCGCGGCTTGCTAGGCAGACACTGAACAAAGCTTGGGTGCGGAAAGCTCTCGAGAAAGAGCAGCGTGAACTCCAACCCTCCAGCGACCCGACCACTACCACTACCACACATACGGCGGAAACCCGAACGTCACGCGCCCCAACGAAGGGGACCAGGAAAGTCCGGTCGGAGAACCGTTCGAGAACCCGTCGCAAGTTCCGAACCCGCTCCAAGTCTTGGTCCCGATCACCCGAGGCGTCGGTGCGCCTCCCAGAGAAGCGCCCTCCTTCCCCATCTTCCCAACAACCTTACAAGAAGGCCCTGCAGACCAACGCCCCAGCCAAGGTGACCCTGGTCCCTTCAGGGGTGCAGCGGACCCCGGAGAAGAAAACAGCAATGGAGGCGCCTCGGGAGGTAGGTCGGGCGGAGGGACCCCCACAGCTCGCTCCGCCCCGTAAATCTCTCCCTACCACTTCCCCTATTACCAATTCGTTACCAAATCCCGATCCTCTAATAGGAATAGCCCGCCTACGTCGTGACATGGAGGCGCGCTGTGAGCGCCTGCAAAAACAAATGGACGCGCTGGTGGCAGACATGAGCACTAGTATGCAGGCGGCTCTGGACAGGATAGAACTCCAAATGGAGGCCCTTCAAATAGGGATTACGGAGCAAGTGAAATCATGTATACACACTAAACATTTTAACACCCTTATGGGTGTAAATCAGTTTGTCGCCAGACGAACACCCTAAGGCTGCTGTTGTCTACACCCTACAGTTGGGGTGCAGTTATAGCACCCTAGAGGAAGGGTGTCCAGCAAAATAAATTTAGGGTGTAGGGGTGCAAGTTCATATTAACAGCCATCTATGTGGGTGTTGGAAGGGTGTACACCCTTTATGTCTAGTGTGTATGGAAGGCAGGTTCGGCAGTACACGCCTTCAATTACTACTATGTACAGCGATCCACGCGTAACTCTCGCGTGTGCCAGAAGGTGCAAGTTCGGCTACCAAACGCACCGTCGAACAGCCGTCCTTGAAGCTTCGATGGGCACACACACACCTATACGTGTGGATCACATTACATATTAGTAATTCATGGTGTATATTGCAAAACCTGTCTTCGCTGCACAAATACAACCCAGCAAATGTCACTTTTGAGCATGTATATCAACACCAACGGTTATCACGACTTCCAGATCCACATAACATGCAACACAGACTGGTACGATATATGCTGCATTTTCAAGAAAAATGTAAATATATTTATTGCATGCTGCAATACAGAGTACAATATATACATAAATCACATGAAATATAAACATGCACAATCACCAAACACATCGGTAAGTACAAGAACATGTACATTTCCCACAAAGGTATCTAAAATATATGTATTGATCAAATCTGTTATTAGAGAAGAAACTATGTATAGCAGCACTGAAAGAGCCTGAGTTGACCTCGCAGTGTTTTGGGCCACATAAAGGAATAAATTTTCAGTATAAGGCTCAATGAACGAAAATTCAAGTTTTGATGCCTTGAAAAAAAAGGGAATTGCAAAGGTGAATTAGGGGAGTAATTGAAATGCAGAGCAAATGCACAAGACACCTGTTACTTTGTACACTAATGTAATCGCAAAGCATTATGAAAAGTTTGGAAAGTCGATGTAAGCATAACTGGCCAACATTTTTCGGACTGAAACAATACTTTCCAAGCATAGACGTGCTTTAAGTGAGGTTTAAGCCAGCGGCATTATTGCTAATTTTCTCTTTCCAACAAGATTACTTGAGCACGAAAAATATGTAGAATTTTAGTGTCTACATAGTTTGTCCGCTTTTGTTAAACGAGAGTTCTCTGTGCTAAAAGTGCTGTGTAGCAGATTTTCTAACTACAATTCCAGTTTCTATAAATTTCTGTCTTGTAACCCGAAGGCACTGGTACATATACAATATGCAGTTTGAAAATAGGTTCTTTTCTTACCATAAATCAAGAGTGAGTATTCCACATTTACTATTGTGTGGGTGCAAGGTGCAGTAAAAGGCCCAATAAAAGCAAACCACTGTTGATTAAACAATTTTGCTGAACACGAAAGGTGGACAGTGTTTTAAAACACATAGTAAATTTCTAAATTATTTGCACTTAGATGCAGTAATACAAGATTAGGGCTTGCTGTAGCATGTGAGTATGCAAACTAGCAAATATGGTTTAATAAATTAGCCATACTCTGGTTACTAAAAGAACACAGGCACAGGCAGTCATGTAAAACTTCAAGTTAAATATCACAGTGTTAACATTGGCCAGCAAATGGTCGTATCAAACATTATAAATATACTGAAAAAGGTGCTTTCTTTGGATAGTTGGCAATTAATGCGAAAAAATTACGTACAGCGTGAATTACAAGGACTGCGAGAGACGACATAGAGTGCGCTGACTTCCAATAATATTTTATTGCGTTGCCACATTGTGTGTATGTATACAAGAGCGGGCATGCGCAGAAAATGAGTCACAAGGGGCATCTAACAGCGAGTCATTGTACTAAGGACGTGGTCACCTGAAGAAAAAAAAAAACATTACAATTTCTATCTCTTGAGATACAAGACTTCACTAGGGTCAGCGTGATAGAGGGGGCACTAACGCACACACTACCCAGTTTTCTAGTGAAATTTGCTTCTATAATTTCCCGGATGACCTGTTAGCTGTGTCTCACTAGAACTTCCGTATCTTCTAAGAGGGGCTCGCAGTCACAGTCGCGGGGCAATGAATGCCCAAGTGGCCTTGAACAGTGTTATGGACGTTATAGTGCTCTCTTAAACGATCATTTAGGCACCTGCTTGTCCGTCCAACATATTTACTGCCTCAAAATATGGGAATATGGTAAACCAAATTCGTTGCACATATCGCAAAACGTTTTCTGTGCCCGACAGAGCAAGAACTCTGACGTGATTTGGGCGCGTTTACACACTTACAGAGCTTTGCCAGCTTTTCCGGGGTTGAGAAAAGGCCTGTGATTCCTGGAGGTTGCCGAATCCTTTTTAGCCTATCGGAGACATCATGCAGATACGGTGGCACTGCGAACCTATGTCTTTCAGCCGGCTGGTTCCTTGACTGAGCGGGCTCATCACGGTTTGTGCCCCTCAGAAGCTGTTCCACTATGGCTGAAATTAAGGCCAAAGGGTAGTCAACCCTAGAAAGGTGATCAACCTTTCAACCAACACACACACACACACACACACAAAGCGAGCTGAGCTGAGCGCACGCACACACACGAATCGAGCCGAGCGCGAGCGCGCACACACGCACAGACAAAGCGAGCCGAAAACATGTTAAAGGCGCCCGGCAAGCAGCAACAGCAGCACGCGACCGCATCAGGGAGAACCAATACCGCGCCAGTTCTTTCGAAAGGTGGCAAAGTCAGTCGTCCTTTTTCTACGCGACGCAGAAGTGGTCGACCACATTTAACTTAAGTGCGAGCGATCGTATTACAAGAAGCTGCGCTGAACGCACAAAATAATCACATCTATGAACGTTCAAGCGCTGAGAAAAGCATAACTATGCAGGCGCATCACGCCCGATGTAAGACGGGGCGCGATCGAGGTAGTTAATTTGCCCTACTATGAGTGCAGCTGCTCTTGCTCTTACATTAGTGAATCATGCTACGAGATCACAGTAAGATACTTCTAGAGCGAACAAAAACATGTAACCCACCAAAGGAATACCAAATAAATGGGCACTTGCCTGAAAATTTCCATTATGGCAGTACTACCGACCGCCGACACAGGGCACGTTGCAACTGCTCGTCTCAGCGTCCGTGGATCCATCTTCCAGTGCGTACGAACGCTTTGCTTTGAAGTCGAGCACGAGTAATACACAAAGCACGGGCCACACCATTTTCTACACCGCGCACAAAACTAATCACACGTTTAAAATTATTTCGCACAGCGCGAGACCATAGAATAAAGAACAACCTTAGAGAAGGGAAACTGTACCTTCCGCAGTGGTTCGAAAATAAGCAGCGGCAGCGCATGGAACTTACCTAGGTGGACGCCATATGGCGCTGCTAAAACAGGAAGCGGAAATGCGCATTTTTTTAGAGCACTATTCAATGTGGCCGCTTTTTGCCGGTCGTGTACGCTTGTATCCGCTCGTACGCACCGTACTCGTCCCGCCGGCTGTGCAGCATGCCTCGATGCCTCGGCAGCCGCGTAGTCGGTGCGTTTTAATTGCCAGGAGACCAAAGAGCTTCTACTGACGCCCATACAAACAAGCCACAAGTGAGTGAACAGAACGTGCGACTTTATTGGCACAAGACAAGCAGTGTGTGTACATTCTCGTGAAATAGCAGAAATAAAATTTGTATGTCGAGATACACTGGAATCTTTGACGCGAGCTCGTTAACGGCTCACCATCGTCGTCGCACATGGCGGTCTAGTAACGAGCGACAACCAGCGGCGCATGCAGATTGGACAGTGTCCCGCCTGTTTGCAGCGGCAGTCGCCGTTAGAGATGAGCAACTTGCATTGCGAAACAATCGGGTGACGCAGGCATCTGCTGCTGCAGCCTACACAGTGACATGGACTACCCGGCATTTTAGTGTTGACTCCTTTCCAACCTGCACATTTCTTTTCTTTCGGGGGCCGCTAATGTGTGGCTCACACTTGGTGTCCCACATTGTCTCCATATGAACAAGTCGCTTTCGCGGGCATCACCTGCATCAGCCTCTTTTGCGTGCCTTTCCACCCAACTTCATACACGTCCGACCATGTAAGCACGTATGCAGGTCTCCGTTCATGCCTAATCGCGGCCGAGAAATGCCAGAGGCACAATTTGCCCATGCCTGCAGCAGGAAAGGGTGAACGGGTAGCACGAATGACGGTGTGCGCAAATTGGGAGTCTATGTCGCTGTGTGGACCACAGGAGCAAATGCTTACCTCGAGAGACTGTTTTCCAATGCAACTGACCAGGCCCCCACATCCCATAAGCATAATACGGCGACCGTAACCAAGTGAGATAACAGCAAAATAAACAGCAATAATTCACCACATAGTGTTCAGAGAATACATTATACATTGGCTACACACCATATGGCAACAGTGAGCATTCACATACACGGGTCTCTTAGGATACATTCAGCCGCCTACTTACAGGCATAATGCTTGCCTTCGTTGCATGTGGTGGTCTGGTAACGAGCGACGACCAGCAGTACAAACAGATTGGACAGAGCGTCGCACCTGTTTGAACCGACAGTTACCGTTGAAGATGAGCAACTTCCATTGCGAAGCAATCAGGTGGCGCAGGCATCTGCTGCCGCAACCAACATCAACTAATCCGGCATTTTAGTGTTAACTTCTTTCCCACCTACACGTTTCTTTTCTGTCGAGAGCCGCTAATGTGTGGCTCAAATTTGGTGTCCCACTTTGTCTCAATATGGACAATTCATCTTAAAACTTTTTGTGCGCGAACAAACAGGGACGAAGAATAGGGGCAACACAAGGACGAGCGCATGGACAAGCACATGGACAAGTCGCTTTTGTGGGCATCACCTTTGGCAGCCATTTTGCGGGCATTTCCACCCATACGGCTATCAACTTCATACACTTCGAACCATGTAAGCACATATGCTGGTCTCAGTTTTGAGCAAATCATTTCTGAGGTAGGCCACAAGCACAATTTGCCCATGGCTGCAGCAGGAAAAAACGAACGGGCAGCACCAGTTACGGTGTGTGTACACTGGGAGTCTATGTCGCTGTGCGGACTGCCGGAGCAAATGATTACCTCGAGAGACTGCTTACCAATGCAACTGACCAGGCCCCCACATCTGAGAAATGTAACACGGCGACCACAACCAAGTGGGGCAACAAAACCAGATTCTGCAATTTATCATTCGGTGTAGCTTGCGGAAAGACCCAGGCTATCGAGGAAGAAGAGCAACCATCAACGACACTAGGAATATGGAAAATGAGAAAACTTGCATTCAAGAGAGAAGCCACTCTGCTCTGCAAGCATTGAAGGCCAAAAACATCAAAGAAAGTAAAATGGTGCATAGCAAACAGTGCGTAGGTTAATGCAAGACACATGTCGATGTTGCATCAGCTATTTCAGGAGTGGAATTGTGCATGACAACATGCACTAAAAGGTACTGCTACAGATATGTTATGCTACTAGACAGTGACTGGTATTAAGTATCAGCGAAGAATCAGTTGACCTTTATGTTTGGATGAGCATGAATGATCTCTAACGAGAATGGGCAATGAAAAAGCTTGCATTTAAAGAACAAAAATTACACTTGGCACAAATAGAATCGACATGGCCAGGAAGCTGATTAAGGGCAAACTCACGGTATTCTTTTGGCCAGCGTCGTCCGTGGTTGATCAGAAGTCGCAGGTGCATCTGAACACGAAGAATTTCTATAAAGTCCTTGTTGAGTTACCTGGATGACTCAGCCGATTTGTCCGTGCTGGTGGAATGGTGGCTGAAGCTCTTTTCAGTCTTGACACAGTGCTCTGCAGACTTGATATCTCATGCAAATTCTTCTGCATGCACTTCTTTGTTCGTGGTGTAAAAGCCTTGCAAATTCAGCTGCAGCCCCTTTCTGTTGGTGTGGATAGGAGCTCCTGTGATGACCAAGGTATGCTTGGCATGGACTCTGTTGGGGCAGAACGGTGACACATGAGATACAGCACAGATTAGCCAAACTCATGTGTGTTTTCTTTTATGTTCGAACCAATTATACTGAACCATAAACATGAACAAACATTCATTTCTGCTGCAAACAAATGACATGTATCTCAAGACTAGCAAGCCAATACAGCATATATCAGGCATATTTATTTCTGAACCACATGTTGTTTACCTTGTAGTAGCAGCCAATGTCCACACAATGGCCTTGTTGTAGCAGGCAGCAGCTTCCGTTTAGTGCGTGGAGTGTGTTGCTTTATAGTGGTGCCATCCTCATTACTTCATGTCTGAAACAGAAATTTTGACTGAATCAGAAATTGAAAAAGCACAATTTTGCAATATGAAATGCAAAAAGGTGTGACATATATATTGTAATGGTTTGCGACTACAGAACACATGCAAATGTACCCTGTCTGTTCAAGGGCGCTTAAGCAGCACGTTAAATAAATATTGCTATTGTCCATAAATTTATGTCTGCGCAACTGTACAATGCATGTTAATAGTTTAAGTATTATTAAGATCAGAAATGAGAACATTTGTGCGTTCATTTATACCCTCGAAGAGATCACACTGCTGGTTCCACAAGCAAATGCATGAAAGTCATGAAGCTATTAGAACTGATGCATTATTTTTCTGCACGAGCGTGATGTACTGCTGCACTACTGCAAAAATAAATGCCCTACGGTAAACCAAAGTGAACAGCGAGAACATTTGGAACCAACAAGTACGAAATATGAGTGAATTATCACGCTTGCAACTGTTTAATACATTAAATTTTGTACTTTCACATCATTTTACCAAAGGATTATTCGGTTTTGTGGAAGAAAGTAGTTGCCGGCGGACTCGAAAAAAAAGTTTTATGTATATAGTTAAGGCTACCCAGTCACGTATGGCCACGACTACAATAAGATGAAAAATGAGGCGCGCGTTCCGATATCGCTCTTTCTTTCCCGATTGTGTGCGTATAACGACAGCCTCGCAAGTAACGGTTTATTTAGGAAACAGCAACGGAGGATCCCGACTGTCATATGTTGTGCAGGATCTAGTTCGTTAACTTGTCTCCGCCTGTAAGTTAATGAGAGGAATATTATATAACGATTCAAGCAGCGGTGTTAAACGACTCACCTTTATTGCCGTTGTCAGCCGCACCAGAATCCAGCTCCCGTTTCGATGCAGACGTGTTCCGAATGGTTCACGACCGATACCCAACTTTCAGGCTTACATGTCCGTTTGCAAACACGTCACTTCACCCCAGGTTAAATAACGCGAGACCTCGAAGCGCAATAAACTAGTTTTAGCAAAAAAGAAGCAACTAGTCTGAGTGCACGAACGAATGAATCCGTGCCACCAGCACTCGAAAATACCGGTAAAAATTTTAAATGCAGGCCAGAGGTCACGTGAAAGATCGATGATGCTGAATGCTATTTGCATGTATAGTGACAAAAAAACAATAAACTTACTTACAAAGAATACAATATCAAATTAGCAATGGTAATTTCGCCCTCTTTTTCATGTAATAAACGTGCTTCGGTAATTGTAGGAGAAAGTTTGCAAGAAAAAATTGCGCTTATTGCGGCGCCTCCAGTGGAAAATGTTCAAACTAACGTAAGCATCCCGAAGTAATTCTACTATGCTGGTTTTGTTAGCAGCAGCGCGCGGTCGATTTTTTCGCCCTCTGTGGCCATTGAACTTGAGAGTGTGCGGGGCCTGCGCGAGACGCGAACGCATTTCATGTAGCTAAAGAATGCAATAATGGCGTAGCTTCCGCCTTCCCATCGTGCCGCGCGCCGAAGTGACTGTACAGCGTCGTCCGGTCACTTCCGGTCGCTTTTCATTGGTAAAGCAATGAAGGGGGCTAGTTGGTGAACGTTCATGGTTATATTGCGCTCAGTTTTACAAACACGATATTAAGGAAGTACAGGACGTGGACGGATGTAGCGCAATACAAGGAGATATGGAGCGGGGGGGGGAGGGGGAGGGGTTACATATAAGATATGACAAGGTGACGACGTGTGATCATAGTTCGGGTCAGGCATACATTGTTCACATGCACCCGTTCGCCCTGGCAAACTCGACCTCAGCTTTGATAAGCGCGATGGACGGGGTGCTTACGCACATCTCTTTTTCTTTAGCTATCGCAAGCGCCTCCCATATTTCTCGCTCCGTTTTTGTTTTTGATGTTCCAATCACTGTGGTGCTTTCTATTAGCGGGGAGCATTTGCAAACCAAAAAACAAGCAAACCAAACCGATCCATTTAGCGTAGAAACTGTCATCAGCATGTTCAAAAAAGCGCATGAAGGTTTAGAGTTCACGTACGAGACTCCTACCGAAAACCGATTGCAGTACCTTGATATAAACATTAGGATCAGAGGCTCCCACATCTGCTGGTGCTACAAAACTAGAGGAGAAAAAGAAATCCTGAGGTATGACTCTGGCCATTCTAAAATCATAAAAAGAGGCATCGCCAAGGCTTGCATCAGTCAAGCAATTGAAAAATCATGCCACCATGCTGTGAGGGAGAGCATCGATTTGCAAGTAAGCCGCTTAAGAAACAGTGGGTACCCGAACAGCATGGTGGTGCAAATCTGTGAAAACTTGTTGCCCGAAATCAGAGCCAACAGGAAAAGGCAGAAAACACAGCAAAAATTGAAAAAACGCGTGGTGTTGCCTTACATCCATGGCGTGTCACATCGGATAAAAAAGACAGCCCAACGCCATGATGTTCAAGTTCTGTTCTCCGCCCCGCAAAAACTAAAAGGCATGTGCAAGAGGGTGAACGCAGGATCCAAAGAGGCCAACCCCAGTGCTACGGTCTGTCAGACTAAGCACGCGAAAAAGTACGTGGAATGCGCTACTTCAGTTGTTTACCAAATCCCACTAGATTGCGGGAAAGTATACATTAGGCAAACTGGACGTTGTCTAAATGATAGGTTACGGGAGCACAAATACACGTGTCAGCTTCTGACAGCACCTAGCAACTTGGCCGCACATTGCAAACAATGCAAATGCTCCCCGCTAATAGAAAGCACCACAGTCATTGGAACATCAAAAACAAAAACGGAGCGAGAAATATGGGAGGCGCTTGCGATAGCTAAAGAAAAAGAGATGTGCGTAAGCACCCCGTCCATCGCGCTTATCAAAGCTGAGGTCGAGTTTGCCAGGGCGAACGGGTGCATGTGAACAATGTATGCCTGACCCGAACTATGATCACACGTCGTCACCTTGTCATATCTTATATGTAACCCCTCCCCCCCCCCCCGCTCCATATCTCCTTGTATTTGCGCTACATCCGTCCACGTCCTGTCCTTCCTTAATATCGTGTTTGTAAAACTGAGCGCAATATAACCATGAGCTTTTCATTGGGCAGGGGGCGGGCGCGCAAATTGAACGTTTATTCTGGCAGGTTTGCTTGCTGGCCGCCTGTTTGCTGCTGCTTCGTTGTTGTCTCCAACTAGAGCGGTGAGGCGGGTAGTTGCTACTAGGTTTCGTGCCGAGCATTTTTTTTTGGGCGGGGGCGCAGTCTGTGCTGCATGACTGAGGGTACAGTACACAAATCGGGACCGTGAGCGAGACGATCGGCGCTCTTCTGCTGGTGCAATTAGATTATTCGCTGCGTCCGAACGAAGCAACCTTGCGAGGTCACAGCGTAGTTACAGCGATATCCTGGCTGGATAAAGACCCTCACAACTTGGTCGTGCGACAGCGACGCGTAAGCATGCATGAGGCGACTGAAGAATGCGTTTGTAAGAGCGTATGCTGCGGATAAGCAATTACAGCTTTGACGACACCAGCCCCTAATACATAGGCTGAGCCTTACAAACTGTGTCCGAGGATGCGCTTAGAAGGCAGACCAGTAGTTTAGTAAAACTCTGAATAACTTAGGCAAGGTACGTGGAGATTCGGATTTGAGAACTTCCAGCGTGATCTCGCCGCTATATATGACTTCGTTATGGCTTCACCAAGCAAATTGTACGTTGATGCTATTGTACAGCAGAGGCTCGTCTAATAGCACGTCCCTGTTTGTTCAGCAATGTATCCAGACACCTTCTTTAATTTCGCCACTTTTTGTTGGGCTTTTAAGGGCACCGAAATATTCGTGCAGAATTGTGCAAGTTGCTCGCGCGCATTCTGCTACTGCAGTTTGTATTAGAAGTGTTTAATTGCATGATAATATAATTGTGAGCACAAAATATAGTGATAATTAAATTGTAAGTGAAAGTGCGTAGATTTTCTCGATGATACATGTTGGAGTGGCCGTCATGCCAGTAACATCAGAATCCTAGAAAAAGATCGACAGTCACTTAGGAATGCGAAAACTTAATGACTTCATGGATGTACTTTTGCAATTATCACGTGACCGTGATACGTCATACATTGTCACGTGTCCTTCACAATTCTACCTTGATCTGCCGTAATCCACCTTGCTTCAGTTTGTACGAACCCTAACCGAATTTATTCCATCCAAATTCACATTATTTACCCATAATTGCTCATAATTAACGTTGTTCTATTTACTACTTTCTGTATCACTACTGACGTCATACAAGACACTGATGACATCACATTTTATTGCTTTATTATACATACTTTCAAGGCCTAGTAGACACAACAGAAAGAAGGGGTGAAAGTATACAATATTTGCAGTGCAGGGCAGGAATAGAAAATTATACTGTAGGACACTTTGAACAGCGATGTTGAATTAGTGGTGTCACAAATTGAGACTCTGGAGGCGGGACGGCGGTTCCATTCAGTGGCTGTTCTTGGCAAAAAGGAAGAATGGCACATCAATTTTGTGTTGATGGTCGATGCGAGACGAGATATAACTTGGTGTGGTGAAATATTTTCTTTAAGAGAAGCGTTAAAGTACCATATTCTATGAAAAATACACAGGCGAAGGTACCTACGACGTAACCAAAGGTCAGGTTGACCTAGTCTTCTTTTCATGGACGTGACGCTAAAATGACTTGAATAATGCGAGAGAATAAAAGGGCGGCGCGGTTCTGAATGCTTTCAAGGGAAATGACAAGATTGGCATGAGCAGGGTCCCGTATGGATTGTTGTTGCGGAGAACGCCATCTTTCCTGCCTGAAAGGCCATAAAATGCTTTATCATTAAAAATGCAATACCTACACACATTGCTCAATGCGTGGACGTGTACACGTTACTTAGATTTATGCATCAATGCGTTCAACACCCTTCAGTCGTCGATTTAACACCCTTCTTCTAGCAAAGTCGCACCTTATGTGTAGTATACACCCTTGTGATAGGGTATTTAGACGGAAAAGGGTGCTAAAAGGGTGTTGACATGGGTGTAAATGTCGAAAGCACCCCTCTTAACACTCATAAAGTTGTAAAATGTTTAGTGTGTAGAGTGCACTTTCACACGCATGCAAGTTCCTGAGCTTAGCGGTAACAACGAAAGCGCGCTTTCCGACCAAGGCTCTCGGCCGCAACCTTCAAATGTGGGCACACGGCGCCCGCATCCCTATGCACGACCGCCTGCTTCTTCTCGCGATGATGATGGCGCCGCGTAACGCGGAGCAACTAGTGGTATGGCAGTGGAATTGTAGGGGATTCCGCCGAAAATGGTGTTCCCTACAGCAGTATATCGCCACATCCACGAACCTTCCCGATGTCATCCTCTTACAGGAAGTCAATTGCACCCCTTCTTTATCCGGCTACAGCACGCTCTCGGGTGTCTCTCCTCTTGTGGGAGCCTTAGTTTCGAAACATGTTACATGTCGCATGCATACCACTAGCATTTACATTCCTCACCAAATGTTGGAAATAATTACACAAGGTAAACGCAGCGAGAGTCTGTTTATACTCAATGCATACAGTTCCCCCCGTTCGCGAACGCACTGTTTTCAGCACCTACTAACAGAATTTGGTAGGTTTGGACGGG
This sequence comes from Dermacentor andersoni, assembly GCF_023375885.2. Lineage (NCBI taxonomy): Eukaryota > Metazoa > Arthropoda > Arachnida > Ixodida > Ixodidae > Dermacentor > Dermacentor andersoni. Next base: position 14,715,510 of record NC_092821.1, on the reverse strand, counting down.
TTTGTGTGGTGGCCGGCGACTTTAACGCTCCGCGTACTGCATGGGTTACGTTAAATCGCGGGCTAAAGGAACCCGCTTATGGAATACCATCTGTAACATGAGATACACACTGCTTACCGACACAGAGCACCCCACTCGGATGGGCAACAGCGTATCTCGTGACACCTGCCCTAACCTTACCTTCGTGCGCAATGCTGGCCCAGTCGTTGCGCACGGGCCTTTAGAGGAGCACCTTGGTAGTGACCACTACATTGTGGCGACCACCTTGCCATTACGGGGTGCACGCAGACCCGAGCGAAATTTGCGTATAACGGATTGGGTGAAATTCAGGGAAAGTCGCCAGGACGCACCTGAGCGCCAAGGGTACGAACGCTGGCTTGACTCTCTCGCACAAGATCTAGAGGCCACCACGAGCACACTGCGCACCACAACCGAGACACCAGACATAGACCCGCATTTACTTCATCTGTGGAACGCCCGCAGAGGGTTGACACGACGATGGAAACGACAACGCCTCAACCGCTAACTTAGGAAATGTATAGATCAAATTACACGGGAATCTCAGGAGTATGCAGAGATCCTTAAGAGGAATAACTGGCGAGGATATTGCGATCGCCTCTCAGGCACATTGAGCACAGCATAAACGTGGTCGATTGTTCGCTCACTCACAGATCCGACCACAACAAAGGGAAAAACAATTCAACAGCTGCACATCCTAATGCACGAGTACAGGGACGATGTCTCGACACTCCTCAGAGAGCTAGAGAAGCATTTTATACCAGCAGGCCCGCCGCCGCAGTACCCTGACTACTTATGTAGGCGAGTCGAACGAATTGCTCGATGCAGACATCACATCTGACGAGGTGCGGGTGGTTCTACAAGACCTACGCCGCAACACGGCACCGGGAGCCGACCACATTCGATTCGCCACCCTTCGTAACCTCAGTGACGCGGATATTAACCACCTCACCCATATCTTCAGTGATTGCTGGCGCAAGCGCATGCTTCCCCAAGCATGGCGACACGCCGACATCACACTGATCCCCAAACCGGGCAAGCCTGTTAAGGTTGAAAACTTACGACCCATCTCCCTAACATCCTGCATTGGCAAGCTCATGGAGCATGTACTCTTGCGGCGTCTGCAGCCCTTCCTCGAAGAAAAATCATTCTTTTCTAACTCTCTATTCGGATATCTGGCTCATTTGTCTGCCAATGATGTGCTTTTACAATTGCGGGAGGAAGTCATAGGAACTCCGTCGTCCGCCCAAACGAGAGCACTCATCGCCTTAGACCTAAAAGGGGCATTCGATAATGTTGAACATGACCTCATCCTTCGCAATGTTGCACATTCACATTGTGGAATTCGTATGTACAACTATATCCGAGCATTTATTCAAGATCGCACAGCCACCGTGGGAATGGGACCGCCTCGATCCGGTACGATTCGCCTTGTAGGACGTGGGACACCCCAGGGCTCAGTTCTTTTCCCTACTCTATTCAATATCGCGCTCGCAGGGCTGCCCCGGCTACTCGACCAGATCCCTGATGTCGCCCACGCTCTTTATGCGAACGACATTACTATCTGGTCGACACGGGGTTCCGACGGAGCCATCCAGGACCGACAGCAGCAAGCGGTCGATACAGTCTCCGAGTACGCGAGAAAATATGGCTTAAGATGTGCTCCGGAAAAGTCAGAGCTCATAATCATTCGCCCCCGGAGCCGTTCCTCTACTCCCCCTATAACTGTGCACGTGGATGGCACACCGATACCACAGGTTAATCGTGCTCGTATCCTCGGCCTACACGTCCAAGCGGATGGCAGGTCAAATTACACTGTTTCCCTTCTATCCAGATAGATTGAGCAAATTCTGGCCGTGATCCGGAGGGCCTCCAACAGGCGCTCGGGCCTTCGAGAAGAGCACCTGCTGCGCTTGGTGGAGGCATGCGTGATCAGCCGCCTTACATACCATCTCCCATTTCAGCGGTTGACCCAAGCGCAACAGCTTCGCATAGACGCAATGATTCGCAAAGCGACGAAGCTGGCCCATGGCCTCCCGAACTATACTTCCACACACCGTCTCCTTAACTTAGGGACACATAACACACTAGGCGAGCTGCTAGAGGCACATTGGGTCAGCCATCGCCAGCGCCTCTTACTCACTCCTACTGGCCGCCATTTTTCACACGGCTAGGATACTCTGTCCCACCCCTTGAGTCTGAAACCCGTCCAACGCTCTTGTCGTCAGCGATACGATAAGCACTAAGTATTCATCCATTGCCACGTAATATGCACCCCGAGCATGACAAAGGGCGGCGCAAAGCCCGTGTGCGATACATTGGCCGCATGCTTGCAAACATCCCGGAAACACATACTTTATTCACGGACACATCACGCACTCAAGAGGGCTTTACCTCGGTAGTTTTGGATGGCACCGAATCCCTGAGAGACTCTGCTGCAATGCGCGGAACAAATGCCGCTTACGGAGAAATTCTTGGTGTTGCTCTTGCAATTCGATACGCCATCCGTGTTCCTGAGGAAGTGTATATATTGACGGACTCGCAACAGGCATGCCGGGCGTTCCTATCAGGACATAGCATCCCGAGAGCGGCGCACCAAATTCTGAAACAGATCCCGCAAAATACACCAACCACACCTCCCCGCATCCACTTACTCTGGACCCCTGGTCATACCTCGCTGCCGGGTAACGAACGCGCACAAGCGGTTGCCCGAGAAATTTCCCTCCGGGCGACTCGGCGTGGTGAGGCGACTAGTTCAGAGTGGGGGGATCTCTTGCTCCGTTACAAAGACATACTCCGTCATTATACATGCATTCGTAGCACCCACGCCGCACCACCGCCATCCTTCTCGCGGGAGGAAGCAGTGGCATTACGCCAGTTACAAACCGCAACTTTTCTAAATCTTGTCTCTTTCAATAAATTCTACCCACACTGTTAAGCAGATCGTTGCCCTGGCTGTGGCAGCTCGCCCTCAATATTCCACGTCACGATTGAGTGCACTGCAAACCTTTTTCCTCCCTTGCCAATTCTCCTTTACCTCCTACGCAACAAAGAGCTGTGGGACGATGCCCTCCGCGACGGACCTCCCGAGGTCCTACGAGCTGTGATACAACGGGCTCGAAACATCGCCGGAATCATCTTAGGGACCCTGGACTGAGGGTTCCTCCCACGCTGCTCTCGCCATTCAAATATTATTAATAAAGATGTTTTACTCTCTCTCTCGACTGGTTTATCGAGCTCGCAATTATTATATGCATAAATACGTCTTCGATGCAATCTCAAAGGGTAATGTTCAGTTAAAGTCCCGCAACATCTTAAGTAATGAGGCAAGAATCACGGGGACCGTGTAGGTGAAAATTATTGGTGAGAAAATATGAATTATTTTCGATGTTCGAGGAAAATGTGGATGAAATCATGCTGATGGGAATATCTAGATACCAGCAAATCTTTTTATTTGCTCGAATCCCGGAAAGTATTGGTCAGCCAGAGTTGCTTTTTTTGTGGTTCTTGAGGAAAAGCTATATTCCACCAACTACCAGGCTCAAGTACACTAAATATTTCAGAACGGTTTTACTAACCATGTGTTACTGACAACATAAGACTGCTGATGTGTTTTTGTAACAGTGTTGTTTTTATTCCGGTTTTATAGAAGTGTTTCTTGAGGCATAAGGATTATATGTTTACAGGGAGCGGCAGCAACTAGCGAGCCGGAATCAGCTTGGGGCTAAGCTTTGCGTTACTACGCGATGCAGTGGCGCAGCAATTCGTTCGTCGCAGTAGCTCGGTATCTACATCTTTCGCGAATATGCTACAACGCTGTCGGACGTGATGTATCCAACCTGTGTTCAAGCGGCGAAAAATGCTGCTAAGCGCAGGGGTGCACCAAGTGCATCATGGTACATCCTATACTGCCGGCTTGTGGACATCATTATTTCATCAATGGTGCTGCCACTTCGAGTTATATTACTGCAATGCTAAATACCGAAGCTTGGGAAAAAGGCCATTATTGTGATTCCGTTGTCATGCGAATCAGTCCACTGTTGTTCGACCTTGTCTGCATCAGCGAATTTCCCACACCATTTACAAATTTTGTCAATGCCTTTGAATCAGTTATAAGATCTGACGTCATAGTTTACGGTCACGTAGTAGTGACGGTAAAGAACACAGCAGCAGAACTGTGAGCGATGAAATTAGGTTTTATTCGGTGAACATGTGCCCACAGAAACAACCTACATTCAAAGCAAACGATCGCGGCTAACCCTGTCGGCGATCGTTGAAATCTGATCAGCGGGTAAAGCGCGTCGACTTTTATACATGAATCATGGAAGCTTCCAGAGAAATTTTTTTTCTTTTATTTCACAATACTGCAGGCCAATGTGGCCCAAGCAGGAGTGCAATTACAATGAAATGCGAAAAGAACATCACAGAAATAATTTCCAACAACATTTGCACGACAATATAATACATCGGTTTCACTGGGATGGTATTTATCATACACACACGTAAAAAGAACAGCACATCAATAATTTACAACAGTACTTGCACCAGAAATAACAGTTTGGCTACGTTGATATTTGGGACAAGTGGAGTTCAAGGGCTTCGTCAAAATTTTCAGCCTGACAAACAAACTCAGGTAGACTGTTCCAATCCGAAACTGTGCGTGGGAAAAAACTCTGCTTAAAAGCCTCTGTTTTGGCAAAAATTGGTTGTAGGGAGTGTTTGTGAGTGTTACGTGTTGGTCTTCTTCCGGTGGACTTTGAATATGGGGGTACGGATATATTTATTTTTCCAGACAAAATATTATGCAAGAATTTTAGTCGACTGATTTTTCTGCGTGCAGCCAGGGTGGGAATGTTATGCGCAATCATGAGCTTAGTTGGAGAATCCAGCCTTTTATATTTATTAAATATAAATCTGATAGCTTTCCTTTGCAGGCGTTCTAAGCAGTGTATATCCTTTTTTGTGTGTGGATCCCATACAACGGATGCATACTCCAATTTAGGTCTGACAAGGGCATTGTATGCTTGAAGTTTAACATTCACCGTTGCCTTTGTAAGCTTCCTTTTTAAAAAACATAGTTTGCGAAAAGCTGTTGCGCAAACTGCAGAGATGTGCGCTCCCCATGTCATATGACTAGAAAGAGTAATCCCTAAATACTTATATTGAGTTACTGCTTGAATGTGAAAGCCATGGATAGTGTAAGTGAACATGCTAGGATTAGTTTTCCGCGTTAAATTTAATAACACTGTTTTGTTAACGTTTAGTTCCATGTCCCATTCTGCGCACCAGCATTCAATGTGGCTGAGCGTTCGCTGTAGTAGCTTATGATCTTCATGGCAGGTTATTTCTTTAAACACTATACAATCGTCCGCAAAAAGTTTAATAGACACCGAGTCAGGGATTACTTGAACTAAGTCATTTACATATATAAGAAATAATAATGGCCCCAAAACACTCCCCTGGGGAACACCGGATGTAACACTGATCCTAGATACACTAGATTTGATTTCAACAAACTGCTGTCTAATAATTAAATATGCCTCAACCCATTTGATAAGATATAGCGGCAATCGTAGGTTATTTAATTTTCGAAGTAATTTACAGTGCGGAACCTTATCAAATGCTTTAGAAAAATCCAAGAGAAGTATATCAATTTGCCCAGAACGATCTTGAGCTGCTAAAAAGTCGTGAATACTTGTTACCAATTGTGTCGTCGTGGACATTCCCTTCCGAAAGCCGTGTTGGCAAGGAGATAAGACGTTATTATCTGCTAAAAAGCCCTGAATATTGTGAGCCACAATATGCTCTAGTAACTTGCAACAGACAGAAGTTAAAGAAATCGGCCTATAATTGGAAATGATTGACCTATCACCTTTTTTAAAGATGGGGATTACGCGTGCAATTTTCCAGTCATCTGGAAGTTCGCAACTACGCAAGGATCGCTGGTGCCCGCGTATCTCACAGAAAGTACTATGCAGTTCGCGTCGCGCATACATGCAAATCAGATTACACGAAATTCGGTGACGAAAGACAGCGGATAGAACCGTCGATAACATTCAAGACACTTCCGACGCGTGCAGGCGCGTCCAGCGCTGAGCCATTGAGAAATACATTGGACAAGAGCGGACACTCCCACAGAGACCAGAGGCCGAATTGCCTGTAGCGCTCCAAGCGGATGCGATTAACTCATTCCGGTTTTGGATTTTGGCGCGGGCGTTTTGAAGGCAAGCTGACACGCGCTGCACCGGCTGCGCTACTCGGCGCCTGCTAGTTTTCTTCTTCTGCTGCACAGTCGCGCGGAATCGTTTATTTAATCAAAATGATTGCGAACGATGTTTAGAAGCCTCCACCGAATCGGTGCCACGTGCGATTTCATAAAGTACACGTAAAAGACCTTGGGAATGAAGATATGTTTATTTCGCTCCATATAAATGCTCGTTGCGGGCTTTTTACGCGTTCATCCAACGTTGTGGCATCAGGTAGGCAGCAGTGGTTACCGTACGAAACTCCACCGGACGGCATCAGCTGAAAAAAAAAAGTAAATTACAAGCGCATGTCATTTTGATATTTAGACTTTATAGTAATACTGCGTGTACAGTGGAAACGTGCGAAAGAGGTGAAAGGGCTGCAATACAAACAAAATGAATTCGGTTTCACATGCATGGCGTCGAACATACCCGAATCATTCCAAGCCGCACTATGCATTATGAAGAAAATATCTGATTTCGAAGCATTCTTCCATTCCCAGGAATTATTTATAGCCCAAGAATTATTATTATAGCCCAAATGCAGGGGTGACTGGGCGTTTCGAAAAAGGAGTGCAGATTCTTGGGCTAGTTGGTTGGTACCAGCAATTCAAGTCATAGCGCTGGATTGACCCGGACAGGACAGGGGACAGGACGTGCGCTATCCTGTCGTCTTTCTTGTCCGTATCAACCCAGCGCTATAATTTTAATTGTTGTGAATAAAGCCCTCTTAAAAAGCATCGTCCCTATGCTGCAAAGAACCACAAAAACGAACAACAATAATGCCCGCAGTAAAAATGCGACAAAACAACAAAGCTCGTCAGCGGGCGTACAAGGGCTCAAGACGCACCACGTAGACCACTTCAAATTCTGCGCAGCGCCGATGTGACTGCGAAATGCCGTCCGGCACAACCTCGTAGTAGTGCGCCAATACGTTCGATGATATTGTAGGGCCCAAAATAGCGTCGCAATAGCTTCTCGCCGAGTCCTCGCCGTCGTATCGGGGTCCAAACCCAAACACGGTCTCTGGGCTGGTACTCGACCTAGCGTCGTCGACGATTGTAGCGCCGGCAGTGCACAAGCGGGCCAGCCAACAGCTCGCCCACTTCATTGGCACGCTTCATCGGCTTCATCGGCACGCTGGAGATAATGGGCGGCGTCGACACTTTCTTCATCAGTGACGTGCGGCAGCATGGCGCGAAGAGTCATCGTCGGGCTCCTTCATTAATCCTACTTGACGGGCGTGATTGATTTGTGTTGTTTCTTGTTATGCTGTGTTCCTATGCACTGGGTTGACCTCCTCTAGCAGTTGGTAATAGTTTTCTTTGCGATGCGTACGTAGTGGATTCGCGTCGGCTTAACGCCGTCCTCGCGCGCCGTGGGCTGTGTGTGCGAGTGAAAGTGTGCGACGGTGAGCGGATGATTGCGGCTCAATATTGTCACGTGGTAGTGACGATGAAGAAATGCAGCAATGCGGTGGAATACAAAACTAGCTTTTATTGGGCGAACCTGTGCCCACAAAAACAGGCTACACTTATAGCACAACGATAGCGGCGAACACGGTCGGCGATCGTCGGAAATCTGATCATGGGTCAAGCGCGTCGGCATTTATACAGCCCCCCCAGTCGTCGAATGTTCCAGACTAATCGTTCGGACCCGCGTGCTTTCCACAAAGTTCTACACCATTCGCGTCACGCGATGAAATCAGATAACACAAGGTTCGGCGACAACAGACAGCCGGGTAGAAGCATCGATAACTTTCCAGTAACTTCGGATACATGCAGGCGCGTCCCGCGCTGTGCGATTACATTTGTTAGGCGGCGAAACGTGGTCACCCGATAAAGATAAGTACACGTGTCAATACCCCCCTCTTAAAAAGCATCGACCCGATGCTGCATACAAATGAAAGTAATAAAGAAAAACACCTGCAGCAAAGAAAAAAATAAGGAAGTTCGTCAGCGTCCGTAAAAGGGTTTCAGACGCACCACGTGGACCACTTCAGATTGTGTGCGGCGTCGCTGTGAATGCGAAATTCCGTCTGGCACGACCTCATAGTCCAGTGCGCCAATAAGTCGGATGACCTTGTAGGGTCCGAAATAGCGTCGCAGTAGCTTCTCACTGAGTCCTCGTCGGCGTATTGGGGTCCATACCCAAACACGGTCGCCGGGCTGGTACTCGACGAAGCGTCGTCGGAGGTTCTAGTGTCGGCTGTCGGTCCTCTGTTGGTTCTTGATCCGTAGGCGGGCGAGCTGTCGGGCTTCTTCGGCGCGCTGGAGATAGCTAGCGATGTCAACATTCTCTTCGTCAGTGACGTAGGGCAGCATGGCGTCGAGCGTCGTCGTCGGGTTCCTGCCGTAAACCAGCTTAAACGGCGTGATCTGTGTTGTTTCTTGCACCGCCGTGTTGGTGGAGATGCTTGTGCCTTCATGTACCGAACGCCCCCGCAAAGCCGCGATCCAAGCCCGAAGCCCGAGGACAGAACCAACATCGCCCAAGACCAGCGTGCCAGCCGCAGACTGCAAGGACTGCCCCCAGAGCACGGACTTCTACCTGAGACGACAAAGAAGATCGTGGTCAAGACAACCCCAATGGCTGCCCCAGCGTCCCCCGTTAGCCTACAACAACCTCGGGAAGCGCCAACCTTCCATGGAGCAGCGACTGAAGACCCGGAATCATGGCTGGAGACCTACGGACGAATCGCGACATTCAACAACTGGGACTCCGACGACAAGCGGCGGCATGTCTACTTCGCCTTAGAAGACGCCGCCAGAACTTGGTTTGATAACAGGGAATCGACTTCGACAACGTGGGACTTGTTCCGTAGACGCTTCCTGCGCACCTTTACAAGCGTCGTGCGCAAGGAAAGGGCTGAAGCTATGCTGGACGCCCGAGTGCAGCTACCAAACGAGAACGTTGCCATCTTTACGGAAGAAATGAGCCGTTTGGTCCGCCACGCCGACCCGGATATGGCCGAGGAGAAGAAAGTCCGCCTACTGATGCGTGGTGTAAAGGAGGAACTTTTCGCCGGAATGGTAAGAAGCCCACCGAAGACCGTCGAAGAGTTTCTTCGTGAGGCGACGAACATTGAGAAGACACTAGAGATCCGAAACCGGCAATTCGATCGCCGCACGAACTCTACAAACTACGCCGGGTTTCAATCACTGGCTACCGACGATCTACGCGAGATTATCAGAGCGGTCGTATCGGGAGGAGCTGCAGAAGTTCTACCCAAGGACGCAGTCCCAACTGGATCCAATCTTCTGAAATCGTTAAAGAAGAGGTTCAGCGATCGCTTGGAGTCCCTGAGGTGCAACCACGATCACCGCAACCTCAGCCGGAAGCGATGACCTACGCCGCCATCGCCCGCCGTCAAGGTACCCCTCCCCGACAAGCCCAGGGCCCTGTAACGCCGCAATTTCGGTCGTCCGCCACCGCCGCCGCCAGCACGCCCACCCGTCGCCCAGCGCAGCTACGCGAGGAAGACGGACATTTGGCGAGCCCCCGACCACCGCCCGCTCTGCTTCCACTGCGGCGAAGCCGGCGATGTATACCGCCGATGCCCATACCGCAACCTGGGATTGCGAGGGTTCGCCGTCGACTCATCGCGCCCTCGGGAAGGTGAACGCCCTCGTGACATCGCCGACTACCTCGCCGCTACTCAGTGGAGCCCTCGACAACCGTCCCGTTCGCCGTCACCAGGCCGCTACCTGTCTCCGCAGCGCCGACCATACACTGGCTCAGCCCGGGGCCGGTCAGCGAGCCCATATCCGGAAAACTAAAAGCAGCAACCGATGGAGGTGCGGTTGCTGTTCGTCGAACTGACGAAGATCCTCCGCCGCCGACGAAGACGACGAAGAGACCATCTCGATGACATAGTAACGACACGCCGCCGTGCCGACGAAGTCAGGAAGCCAAGACTACACCGACGAAAGACGATTTGACGACGCGACGTTCCTGCTTCAGTTCAACATGACGCAGCCGTGATCCGACGCCAAGACCTAATTGCAATGCCAGACAAAGAACCACCGACCTCGACGTGTTTCTCGACGGCCACGCAGTCACCGCTTCAGTGGACACAGGAGCCGATTACTGCGTCATGAGTGGACCCATGGCCACGCAGTTGAAGAAAGTTAAAACTGCATGGGAAGGCCCTCAATTTCGGACCGCTGGAGGGCACCTCATCACGCCGACTGGAATGTGCACGGCAAGAATAACCATTCATGACCGGACTTACCCAGAACCTCCACCAGATGGCACGTGGTAGTGACGGTGAAGAAAAGCAGCAATGCGGTGGAATACAAAACTAGCTTTTATTGGGCGAACCTGTGCCCACAAAACAGGCTACACTTATAGCACAACGATAGCGGCGAACACGGTCGGCGATCGTCGGAAATCTGATCAGCGGGTCAAGCGCGTCGGCTTTTATACAGCAGTCGTCGAATGTTCCAGACTAATCGTTCGGACCCGCGTGCCTTCCACAAAGTTCTACACCATTCGCGTCACGCGATGAAATCAGAGAACACAAGGTTTGGCGACAACAGACAGCCGGGTAGAATCATCGATAACTTTCCAGAAACTTCGGATACATGCAGGCGCGTCCAGCGCTGTGCGATTACATTTGTTAGGCGGCGAAACGCGGTCGCCCGATAAAGATAATGTTACGTTTCGCCTACAACGCGCGGTAATGCCGGCGCGGATGCAACGGACGCCGGGGCTTCGTTCAAAGCGGCGGACATTTTGGCCCGTTCGACGCCGCCGCAACGCCTCCCCGCCAAGCGTGTCCAGGCGTGTTTCAGTGCCACGTGTCTTCGTATGTGCGTGTGTGTGTGTGTGCCCACGCTTGTCAAAGCGCGGCAGCCGGGGAGCGGAGCTCCCCAAGTGAGGTGCCAGGAGGTCTGTCCGTCGGCGGGTTGGCGATGCGTCACTACACTCGGTTCAGCATGTCTCTCGGCTCGACCGTGCGCGCCGTCGTGGGCTCATGCTCCGCCGTCGCGTGGGCTCATCCCGTGACCTTCCTTCTGGCCCGCGACGCCGAGAGTATAAGAGCAGCTGCCCCCGGACGCCAGGAGAGAGAGGCTCCGATTTGTACTGTTGAGTTACGTGCTCTCCCGTCTCTCCACTTCGGTCGACCTGACCGGCCGCTCTTTTGCTATGTTAGAATAAACAAGTTGTTCTGTTACCAGTCTTCTCTTGCTTTGCCGGGACCTTCGGATGCTTCCAGTGCCCCAGGCCGCCAGGCCAACGCTACCCTTGGGGCTTGCGACCCATCATCAATAACGGGCGTCAGCACCGAGACCCCAACAACTGGTTGCCAGCGGTGAGATCGCGACAACGGAGGCCAGCAGCGAAGAGATGCGGTTGAATGTATGCTGAGCAGCACAACGACCATCCGGGAGCAGTGCAACGAGCCCTGTGTGATGACTGGTTGCCTGCAGCGGAACGACTGCGCTGAATTCTTGGCTGCGAGGTTTGGTGAGTGCGGGACTTTCTTCTTCTGAGTTTTGCCAGGCTTTTGTTAGTGTCAGAAACAGAGCTGGTAATTGTGGTTGTCGTTGCTGCCGGGTTAGTTTGCGGCAAGACAATAGTAGGCAGTAGAGAAAGCAGCATTCAGAGCAGCCATGGATTTGAAGTCGTTGCGCAAACCGAAATTGCTGGAGCTTGCAAGAGAGTTGGGTCTGGATGTCTCAGACAAACTCAGAAAACCAGAACTGCTAAGGGCTATTCTTGAGTTAGAAGCTGAGGATGACGAGCTGTCGGAATGCCTTGAGACCATTGAGGAGAGGGAGACGGCAAAAAGACAGGAGCGTGAACTTAAAGAACAGAAAGAGAAAGATGAGCGTGAACGAAAAGAACAGAAAGAAAAAGAAGAGCGCGAACACGCTTTGGAAATGAAGCGTCTCGAGGTAGAGATGGAACGCGCTCGTAATGGAAGTCAGGCACACGGTGCAGGAGAACGAGTATTGTTCAAAATGACTGACCTGATGCGGCCGTTTAAGCTTGGAGAGGACATTGGTTTGTTCCTGGTTAACTTTGAGCGAACGTGCGAGAAGCAGGGGTTCTCTCGGGAAACGTGGCCACAGCGCTTGCTCACTTTGCTACCCGGCGAGGCGGCCGACGTAGTCGCTCGCTTGAATAGAGAGGAGGCAGAGGATTTCGACAAAGTGAAATCGAGTCTGCTAAAAAAGTACCGGCTGTCAGCGGAGGCGTTCCGTCGGAAGTTTCGGGAAAATGAGAAAGGCACAAGTGAGTCATATACAGAGTTTGCCTACAGGCTTATGTCAAACATGCAGGAGTGGCTCAAAGAAGAGAAAGCGTTTGGTGACCACGAGAAAGTTCTGCAGTGTTTCGGGCTAGAACAGTTTTATAGTCGGTTACCTGAGAACGTGCGGTACTGGGTCTTGGATAGGCCAGACGTTAGTACGGTGGCTCGAGCCGCTGAGCTAGCCGAGGAGTTTGTGACGCGTCGGGCTCGTGGAGCTAAGGACGGTCAAAAGGGTGAATTTGGCTCCAAGTTTGAGAGGCCAAAGTTCACACCCATGAGAGCAAAGGGGGACACACGTAGTTCGGATGCGAGTGAAAGCAGTCCGACCGAACGTACGGAGACGGCGGCAACCGAAGCCGAACGCAGAAAGCGGTTCGAGACGAGGCAAGCGCGCGTTTGTTATACGTGCCAGAAGCCGGGTCACTTTTCAGCGCAGTGTCCAGAAACAAAAACAAAAGTCGTGTTTTTGTCTTTATGCAGCACTGACGAGAACATGAAGCTTCTCGAGCCTTACATGCGAGACCTCCTCGTGAACGGGAAAGAGTGCCGAGTGCTTCGCGATTCCGCAGCTACAATGGATGTAGTTCACCCCTCTTACGTAGAACCCGATATGTTCACGGGCGAGTGCGCATGGATCAAGCAAGCAGTGGAAGCTCATAGCGTGTGTCTGCCGGTAGCAAAAGTGCTTATTGAAGGACCTTTCGGAGCACTTGAGACGGAGGCCGCAGTGTCATCTATGCTGCCCCCCCCAGTACCCGTACCTATTTTCGAACAGGTCCGATCACCTCCTGCGCGAGAAGGGGCTTTTGTTTGGTGAGGCTAGCGTTCAGGCCTTAACCAGATCGAAGGTTCGGGAGCTCGCTGCAAAGGCGGTAGTTGCGGGGCCAACGTTGTTGAACGATGAGAAAGGGTCAGAGGCGCAGCAAGCTGGTATTCAGAGCACACCCGAACTGAATAAAATTGAGCCTGTAGCGTTAAAGGCACCAGATACTGGAGAGGAAAATCCCGACACGGGAAAGTTAGAAGAGCTGTCTCCAGATTTGCTCATCGCGCCTACGTCAGACGGACTTAACAGGTTGCTAAAAGTCAGCCGGTCGGCTTTGATAGCCGAGCAAAAGAAGGATGGCAGCCTAGAAAACATACGCTGCATTGTCGAGGAAGGTATCGCCAAGAAAAATGCTCGCTTTGTGGAAAGAGGTGGGGTCCTGTACCGGAAGTATCTAGACCGCAGGGGAGTGGAGTTCGATCAGCTGATCGTGCCTCAATGCTATCGTCAGGATCTGTTGCGCTTGTCGCATGGGGGTTCGTGGTCCGGACACCTAGGAGTTAAGAAAACTAAGGACCGTCTCTTGCAAGAGTACTATTGGCCAGGGTGTTTTCGGGACGCAGACCACTTTGTGAAGACATGCGACACCTGTCAGCGGGTGGGCAAGCCAGGGGACAAATCGAGGGCGCCGTTGAAGTTGGTACCTATCATTACGGAGCCTTTTAGACGGCTCGTTATTGATACAGTGGGACCTCTGCCGGTAACAGCCACGGGGTACCGACACATTTTGACTGTGATCTGCCCAGCGACAAAGTTCCCTGAAGCAGTGCCGCTTAAAGAACTCAGCTCAGTTGAGATAGTCAATGCACTACTGTCCATATTTGCGCGAGTTGGTTTCCCTGCAGAAATCCAGTCAGATCAGGGCACAGTGTTTACTAGCGCTTTGACGACAGCCTTTCTCGAAAGGTGCGGGGTAAGGCTGTTACACAGCTCAGTGCACCACCCCCAGTCGAATTCCGTTGAGAAGCTCCACTCCGTCATGAAGCGCGTGTTGAGAGCATTGTGTTTTGAACATCAAACTGACTGGGAGCTGTGTCTGCCTGGAGTGATGTTTGCATTAAGGACCGCGCCGCATGCGGCTACGGGGTTTTCGCCAGCTGAGCTGGTGTACGGTCGCTCGCTGGGATCTCCGCTTCGCATGCTTCGAGAATCATGGGAAGGCAGGGGCGACGACCCAGTCGTGGTAGAGTACGTGCTTAAGCTCCTCGAACGCTTAAGAAGGGCACAGGAGTTGTCAGGTGAAGCAATGGCAAAGGCCCAGCAGAGGGCCAAGGTTTATTATGATCGGACAGCCAGGGCCCGTCGTTTTGAGGTGGGCGATGAGGTCATGATATTGCGCACATCGCTAAAGAACAAACTCGACGTGCAGTGGGAGGGCCCAGCACGGATTGTTCAAAAACTGTCGGACGTTAACTACGTGGTGAGTCTGCCAGGAAAGCGGAAAGCACAGCAAGTTTACCACTGTAATCTGCTCAAACCCTATAAGCAACGGGAAGCAGTGGTGTGCATGATGGTAAACGTTCCCGAAGAGCTTCCGGTCGAGCTTCCGGGACTAGGCTCAGTGACGAACAGGAAAGACACCGATCAAGTCATTAGTGACTTAATAAGTAAAGCAGCGCTGTCGCCTGAGCAGAAAACCGAACTACACCAGCTCTTACAAGAGTTTCAAGGTCTGTTCTCTGAGAGGCCTGGTAGGACTTCTGTCCTTACTCATGACATAGAACTTACCTCCCCAGAGCCAGTACGATCCAAGGCGTACCGGGTGTCACCCCGCCAGAGCGATATTATGGAGGCTGAGGTAAAGAAAATGCTACAGCTCGGTGTTATTGAGGCGGGTGAGAGTGATTATACCTCCCCTTTGATTTTAGTTGAGGTACCGGGCAAGGAACCTCGTCCTTGCGTCGACTACCGCAGGCTTAATTCCATCACTAAGGATCAAATTTATCCGATCCCTAACATCGAGGAGCGCCTTGAGAGAGTGAGTAGCGCTCAGTTTATTTCCACCCTAGATCTTGTCAGGGGTTATTGGCAGGTTCCACTTACAGAAGAGGCTAGTAGGTATGCGGCGTTCATTTCACCAATGGGGACATTCCGTCCTAAAGTTTTGAGTTTTGGTTTGAAGAACGCGCCATACTGCTTTTCAAGCCTCATGGATAAAGTGTTGCGGGGACAGCAAGAATTCGCTTTACCGTATCTAGACGACGTAGCGATATTCTCCGCATCCTGGCCTGAGCATGTGGCGCACTTGCGGGCAGTGCTAACCCGCCTGCGCGATGCGGGCTTGACAGTCAAGGCTCCCAAGTGCCAGTTAGCACAGGCCGAGGTTGTCTACCTCGGACACGTGATTGGTCGGGGTCGTCGCCGCCCCTCTGAAATAAAGGTGACCGCTGTGCGAGACTTCCCGCAACCGCGCACGAAGACCGATATTCGGTCGTTCTTAGGTGTCGCCGGCTACTATCAGAGGTACATCCCCAGGTACTCTGATATCGCGGCTCCCTTGACGGATGCTCTAAGAAAGACAGAGCCGCAAACAGTCGTCTGGGATGAGACAAAGGAAAGAGCTTTTAGCGCCCTAAAGAGCGCCCTAACAAGCCAGCCTGTGCTACGATCGTCGGACTACACAAAAGGGTTCGTTGTTCAGTGTGATGCTAGTGAGCGAGGCATGGGCGTTGTACTGTGCCAACGGGAAAATGGAGTAGTAGAACACCCCGTCCTGTATGCTAGTCGTAAGCTGAAGAGTCGTGAGCAGGCGTATAGCGCCACCGAGAAAGAGTGTGCGTGTATCGTGTGGGCCGTTCAGAAATTGTCATGTTACCTAGCTGGCTCGAGGTTTATCATTGAGACGGATCACTGCCCTCTCCAATGGCTGCAGACCATCTCTCCCAAAAATGGCCGCCTCCTGCGCTGGAGCCTCGCTTTGCAACAATATTCCTTTGAGGTGCGTTACAAAAAGGGGAGTCTCAACGGTAACGCCGATGGCTTAAGTCGAAGCCCCTAACGTGGGAATCAGCCTCAAAATTGCTTGTTACTGATGTTTTTCTTCCTGAGGCAGGATTTTTAACCTATTGCTTTCGTGTAGTGTTTCAAAGTGATGATGTGCTTTCTAGTGCAATTTTCCGATTTGTGGACGCGTTCTGAGTGCTGCTAAACTACTGTAAGGAACTAGGCAGCAGTATAAAAGGGGAAAGAGCCTGGCAGGGCTTAGTGAGGGTTGTGCCGTGCTTGCTGACTGAGCGGTTGACTTTCAGGCGTGGTTCTAACGCTTGCCGGAAACGAGAACAAAAATGTCAACTCTCCCGAAGTCACTTTGCAGTGTCCTGTGTGCACCTGAACGTGAGAACGAGGCCTTCTCTGTGCGCTGCGCTCAAGAAACGCCAAAGGACGCCCGACTTCGGTTATGAGCATCATCGAGCGACATCCCTCCGGACAGCGGATGCAGTCCCCTGACCATCGGGATCTCCTTCCCCCGGCGGGGCGGTCTGTTACGTTTCGCCTACAACGCGCGGTAATGCCGGCGCGGATGCAACGGACGCCGGGGCTTCGTTCAAAGCGGCGGACATTTTGGCCCGTTCGACGCCGCCGCAACGCCTCCCCGCCAAGCGTGTCCAGGCGTGTTTCAGTGCCACGTGTCTTCGTATGTGCGTGTGTGTGTGTGTGCCCACGCTTGTCAAAGCGCGGCAGCCGGGGAGCGGAGCTCCCCAAGTGAGGTGCCAGGAGGTCTGTCCGTCGGCGGGTTGGCGATGCGTCACTACACTCGGTTCAGCATGTCTCTCGGCTCGACCGTGCGCGCCGTCGTGGGCTCATGCTCCGCCGTCGCGTGGGCTCATCCCGTGACCTTCCTTCTGGCCCGCGACGCCGAGAGTATAAGAGCAGCTGCCCCCGGACGCCAGGAGAGAGAGGCTCCGATTTGTACTGTTGAGTTACGTGCTCTCCCGTCTCTCCACTTCGGTCGACCTGACCGGCCGCTCTTTTGCTATGTTAGAATAATCAAGTTGTTCTGTTACCAGTCTTCTCTTGCTTTGCCGGGACCTTCGGATGCTTCCAGTGCCCCAGGCCGCCAGGCCAACGCTACCCTTGGGGCTTGCGACCCATCATCAATAACGGGCGTCAACACCGAGACCCCAACAATAAGTACATGTGTCAATATCATGTGCACAAGGGGAGGAAGCGCGCCGTATTGCGTCGTCAACGCTACCGAGGACCGATAGCGTCGTATGCGCTATAGCACCCACGAGCTTGCGCGTCTCTCGCGTTCTCGAAGTGAAACGTCACTGTACCTTTTTTAAGTTGCAAATAGGAAAGGAAACCAAAGCAGTTTATGTGGAACACATTGTCTTGTAGTGACGATGAACAGTCGCAAAACTTTGAATTACGAAGCTAAGGTTTTATGCGGTGAATCTGCCAACAAAAGAAAGTTACACTCGAAACGCAACAATAGCGGCGAACACAGTCGGCAATCGTCGAAATCTGATCTGCGGGGCAAGCGCTTCGGCTTTTATACAGCAATCGTCGAAGGTTCCGTAATAATCCCTGGTGCTGATTTGTCTTCCAGAAAGTAGTACACAATTCGCGTTGCGTCTGCAACCAGATTACACAGCGCTCAGTGACAACAGACAACGGATAGAACGATCGATAACATTTGAAAAATTTCCGAGACATGCAGGCTGTCCTGCGCTGGGTGGTTTACCTTTTTTAGCCGGTGAGCAAACGGTAACTCCAGAAAGATGAAGAAGTACACGCGTCAATGCCCGCCTCCTAAATAAAAGCATCACTCTATGCCACAAACATAACTAGATGGCGGAAAAACAATGGCACGCTTAGCAAAATATAACTAAAAAAAAACACAGTAATAACATCACCCAAAGCTTGCGAGCGCTGGTAGAATGGCTGCAGCCGCACAACATGGGGAATTTTAGGTCGTGAGCGGCGCTGTTGCAATAGCGAAATCCCGTCTGGCACGACCTCATAGTCCAGTGTGCCAATCCGTCGGATGATCGTGTAAGGGATGAAGTAGCGTGGCTGAAGTTTCTCGCTAAGACCTCGTCGGCGTATTGGGGTCCAAACCCAAATATGGTCACCGCGCTGGTACTCCACATATCTTCGTTGGAGATCGTAGTGCCGGCTGTCAGTCCTCTGTTGATTCTTGATACGCTGGCAGTCAAGCTGTCGGGCTTATTCGGCGCGCTGAAGATAGGCGGCGATGTCAAGATTCCTTTCGTCGGTGATGTGCGGCAGCACGGCGTCGAGCGTCGTCGTCAGTTTCCTTCCTTAAACCAGCTTGGACTGCGTGATCAGCGTAGTTTCTTGTACGGCCTTGTATAACCGAAGGTTTCTTACAGAAGGATGCCATCCCACGTTCTACGTTGGAAGTTGACGTCTATCGACTACATACCGGCGAGGGTCTTGTTCAGACCATTTGTTTGAATGTAGGGGGCAGTTCTGCTGCGGGTTTTCCGGCTGTGTTTCAGAATTCCTTGCGCGAGCTTCGCTGGAAAAGCCGCTCCTCTGTCGGTGATGAGCAATCTCGGGGCACCATGCCGCTGCAGTATATTCTTGGCGAAGAATTTCGCCACTTCTGCCACCCTACCTTTAGGCAGGGCTTTCGTTTCGGCGTAATGATTAAGGTAGTGGGTTGCCACAACGAACCACTTATTTTTTGGATCTTGGCCTAAGAATGGGCCCCAATAAGTCCATCCCAATTTGTTGGAACGGTCGGGAGCCCTGCTGGATTTGAAAGTCTCGGAATGTCTGGACATAACCGCGGCGACGTTAGTGGTGAGGCGCAGCCAGTAGTACTTTCTCTTGTATCCTTGTGAGCGTACGGAAAAATGCAAAGTGCCCGGCTGGCTGATCATCCCGCAGGGCGTGCAGGATTTCTGGCCGCAATACTACAGGCCCAGCGAGAAGGTAGCTTGAGTAGACTGGCGATAATTGGTGTTTACGAGGATGTCGTGTTGGAGGAAAAACGAAGACAAGCCTCGTCTAAATGCCCTAGGGACAACGTCGGTGTTGCCTTCCAAATACTCGGCGAGGCTTTTTAGCTCCGTGGCGACTCGTTTTTTTTCAGCGAAGTCTTCCGCGCTAAGAAGGTGTCGGAAGGAAGGTGTCGTCATCTTCGTCGTTTTGCGGTGACGTGTCAATGGGGCCGCGTGATCGGCATCATAGGGCTTGGGTCCATATTTGTACATCACCGTGATGTCAAATTCCTGGAGTCTTGACATTCCAAAGTGCGAGGTGTCCCAAAGGGTCCTTTGAACTTGCCAAGCAACACGAGGTGTGGTGATCGCTAACGACTTTTAAGGGCATAGTAGCGGTAAGGACAGAATTTCATGGCAGCCCATGCGATGACGAGACATTCTTTTCCCGTCGTACAATAATTCGCTTCCGGTTTTGACAGCGACCGATTAGCATAAGCTATATTACCCTTTGAAATCCGTTTTTGCTCTTGACTATGTCAGCGTCGAGGCCTAAGCTACGTGCGTCAGTGTGGATTTTGGTGCCTGCGTCATCATCGAAATGGGCGAGTATTGGTCGTGACTGTAAGATTCGTTCAATCTCTTCAAGTGTTTCGGTTTTCAGCGTTTCCCACATACACTCTACGTCTGATTTCGGGAGAAAGGTCAGCGCCTCGCCGATGTGCGAAAAGTTCTTGACAAAGCGCCTGTAATAGGCCCACAAGCTAAGAGCACAAGCCAAGTGATCAGGGTGGACTTCAGATTTGTTCACGACGTGACCCAAGAACAGAAGGTCATTGTAAGCAAAGCGGCTTTTGTGGCTTCAGAGTGATCCCTGATGGCTTCCTAGTCTCTAGTACTGCTCCAAACCGCCTAAGGGGATCGTTGAAATTCCCGGCGAAGCCGATGACATCATCCAAGTAAACGAGCCAGTTCTGCCACTTCAATCCTGCTAACACCGTGTCCACCACGCGCTGGAGCGTTGCAGGTACCAAGCACAGTTCAAATAGTGTGACCTTGAACTCGCAAACTCCTCCCGGCGTTACGAAGGTGGCCTTGTCACGATTCCTCTCGTCGACTTCTATTTGCAACAGACAGTCTTGAGATCGATCGATGAGAACCACTTAGCGTTGCAGAGCCGATCCAATGCGTCGTATATGTGTGAGAGGGGGTACACATCCTGCTTTGTAATTTTATTCAATCCATTATAATCGATGCACAACTGTGGGGTTCGTGCTTTTCTTTTTCAATAAGACTACAGGAGATTCCGACGGGCTTTTCGACGGCTGGGCGATGTCGTCGCGCGGCATTTCATCGACTTGTTGCCTTGTAGCTTCATGTTGTCGCGTTGAAACTCTGTAAGGGCTCTGGCGGATTGGTCGAGTGGACTCTTCAGTTATTATGCCATGTCTTGCAACTGCTGTTCTTCGAATGCACGATGATGTCGAAAAGCAGTCTTTGTATTGTCGGAGCAGACTTTTAGGCTGTTGCTGCTTTCTACGAGGCAGACTTGGATTTATGTCGAAGACAGGTTCCCAAAATTTGACTGCCGACGTAGACCCGATAGAATCCGAGAGGATAAACGCATTGCTGGTTTCCACAATTTGCTCGATATATGCGATCGTCATGTCCTTGTTGATGTGCTCGACCTCCTAACTGAAATTTGTCTGCATAGCTTTCGCTTTTCTTCCGTGCAGTCGTGCGATCCCTCTTGCGACGCAAATTTCAGGGTCGAGCATTAGAGGTTGGTCGCACTCGATCACGCCTTTTACGTCTGGAACGTGTGTCGGTGCTCATGGAACTTACAATGATGAAGCGAGGTGCGATGCTGACTTGGTTTTCAAGTACTTTCAAGGCACGCTCACTGGAACTCCTCTCTGGTGGTATCGCTTGGTCTATTTTTGACTTTAGTCAATGACAGCGCCCCGTTAATTCAGAAAGTCCATGCCGAAAGCTACGTCGCGGCCACACTAGATCTAAGGATAATGAAGGTCGCAGTGTAAGTCCCGTCATGCACTGTCACTATTGCTCTGTAGTTTTCCTCGGGGTTAAAAGGCTTCCTCTAGCTGTCCCAATATGAGGGCCGTTCCATATAGTCTTGACATTCTTCAGTTTGGCGGCGAATGGTCCACTGAAGAAGGTGCTGTCTGCTTGCGCGGTGACGGTGTGGCCGTCGGGAAGCACGTCGAGGTGTTTGGTTGTTCGTCTTGGATTACATTTGGGACGTGGTGTTGTATAACGGCTGCATCGCGTTTTTCTTCGTCAGGTCTTCTTTTGTCGGCAAACCCTTGGCTTCGAAGCTAAGTCGGCATAGGGGCCTGTCATTACTACGTCTTCAAAACATATCTTGAAGCGTTGTCGCCGCTGGCGGGAGATCTGCTGTATTTGGACCGCACCTTCATCGTTTACTCCTTTTAGTTATATGTTTATGGGCTTACGGACCGGCCATGGGCGGGTCATGTGTACAGTCGGCGCTGCTGCGACAAGCAGCGTCCTGGTGGCAGCGAACGCGACGAACGTCGTGGTCTCCACTGTGTTGCGGCGATATAAGCAGTACATAACCTTCTAAACAAGAAGCACGTAGCCTCGCCACCTACGGGATTATCTGACTGAACAATGTCAGATGCTCGGTTGCCGCAGTCGGAAGTTGAAATCCTTCTATTTCTTTGATTTGATTTGGTTTATAATCTGACGATGGTGAGCTTGAATTTCACCTCCTCCATTGCATTACATCTTCAGGCTCACAGTGACGCCTGACAGCGGCAAAAGATGCCGAGAGCCGGTGGGCCTATACTAATCCAGGTACAACAAAATTAGGAAGGCCCACTAAGCTTCAGCAAATAGACTGGCAGCGGCGGCAGCATTGCAGGCACAGGGCTTACGCTTGCATGTCGTATTTCGGTCCTAACAGATGCCTACACTCGAGCTGACAACAATTCTGCGCTGACCGAACCACGCGACTGCACACATCTTCCCCTCGGACATCGTGTTCTACGATCGACAGCAGCCGTGACGCCCACTACGAGCAGCTCCGGATAAAAGGGGATGCTGGCGCCTTGAAGCTTCACTGGCAGCAGCGGCAGCATTGGGTGTCGTATTTCGTTCCTTACAGGTTAGAAATCGCATCAGTATCTGCTTTTTATGACTTATGTAAATATTGCTGTTGCCGCTGACTTGCTGTTTTTGTTTCTGTCACCCTATTCTCTTATTCCAAGCATGACACCTGATCCTGAAATGTTAAAAATGTTGAAAGAAATGAAGCAGGAAAATCGCTACATGCGCGCTTCTCTGATACGAGAATTTAGAAAGGAAAACAGAGAAGTGAAAGCTAGCATGGAACTGATTAACCAATGTTTCGAAGAAATGAAAGCATGATAGCCATCCAAAAGGAAAACGCAGATATTAAGGTTCAGAATGCTTGTCTTCTGTCTGAGTGTGCACTCCTTAATGAGCAGGTGCAAGCGAATGAACTAAGAATGGTACTACTAGAACAGTACTCAAGAAACAAAAACCTAGAAATGAAAGGTATTACAGTTTCGCAAGATGAAAATCTCCTGAAAATTTTGCAAAACATTGGCGATGCTGTCGCTGAATCAATTACACAGGACGTTGTTGAAGTATGCCACACGATTCCAACAAAAGGCTCATCGCAGCAAACATTCTTGTAGAGTTTTACAGCAGATCGAAACGCGATGCAGTTTTAGAAAAGGCTAGAAAGAAAAGATTTTCAACGGCTGATATACATTTCGCACAGTCTTCCCCAGTATATATGAACGAGCATTTATGTTTCGAATTAAAGAAGCTGCTGGGCATAACAATCGCAAAAAAGAAAGAACAAAAATTGGCGTTTTGCATAGAGAAGGGACGGCGAAGTTTTCGCAAGAAAAACTGAGTCTCCCCGACCAATGCTTATAGCTTGCATCTCGGATCTTGATAAGATCGACTAGTAAAAGGATGTTTTCTTTCGACGACGTCATAACTACCAACACCTCTTCTCCTACTTTTCTCTCGCCTTGCGAAGTAGGTAACTTATATGCAAAAAACAAGAATTCATTATTTTTCATTCACATTAACGCACAATCAGCCAGAAATAAGGAAGACCAAATTGTTGCGCTTACTGCCTCGTTTGGTTTTACCCCAGATGTGCTCATGATGAGTGAATCCTGGTATAAAAAAGAAATAGATGTGCTTAGGGTGCCCGGTTATAAATCATTCTTTGTAAATCGACCCTCTCCAAGCGGAGGAGATGTTATGTTGATGGTAAAAAACACGCTGCAGTGCCAACTGATTGAGTCGTTTTCCTTTGTTACTATTGACTATGAAGTGCTTTGAATTAAATGCAATGATATTGTATATTGTATTGTATACACACCTCCAGGTACAAACATATCAAGCTTTCTGCCCTTTATAGATGAGTACCTAAGCTGGATTAACGATAACGGTTTCAAGCTCATCATGGCAGGTGATATAAACATTGACTTGTTGAAGACTTCTAAACCGCGTGATGAATTTTATAGGACACTTGAATCTAATGGCATTGCAAATCTAGTAAACTTTCCCACTCATATTTCAGCTGACTCAAGTACGCTAATAGACGTCTTCATAACAAGCATTGAAGATAGAAATCTCTCATCCGGTGCTGTAGGCACTCACATCAGCGATCACCTCCCATTTTTTTTTTTTTTTTGCTTTTTAGACATAACACATCTATTTGAACCACGAACGACATTCCTTTGACTGTACGGTACAGTAATGCACGTAGTTTAAACAATTTTCGCAATGAAATATTGCTCGTTGACTGGTCACCTCTATTGCTTATTACAGACCCCGAGACAGCTTACGAGTATTTTCATGAAAAGTTTAAATCTGCTTACGAGAAATGTATCAGGTACAAGGTATTGAAACCTGCGCGTAAATGTAGAAAGCCATGGGTTACGAAACAGTGTTTAAAAGAAATACGCACAAAAAATACCTTATTTCATAACTTTATTTCAACGCGGTCTGAAGAAACCTTGCGTCAATTTAGGGTTCAACGGAATAAAGTAAACAGTTTTCTGCGTCGCGAGAAAAGGATGTACTTACAACCTTTATTTAATGTTGACGTTATGAAAAAGACAGATATTGTTTGGAAACGTATTAACACAGTTCTTGGACGAAGCAGCTGTAATGACACTATTAGAGAAATTACAATTAATGGCAATGCAATATCAGAAAAGGAAATAGCCGAATCTTTCAACAAGTATTTTACCAATTTAGCAAAGAGTTCTCACGATCCAAATCGTTCGCAATATCTAACTACAAGGACCAGCCAATCTGCATTTTTGTTCCTACAAGAGAGGGAAATAATCGACACTTTCTTATCTATCAGAAATAGTAAATGTTGCAATGCCGATGGTTTTGAAATTGGGCCTCCTAAGTTCGTACTCAATGCAATAACTCCGGCGTTGACACACATTTATAACCTTGTTTTATCTGACGGTACTTTTCCAAAACGCCTCTAGGTTGCTAAAGTTATAGTGTTACACAAAGGCGGCAATAAAAACGATTTAACTAACTGTAGACCAATATCCATTTGTCAGTTTTTTCAAAACTTCTGGAAAAATTAATTCACAGCCGCATTATATCCTTTACAACTAAGCGTAAATTAATAACAAACATGCAATTTGGATTTATGAGAGGTCAATCTACTGAAACTGCCCTTCTAACACAAAAGGAAATTAGATTCTTTCGAAGGTCAGCTATGTACATTGGGTAATTTTGTCGACTACTCAAAGGCGTTCGACTGCATAAATCATGCTACCCTACTAGAAAAGTTTAACTATCATGATTTTTGAGGCAATTTTTGAAGTTAATAGAATCATATCTCCAAGACCGCATGCAGCACGTAATTATAAGCAGTTACGCGTCCAATTTGAAACCACTTATCGCAGGAGTACCACAGGGCAGCATTTCGGGCCTCTTGTTTTTTTGTATCTATATTAATGATCTAGTGACTATTGACAGAGACGTAAAATTTATTGCATATGCAGACGACGTTACAATTCTTGTAACCGAAAAAAATGCTGATCTCAGAATTAAAGCCAACGAGGTGCTGTCAAATCTTGGAGTATCGTGAGGTCGTTAACAATAAATGTTAATAAAACAAAGGCTGTACTTTTTAGGTCGAAAAATCGACATATTGACACTATTGACATATTGACAATCGACATATTGACATATTGTACGTTGTATACTCGATGTCCCTTACTTAGCACATACTAGTCCTCTATTTGAAAAGCTCAATTTGCTGTGAATGCCTAACATTTATGAAAATGTGTTACTACCAAAATATATGACCAGTATTAAAAGAAACAACGACACCCTAAAACGCATATCTAACTTAATAGCAAAACATAAGGCGGTCAGTACAAGGAGTTCTGAAATATGGGAGCTACCAAGGCCTTGAACAAATTATACTTATCAAATGCTACGTTTTCGACTACCCTACCATTTAAACAAAGCAAACATAAAGTAATGCTTATTTCTGTGCTAGGATAAACATATATCTAGATGCGAATGTGTACATAGACGTATGGATGTTCTTTGAACAGGTTCAATTCTTGAATAATCATTTTTTTATTGTGCCTATTGAATCCTTCTGTATATGCTACTGTACGAACTATTTTTCATATCTTGGGGGTGTCGTAATAGCAACGTACATAGTGCTGAATTTGTTATATTATCTCTTCTGTATTTTGTGATGTATTTCATGACTAGGTGTATTTATGAGCATTACTCATCATGTAAGCTTTACTTTTTTGTTATACTTGCTGATAGTTATCATGATTAACGTTTCGCAGTTATTAGTGTGGAAATCCTATTTTTCCAATTACTATTGTATGAAACCGTGGTAATCCTTTGTTGCATTTGTTGCTGCCTGTAAAACGGGACCATGGACCACGTCAAGCCTTGCTGGCTTTTTGTCCACGGTCCTCAGCATCAGTTGCATGTTGAAATAAACTTGATTTGATTTGACTCGCTCACCAGAACAGGAATTGGCCTTCATGGTGCTGTATTCGGCCAATCCCTCCTTCATGATTCCTACAATCAACCCATGGCCCGCAGTCCCCAGAAGCCGCGGAGCGCCTGACCAAGGCGACGGTGAGACATGTAACTCAGCAGAGGGTGCTAATAATCCCTGGATCCAGACAGGCGGCCAATGAAAACTGACCCTGGCAACTTGTAATACATGAACTTTATCGAGTGAGGTCAGCGGAGCAGGACTATTTGACGAACTATCAGACACTCTTTGGGATCATTAGCCTTAGTGAGATTAGAAGTACGGGCGAGGCTTATGCAGTGCTGACTAACGGCCATGTCCTCTGCTATAGAAGTCTTCCTTGTGTTCAGCGCGAAACATTGACGAATTCTACAGCATTAATGAGAGGGTAGCTGCAGTCGCAATCAAACTTAACAACAGGTATAGATTAGACGTAGTACGAGCCTGCGCTCCAACATCCACTCACGATGATGATGAAGTATATCAGTTTTAAGAAGATTTTGAATGAGCGATCAGAAAGGTGTAAACTCAGTATTCTGTAGTATTGGGAGACTTCAATGCAAAAGTGGGGAAAAAGCAAGCTGGTGAACAAGCAATTGGCAACTACAGCATACATTTTAGGAACGCTAGATGAGAGATGCTGGTAGAATTCGCAGAAAGGAATGAGCTGTGAATAATGAACACGTTTTTCAGGAAGCACTGCAAGAGAAAGTGGACCCGGAAAAGCCGTAATGGTGAAACAAAAAAAAATAAATTGATTTCATAATTTCTGCTGCTCCCTGCATTGTGCAGGATGTAGAAGGGACAAGTAAGGTAAAGTGCAGCGATTATAGGTTAGTGAGTGCTAGGATTCGCCTTAATTTCAAGAGAGATAGAGTAAAATTGGTCAAGGAGAAACAGGTCAACCTAGAGGCAGCAAGAGCAAAAGAAGACAAAGTCAGGCTGGTGTTTGCAAACAAATATGCAGCTATATAATAGAGAGACGAAGAAGACATAGCGGTAATGAATGAAACCATAACAAGGTTGGCTTCAGAGGCAGCAATTAAAGTGGGAGGCAAGGCACCAAGGAAACAAGTAGGGAAGCTCTCCCAAGGAACAAAGAATATAATAAAACAACTACCAAGAATGAAACTATCCAACTCAAGAGATAAGATGGAATTCGCGGAACTGTGAAAACTGATCAACAGGGCGAAAATAAGTGATATTCGCAATTATAACCTGAGAAAAACTAGAGAAGTCGAAAAAAAATAGATGAAGCCTGAAATCAGTGAGAAGAAACCTTCGCAAAGGACAAAACAAAATGTAAGCACTGAAATATAAGCAGGGTAATACAGTCGCCAATGTCGAACGTATAGTAACAGCACACAGAGGAGTAAGAATGTCTCCATTCGAAGGAGTAATGAACAGGATACAGAGACTCCTACTATAACTGGAGATGAGGTCAGAAGGGCCTTGCAAGACATAAAACAGGAAAGAACGGCAGGAGAAGATCGAATAACAGTCGATTTAATCAAAGATGGAGGAGACATAATGCTACAAAAACTGGCAGCTCTCTGTACGAAATGTCTATCGACTGCAAGAGTCCCAGAAAACTGCAAGGATGCAAACGTTATTACCAATCCACAGAAAGGGAGGCGTTAAGGATGTGAAAAATTATAGGTCCATTAGCTTACCCCAGTATCATATAAAATATTTACCAAAATAATCTCGAATAGAATAAGGGTAACACTGTATTTTAGCCAACCAAGGGAACAGGCTGGCTTCAGGAAGAGGTACTCTACAATGGTTCACATCCATGTCATTAATCAGCTAATCGAGGAATCCGCAGAGCTCAATCAGCTTCTCTATATGACTTTCACAGATTACGAAAAGGCATTTGATTCAGTAGAAATGTCAACAGTCATACAGGTATTACGTAATCAAGGAGTACAGAACGCTTACGTAAGTATTTTGGAAAATATCTACAAACATTCCACAGCTACCCTAATTCTGCACTAGAAAAGTAGGACGATACCCACAAAGGAAGGGGTCAGACAAGGAGACACAATCTCTCCAATGCTATTCACTGCATGCTAGGAATAAGCATTCAAGCTAATAAATTGCGACAGCTTAGGAGTAAGGATCAACGGCGAATATCTCAGCAACCTTCGGATTGCAGATGACATTGTCCTTTCCAGCAACACTGGGGCAAGTTACAATAAATGATTGAGGACCTTAACAGAGAGAGTGCAAGAGTGCGGTTGAAGAATAATATGCAGAAGACAAAGATAATGATGAATACACCGGCAAGGGAGCAAGAGTTCAGGATCGCCAGTCAGCCTTTAGAGTCTGTGAAGGAGTACGCATACCTAGGTGAATTACTCACAGGCAACCTTGATGATGAGAAGGAAATTCATAGAATAAAAATGGGCAACATCGCATACGGTAGACATTGTCAACTCCTGAGTGAAAGTTCCCATTATCATTGAGAAGGAAGGTATACAGTCAGTGCATTTTACCGGTGATGACATATAGGGCAGATACTTGGAGACTGACAAAGAAGCTTGAGAATATGTTAAGGACCTCGCAAAGAGCGATGAGGCGAAGAATGCGAGACATAACCTTAAGAGTCATTAAGAGAGCAGCTTGGATCAGAGCACAGGGGTATGGCCGATATTCTGATCGACATTAGGGGAAAAAATGGAGCTGGGGAGCTCATGTAATGCTCAGAATAAATAACCGTTGGATCATTAAGGTTACAGAATGGGTAGCAAGAGAAGGTAGCGCAGTCGAGGACGGCAGAAGACTATGTGGGGCGATGAAATTAAGAAATTCGCGAGCGCTAGTTGGAATCGGTTGGCGCAGGACAGGGGTAATTGGGGATCGCAGGGAGAGGACTTCTTGCAGTGGCCATAAAATCGGCTCAAGATGAAGATGCTAATAACGAGGAGGCCTCATTGGCGTCATGTACGGCTGCACCACATCCCTGCCTTGTTCAGCACTCTCATTTAAGCATGGAGTGGACCTCAAGTAGAGTTGCTGACTTCCACCACATGTAACATATTTTCCTAAAGAGGGAAATCTGTAAGGCTGACCTACACCATGCTTTTATCTCTTGTAATAGCAGCATATGTACAAAATACATTGGTCCAAAGGAACATCAATGTGCACGAGTACCATGCCTTAGGTCTCTTCTTCCAGCCAAGAAATTTGAAAATTGTCATGGAAGTATAATTGCAGGAGGCCGTTAATCTATTTGAAACACTGCAAAAGTGATGTTTTTAGCAAATAATCGACACATTCAGAAGCAACTCCAACATTTCATTTGTTTGATCACGTTCCGAATAGTGATCTCAATCTCGTCTCATTCCTTTAGTAAGACCGAGTAAAACTGTACTCCGCATTAAGGAGCACTCCTTCATATAAGGCGGTGGCTCGACTATAGTATCTTCCTCATCTTCCTTAGCCACTGTAATCCTGTTCCGGACTGGTGAATATCCAGTCCACGGATCTGTATATCTATCTGCCGTAACCAGGAATTTGTCTGTGTGTGTGGCATGCATATGAGCTTGAGAGAAGTGTGACAAGGAGGGGGTACGCGCTTACTGCTGGCACGTCGTTTAAGGCCAGGTGCACAGAACTTCTTGGTTCGGGGGCCCGGCATTACGTTCCTGGTGGGCCCTACTTGCTTCGCCACTTATGACCATGCCGCAAGGCAACGCTGGTCCAGTCTTGTGTTTTTGGAAAGCCCTCCCTGAATTTAATCGTCGAGAATTGTTAGAAAGCTATATTGCAGCTCGTTTCGCTTCCCGCATGGTGCGCATTCTCCAGAATAAGTAATGCAAGAATAATCTACGAAATATTTGATCAAGAAACGCCAATGTATGAAAGTCTCTAACCCTACAGCTGGAATAGAACTGGCAGAACTTTCCAAGTTAATCAGCAAGCGTAAGACAGCTGACATAAGGAAGTATATTATGGATAGAATTGAACATGCTCTCAGGAACGGAGGACGCCTAAAAGCAGTGAAGAAGAAACTAGGAATAGGAAGGAATCATATGTATGCGTTAAGAGACAAAGCTGGCAATATCATTACTAATATGGATGAGATAGTTCAAGTGGCTGAGGAGTACTATAGAGATTCATACAGTACCAGTGGCACCCACGACGATAATGGAAGACAGAATAGTCTAGAGGAAATCGAAATCCCACAGGTAACGGCGGAAGAAGTAAGGAAAGCCTTGGGACCTATGCAAAGGGGGAAGGCAGCTGAGGAGGATCAGGTAACAGCAGATTTGTTGAAGGATGGTGGGCAGATTGTTCTAGAAAAACTGGCCACCCTATATACGCAATGCCTTATGACCTCTAGCGTACCGGAATCTTGGAAGAACGCTAACATAATCCTAATCTATAAAAAATGGAATGCTAAAGACTTGAAAAATTATAGGCCGATCAGCTTACTGTCCTTTGCCTACAAAGCTATGTACTAAGGTAATCGCAAATAGAATCAGGAACACTTTAGGCTTCTGTCAACCAAAGGACCAGGCAGGATTCCGTAAAGGATACTCAACAATAGAGCATATTATCAAAATCAATGAGGTGATTGAGAACTGTGTGGAATATAACCAACCCTTATATACAGTGAACTCTCATTTGAGTGAACTTCAAGGGACCGAAGGAAATAGTTCACTTAACTGAAAGTTCACTAAACTGAATATTCACTAGACCAACATAAGAGATGGCATGAAGAGTCAAAAGTTTGAAGTGCAATTCATGTAGCAAAAGACATGGCGTCCATAGTGTTCAGAGAGCTGGTTTGGGAAGAATTGGGGATAGGAGTTAGTGGAGAATACGTTTAGTAACTTACGATTCGCTGATGATATTGCCTTGCTTAGTAACTCGGGGGACCAATTGCAATGCATGCTCACTGACCTGGAGAGGCCAAGCAGAAGGGTGGGTCTAAAAATTAATCTGCAGAAAACTAAAGTAATGTTTAACAGTCTCGGAAGAGAACTGCAGTTTACGATGGGTAGCGAGACACTCGAAGTGGTAAGGGAATACATCTACTTAGGGCAGGTAGTGACCGCGGATCTGTATCATGAGGCTGAAATAATCAGAAGAATAAGAATGGGCTGGGGTGCATTTGGCAGACATTCTCAGATCATGAACGGCAGGTTACCATTATCCCCCAAAAGAAAAGTGTATAACAGCTGTGTCTTACCAGTACTCTCGTACGGGGCAGAAACCTGGAGGCGTACGAAAAGGGTTCTAGTTAAATTGAGGACGACGCAACGAGCTATGGGAAGAAGAATGGTGGATGTAACGTTAAGGGATAAGAAAAGAGCAGGTTTGGAGAGAGAACAAACGCGAGTTAATGACATCTTAGTTGAAATCAAGAAAAAGAAATGGGCATGGGCAGGACATGTAATGAGGAGGGAAGATAACCGATGGTCATTAAGGGTTACGTACTGGCACCCAAGGGAAGGGAAGCGTAGCAGGGGGCGGCAGAACGTTCGGTGGGCGGATGAGATTAAGAACGTTGCAGGGATGACATGGCCACAATTAGTACATGACCGGGGTAGTTGGAGAAGTATGGGAGAGGCCTTTGCCCTGAAGTGGGCGTAACGAGGCTGATTATGATGATGATTATGATGATGAATCGATGTGCTATGTCTATTTCGGCCTGTATATGTGAGGCACCATGCAGGAACACAGCAGTACTGGGCAGTAGTGCTAGCAAGATGGACACAATTACGAAGGCTTCATTAAGCACACGCTCGAGCTAATTATGATTTTAATTAAAATTACTGTGGCATATGATAGGCTCGATTTGCGCGATTATCTGGTTTCTGTGCGTCCCCTGGGTTTGTTGTATAATTATTACATCCCTGACACAATAAACATTTGTTTATGAGTATTGTTGGCTGTCTTATCGTATTTTTCCTTGAGACTCAGATCCCTGTTTTAGTACACTCGTTTCTGACTGTTGAAGTTGTAGAAATGTAGTGTTGTATGCTCGGAACATATCTGAATGTAAGCAGTACAAGCACCCAATCCTAAAGTTATGAAAAGCTGCTGCTATGAAATTGATTGTCAAGCTCAGAAAGGGTCCACTGAAGCGGCCACAATGAATGAGTTACTTACGCTGTTAAAGTTGATGTTACGAATAACTTTTCGAATACAAATACAGCAATATGCGGGCCACATTTTGCAAGAACTCACGTTTATCTGAAGCATACTTGTTTTCAGAAATACCATAAGCACACTTACTGTGGAAGGTTCAAAGCAATACAATGACATCACACCCCTCTACCACGTAGAAGCAAAAAAATCTCATAAGATGGGACACCGCTTCCTCAGTTGAAAAATTAAAGAAAACACATGTGGCCATTCTTTGAAATTGCTCTTTATTTTTAAAAGTGTAATTCAGTACAAGTTAGGGCCGAGTGCATTAATGTTAAGTTATTTGCCATATTGCACTCACGTGTATCTCTGCAGCAAGACAATTTCGAATATACGCACTTCCTCACGAATACGTTCCAAAAAACAATGAATTTTCTGCATTGAAACTGAGCGAATCAAAAGGCATGTGGTTCGTTCTTAGTTGCAGGTACACTCACTTGCTAGCAGTAAGGGCTAGAAACAAGCAAAATTCCTGACCTTGCCTAGAAGCTTTCTTTTAATGCAGTGAAATGTAAGTGATGTCCGAGTACACATTCACGGTACACATGTACCTGAAGACTTCACTAAATTACTTCAAAGCCTGACCAAGCACACAAATGTTCAGGCATTTTTGGATTCATTCTATACGCCCTTTTCAGCACAGGTCAAACTTCTGCAACAGACCCGACTATGAAAGCGCAGTTAGAGTGTTTGCATAAGCGGAATACTGTATGCTGTAACTGCCAAGAATTACCACATCGTTAGACCAAATATTGTGATTTCCAGTGCCGAACCTTCTGAATGTGTAGCAAATGCGCTGCGAGAGTTTATTTCACACAATTGATAAAAGCAATACAATTGAGTACACGGAATGCGCGCCTTCATTGAAGATAGAAACAGGCTGTTCGCATAGATGACGCTGGATAACCGTCATTTTCAGTCTTAAAAATTATGCTGCCGCGACATAGATCGTTCTGCGGGGCGTCTTTAAGCGAGACTATACTTATATCGACGCGTAGGCTGAAATGATCAGACACACCTGATGACTAAATTCCGTCACTCTTTGACCAGCCGCAGTTGCTTAGTGATTTTGGTGTTGTGCTACTAAGCACGTGGTAGAGGAATCAAATCCCGGCAGCAGCGATCACTTTTTGATGTGATCGATCTGCATAAAATTCTCGTGTGCCGTGCATTGGGGCACGTTAAAGAAACCCAGGTGGTCAAGTGTAATTTCGAGTCCCCCACTGAGGCGTGCCTCATAATAACATCGCGGTTTTGGCACGTAGAACACACGGGAACAAGAAAAAAATTCACCGCAGATTTCTGTACTCCCCAATGTGCAATTCGAGCACAGCCTTATGCGTGTTTTCATTTCGCTGGCGCGGACAATCTGTCTGGTACGGCAAACTGAGTGAAGCGGGACGCGACTGCCTCGGTAATCGCGAGATCACGACTGGCAGCGCGTGTGTGACGCGTGAACGCGATTCACAGCCGCCGCCGGAGGCAGACCCCTGCTCGTGCAGTGCGCTGTTTCCATATATGGTAACGTGCGACGCGCTCGCCGCATTGCATTGCAAATGACGACCGCAGAGCACCTGAGATGTACGGTCGTCGATTGGCCCATCGCTCCTGCGGCGGGCATGCGCAAACAAAACTGTCGTCTACAATGAATGCCTCTCGCATGGCAGACTGTCTGCGACGCTGGATGCTATTTCGCCGCAACGGCATGTATGCCACTAGCACTGGGGCACCTTAAAGTTACCGAAGTATACGAAACACTCGCCGACGGTCGCCCAAATTCTGCCGCAAACACACTTGAAGGCACACAGACGTAGGTTCTACAAAGGGCAAAATGGGTGGCCGTCAGCAGCGTCGACGATAGTGGCGCTTCGCGGGCTTTGCTTCCAGGTTGACTTTCATGTCATGTGCAGCGAGGACAATCAGCGGCCGAAGCCGCCGAATGCCGCTTTCGACAGCCGCTTTCAAAGACAGCTGTCGCAGGCTTTCATGCAGCGCGGGGGGACATTGCGGTCGACGAGGCGAACACATCTACTATATATCACTTTGGAAGATTTCGCGGGCACCCTGGAAACGTCTAATTATTCTGAAAGCAAAGAAGTATTTGGACAATATATCTCTCTTTGCTCGTTTATTTCTCACACACGTGTTAATTAGTATAGGATACGGAATAAGAAATAAAATTTCGTTTATGCTGAAGCGAACCTTCCCTTATGTAAACTGCCTTTTAAAAATGATGTAAAATTGAGGCTCTCCCTTCTTAGTTCATCCCTCTTTTGCTAAGGAGCAAAGTGGAAGGCGCTGAAAATTTACACCTCACTGTGAGGGAGCACAGTTTTCAGGCATGTAGTGTCAAGGCAGCTCGCAGCCCTCAAAATACACTGTTCCGGTTATTTGCGTTTACAGTGTGCATTCATTCTTACTTGCATGTGCACCTGTGTGACAAAATATGTTTAAGTAGGGCAACCCAACACAATGTAGAAAAGGGAAAGACCTTTGAATAGTTCTACATTTTATTCATGTCATACACGCTACGATGAAAAAAAATTAGAGCAGGCATAATGAAGCCATGGTCACTGACACCATTCAAACGCATTTTAAGCGCAAGGTTCACTACATAATTTGTATATTACTCACGCCAGTGCACTAACCGTATTGAGATCATGAAACATCTGCTTTCATTCGCCACGCCCATTGGCCCTATTTATTCTTTGGACGGCCTTCTAGTATAGGTATCTATAGCGCTGGTGCCTGAGTCGCACTTACTTTACGTTAACATAACTCTTAAAAACGCCGAGCTACCTCTGAGAAAATTTCCGATTGCTTCAAGACTTTTGCAGCACTTGAAAAAATGAATGTCGCTGTGGCAGCATTCATCGGGATTCTTATGGTGCAAATGAGCCATCCTTCAGAAGGTAAGTGAAGGTAAAGAAATGTGAAATACGGCAACAAGTGCAATAGCTGATATAAAATATTACCAGAAAATTTGATTAAGCCAGCCTGAAAGTTCTTTTCTCGATATTCTATGTAAATTAATTTTATTCAAACAAATTTGCTTTTTCAGAAATCAGAATTGTTTTTAGGTAGTGTTGAATTGGCGTGAATTTCAAGAACTGTCACTTCAGAGTTACTGAAAAGGGTAAGGTCTGAATGGTGATATAAAGTAGTAGGGACGAAGACAAAACCTGACCGATGCACTTTCGACATCGAGGAATGAAAAAAAGCTAGTGCAGTTCAGCAAACGTCAGCTCAGAAAACGTTCTAAGCGGGTTTTACTGTATGCTGAGAAAACTGATTGCTGGTCCAGGTATAAATATAGCGGAAGGTGGGTTTTTTGGGGTGATCCGTGGGCAATCATTCAAATTTGTGAGTACATTTAGGAGCTAAGTGTCAATTGGCAAACATGCCTTGGCAGGTGTTAAATTTAATGTGCGCAGAGCTCCCTGGTGGCTTCAAAGGATAAAATATGGCAGCGAATTATTTTTTGGATAGGATGGGGGCTGTGTATTTGGACATGTCCACCAAACGTTTATAAAGATTTGCTTACCTATGGTTTTGTGGACAGTTACAAAATATTCTTTTTTGCCCTTTATAGGCAAATATTCAGTGCCTTTACTTGTTCCCCGATCTAGAGGCAATATTTCGATGGCTCGAAATAAGATTTGCCTACGGATGATAACTATGTTAAGCGTATTTTCCAATTTAGGCTCGAAATGTAATACTTCATTAGTGGGGGTTCCTAATACGAGGCAAGGCAAGTATGCTTTCCGGACCGCGTAATGGCTCATGTTCTAACAGAAACGAATGGATGATAGAGCCGCAATTGGAATGAACGTTGGGGTGACGTTATGTGTGACCTACGGTCAAAAATAAAACCGTGCCAGTTAAATAACTAAAGGAAAAAAATTCATATACGGGAATTGCCCATGTATGGTATACACATAACATAGGCCTTCATGCCCAGTGCCCGGGATGAACTCATAATGGCACCGTGTTCTCACTGTGCGAAAATGGCGGACATGTTACCGAGAATTTGCGTCCGAAGTTTAAAAATTTTTAATTAAGTAAGGTTGGCATATAGTAACGGAATTCCCATCTTCTTCCCATTTTTGGCCGTTGCACGGAGCTCGTACATTGTTGGCCTGGAGAACCCTTTGACCCTAAATGCCGGCATTAAATATTATTTTTTTGATTTACTATTAGTGGTGACACGTGCCAGAATATAGTGAAGGAGAGGTATGTTACCAGGCCACTTTCTAATTCATATAAAGAACAGCGCCCCGGAGTACAGTACACTGACGGAGGAGATTGATGCAAGGTGATTATAGACAATGCAGAGGAGATAGTTCAAGTGTGCGGGTTAGCTGCAACCTTTGAAACAATTTCTGATTGGAGTGCCCTAGAGCGTTATAACGTTTGTTTTAAGACGACGTGACGTAACTTTCTTGCTGGACTGATAGAACTGCAACTGGTACTGAGCGAACTCAACGTACACGTAAGGAATCATTCAAGTTTGAAGACGGCAAGTTGGCCCAGTTGGTTAGGATTAATTGTAAGGTTCGCTACAGCGCAACACAAGACACGGACAAAAGGAAGGTATTAAACGACGACACGGCGCTGGTCGAAAATATGTCGAACATATGTACAGGTGCCAGTTCATAATCATGACATGCATGAGACACAGAGATACATCGATGCAACTGTGACCACCTGAGGCATAAACAAAATTGACATAGGTAACTCAGTTGCTCTTCACGGAGAGCGATAGACGGTTGGCTGATACATACCTTGTCCCTAATCTTTACTAGGGACAAGGCAACGCCGTGTCGTCCTCTTATACCTTCCTTTTGTCCGTATCTTGTGTTGCGCTGTAGCGAACCTTACAATGAACCATTCAAGGTTATGGGCGAAGATTCAGGTGTGAGGGCTAGTACTTCTTCGGATTGAAGTTTCTGATTCAAGTGTTACACAGGACTTATACCCAATGTTTCGCACTACGCTGACGAAATCTGTGTCGCAAAAAATTGAAACTGATAGGCAACAAGGCCCGATTGGGGGACATTTGGTGGCGGGCTTTGAAGTGCATGCTGAATTCTGTCTAGCCTAGTACGTCGTTTACAGCTCAAGAGGGACTCTAAAACCAATTATGCTTTGTTTATGAGCTAAACAACTTTTTTCCACTCTGTTCTTTGAGGAATGAGAGTAGCGCCAACTTTGCATCTTGGAAAAATAGATGTAACATTACGGTTCATCAGATTAAAGTGCATGTGTGAATTCGTATGCTGGGGCAACTCTAGCACAGCTACAAAGACCAATGGAATAGTTAAACGCACGTTTTTTTTTCTTTTTTTCTTTCTGGTAAAAGTTTGAATTTGCAGAACATGATGGCCATGGTAATGAATAGAGTGTTTGTTTATTGAGTCAACAAACGTATTGATGCGGATGATAAAAAAACATTGTTTCGTTAAATATTGAGATATTGTTCAGGAATCAAGCACGGGTCCGTTAACAAAATTTTTTGGTGGTCTAGTTGGTTAATACTTAACAACTGAATACTGATACGCGCAATTCCAAGACGGCATAGAAGATAGACTGGTAAGAACAGGACAAGCGCGAGTTAGCCCTGGTCCTGTTCTTGTGTGTCTATCTGCTGTCCCGTCTTGGAATTGCGCGTATGAGTATTCAGTTGTTAAGCACAGGTTCGCGTTGCCTTTTTGCGGATCCTAATAGCTATGAGCACTTAGGGCAACGCACATTGTCCTGGTAATTTATGAAATGCTTTCTTTTAACGAAATGTTTTCATATTTGCAGGTAAAACCAAAGACAAGTGCATTACCACAAGTATACCTGATATTTTTGATTTGTCAAAGGTAAATATCTAAGTCTACGTGCTTGAAAACACCGTTGGTTAAACGTGCATACGTACTTCGCTTTTCAGGGCAAAAACTTTAGGCTACCACAGCTATAGCTTTGCACGATAATCATTAAGTACAACCTCAACCTTGGCCACTTTCCCATTCATTACCACATGTCTCTTTTATGGTTTAAGGCTCATGGGTCACGTTTTAGCCATATTTTAAGAAACGAAACACTGCCAAAAGGGTGAGTTCGGAATTTAACTCTCTACTGGAGTAACGTGAACTGAAAAATCCAGGCAACAATCAAATCACAACGATAACAACAAGCACACTGGTCGGTCGTGTAGTATACACTGTGGAATCGAGCCCGTAGCTCACGCACACACGAGCGCGTCAACCACTAATTGCCTCACCAGGGCGGACTGGGCGGGCCTGCACATACTCTACGTGGGAACAGCGCAAAAAGAAAAAGGACAAGAAGGGGACCCATCGCTGCTTGGCATGACGCGCGCAATATAATTAGAACGTACTTCTACGTTTAATACTACACGAAATGAAGTAGCGATGCCAGTAGCAAATCATCATCAGCCTGATTACGCCCACTGCAGGGCAAAGGCCTCTCCCATTCTTCTCCGACTGCGCCGGTCTTGTACTAATTGTGGCCATGTTGTACCGGCAAACTTCTTAATCTCATCCTGCAACCTAACTTTCTGCCACCCCCTGCTACGCTTCGCTTCCCTTGGAATCCAGTCCGTTATGCTTGAGGACCGGTGAATTTCCCTCCTCATTACATGTCCTGCCCATGCCCATTTATTTTTCTTGATTTCAACTCAGATGTCATTAACTCGCGTTTGTTTCCTCACCCATTCTGCTCTTTTCTTATCCCTTAACGTTACACCTATCATTCTTCTTTCCATAGCTCGTTGCATCGTCCTCAATTTAAGTAGAACCCTTTTCGTAAGCCTCCAGATTTCTGTCCCGTGTGTGAGTACTGGTAAAACACAGCTGTCATACACTTTTCTCTTGAGGGATAATGGCAACCTGCTGTTCATAATCTGAGAATGTCTGCCAAACGCACCCCAGCCCATTCTTATTCTTCTGATTATTTCATTCTCATGATCCGGATCCGCGGTCACTAAGTAGATGTATTCCCTTGCCACTTCCAGTGCCTCGCTGCCTATCGTAAACTGCTGCTCCCTTCCGAGACTGTTACACATCATTTTGTTTTTCTGTAGATTAAATTTTTGACCCACCTGTCTGCTTTGCCGTTCCAGGGCAGTGAGCATGCATTGCAATTGGTCCCCTAAGTTACTAAGCAAAGCAATATCATCAGCGATTCGCAAGTTACTAATGTATTTTCCATTAACTCTTATCCCCAATTCTTCCCGATAAAGATCTCTGAATACCTCTTGTAGACAAGCTGTGAATAGCATTGTAGAGATTGTATCTCCCTGTGTGACGCCTTTCTTTATTGGGATTTTGTTACTTTCTTTATGGAAGACTACGGTGGCTGTGGAGCAGCTATGGATATCTTTCAGTATTTTTAGGTACGGCTCGTCTACACCCTGAATCCGTACTGCCTCCAGGACTGCTTTGGTTTCGACTGAAGCAAACGCTTTCTCGTAATCAGTAGGAAATATGAAACCTAAATACGTAATATTCAAAACAATATTTTTAATACAAGTTCTACAGTTCGCTAGCAGGGGTAGAATGGCTTGAGTACTGCGTGAAACACTTGATGTGTGCTGCGCCTCCATGAACCTCTAATG
This sequence comes from Dermacentor andersoni, assembly GCF_023375885.2. Classification (NCBI taxonomy): domain Eukaryota; kingdom Metazoa; phylum Arthropoda; class Arachnida; order Ixodida; family Ixodidae; genus Dermacentor; species Dermacentor andersoni. The sequence continues at coordinate 14,675,380 of NC_092821.1, read as the reverse complement.
CCGTCGGGCACGGCAGGGTGATCCAATGCCCCATGAAGTCAGAGTATCATGCACAGCTGAAAATAGCACCACAGTAGCTAGGTAGCTAAATACATGGCTAGTTTCTTTCTCTATTGCGGAGTAACTACCTTTTCATTAAGTACATGTTGGTGTCATAACACTAAAACGAAAATACGCTCAACGGGCTGGTATTCCACTTAGACATGTTTATTCAGCATGATGTTAGGCAGGCACGCAAGAAAGGAAGCAAAAATACTGCTTGATAATTGTATTTTATGGAAGGGGTACATGAACATCTGGAGTTTTCCACTGGTCTATCTTGATGGGCATTTTGCTCCATGGCGGCGAGTCTGATTGCCGCTATTCATTCTGGAGTGTATTCGCTATTTCCACTGGTCGTTTTGCATCAACTTGTTCCGCGCCGATGCGCTCTCACTTACTCCACTGCCAAAGAATGAATTCCGGAGGAAATAGGATCAGAATTATACGGTATATCACCCTTTCTGCAAAATCAGTAGTCAACATTACGCCCTCTGTGGGACGGTGACTGGCTGACATCAAACCGTACAGAGTTGAACTTAGGCGCCATTCAGAGATCCGGTTTCTGTGACGTGACCCAACAACTTTCGCTACGATATGCATGAGCATTCTGCTCTCGACTTGCAGATTCGGATTCATCAAATACTAGAAATCCCTCCAAGATTTCGGTGGAGCTTTAGATCAACCAATGGTAGACCTCATTTATCGCTATGCCAGTGGTGTTCCCGTTTCTTTTCTGACGTGTCTTTGTCACTTTATGATGGTCAACTATCCGAACAGAAGACCCCGTTTCCAAAGTATTTCAGGTAACATTTTCGAAGACTCCTGTCGGGTGCCAATTCTTTGTTGGTCGCTGATGCATAAAGAGGCGAGTTTTCTCGCTTTTCGGCGCACTGCAGGAAGACGACGACGGCCACAGGACTTTCCTCGTTGACTTTCAGCAGCTCGTTACCAAAGAAAGTCGTGGAGTTAATTCGATAAACCAAGCGGCGTCGCATGCGGTATTTTGTGCACTGCCGAATTTCAGTGAAATGTTATTTACGGAAAGGCAGTAAGCCACGTCTTCTGCTCTACCTCGACACAGACTGCTATCAGGAGAGCTACACTTCTTTTTAAACCTTTAAGACAAAGTTAGCCTTCGTTTAGCACCAAGAGCAAGTAGGGCAAAGTATAAGACTCTTCGTGTTAGAGTACAGTGTGCAGTTGTCCAGCAGTCACTTGTTTCACTATTGGCGGTGAGATTGAACGGAGTTCCCACCTGGTAGAGACTAACTGAACCACTATAGTTTGGACGCCGCGTTACGTCGTCTGCTAGCTGCTAGTTGTGTACATGTGTAAGTACGATGCACACATAACTTAAGTGTGGTTGTTTGTCTTTGTAGCGCAGTCATAAATGGTGTTATGTCTTTTTTTGACGATGTAGAGACTGATTCGGCTTTGCGCTGTAGTCTTTGCGCTGCAATAAAATCAGAGACCGCGCTTGTCGTGCGCCTTCCGTTCGTCACAAACATTTAATGTTTGTGGTCGCGTGGCGATTCAAGCTCCCGAGAAGAACATTTGGCACCGTAATAAACCAATTAGGTGGTTGCGACGATAGCCCAATGCAGCGCTTCAGCGATTGCTTTTAGCGATGTGTGGATCGTTCCGGAATATTTGTGACACCAAGAAAGATCAATGAGGTTGCCTGAGATCACTCAGCAGTAGCAAAGAAATTGACGAGCGCTCAGATGATGTGGAAGGATAGAACACTGACCGTAGGCGTGCAAGTAAATGACTGTGGTTGTGAGTGTGGTTAGTGGTTACGGTACCGTGCTATTTATGAGGTGTCCTTCTGATATGTGGATATCCCACTGCACAGAAATAACCTTGCTCCGCAAGTGAATTTTAGCGCTTTGGTACTTTTATTATCTGCTAAAAGAGGAAACCGAAAATACAGTATTGCAACAAAATAATGTGGAACATTGCAGTCGCTAGACAAATAACGTGGTAAAACTTATTTCCTGCGGCTAATATAATGTGCACCTTAGCGGGGTGTAGCTAGCTTGACGTTTGGTAGCGCCCATGGCTGGCCTGGAAAATAATTAAAAATTATTCGCCCTATTCTGATGCACGTAGTTCTGCAAAAACACCCTTGTGCTTGAATGCAACATTCCTACTGCTTCCGTGAAGAAAAAAGACACGTATGAAGACACACGGCGCTCCTACCACTGCGCGATCATTCATATTCCCATATCTTGTTGAACTAAACTCAGTAACTATCTCGTATTTGACAAAGAATCGTAAAAGAAGTAATATGTAGTTACGTATGCGTACGAGCGATGAAGTAAAGACAATAAGTCGTTATTTTACCTTCACTGTACAGAAATCCACGCATCTTTATGACCAGTGCAAGAATAGCGGAAAGATTAGTTGCACAACAGCAGCGTCAACAGAATAGGCTGAACGCAAGGCGAACATCAACAAAACATATCTCGAGTCTGCCGGAATATAAGATGCGTTTCCCGCGCCTTTCATCATTGTAGGAACGTCCCGTACATTTCGTTCGCAAATGTGGCATTGGAGGCCAATACACAATGTTTTCGCTGCAATCAGCCCGTTCATTACTGGATAAACGGCCCAAATCATTCAGAGCGAATTGCCGCCGTGTACATTTCAGTGCACGTCGCCGACCGCTCATCCATCCTAACCCGGCGACGGTGCTGCCACCTTTCACCAGACCTCGTGGCAAATACTAGTCCGCCGTAGGTGTTGATTTTTCGGCATGAGAAATTCTAGTACAAATTTTAATTGCAGAATTTTCTCTGCAAAACGTTTCCCTAGTTTGGCTGCACTGCGTCTGAGCAGAGCTTTCGTTTCATGTAAACGAGTGACGTAGTTGGCAGCTACAGTAATCGGTTAATTCCCGGAAGTCAACATTTCAAAACGCTTGGCAGGTTGCTCCTAACCTTCTGAATTGTTTGTAAATATAGCTTGGCGAGTTTACGTGTCCCATGCATTTCGTCTCTGCTGTCGTTCGTCGATAGCCCGGACGGAATGAGCGACATAGTGGTCAGACACGGCGAACTCTTATTTTTCTGTTATCATCGCAATTATGCATTAGAAAGCGAAGTGCCCTGCATCACATTCTATGTAGAGCTGACGTGCAGGAGCATTACCTCTGTCGGCACTCATGAAGACAGAACAAGGCGGCACTTGGCTTCTAAAGAGTGAACTGAGCGTGAGTTTTACTCACGCTGTAACGAAGGAGTGGACACGTATGGACACTCAATTGCAACTAATTTGGTACTAAACAATGTATACCACTGAACAATACATGCCCTTACATATAACAGTTTAACTTATATATATATATATATATATATATATATATTGTCACGGCTTACTGGAGACAAGAAAGGAGAGCGGTATTTATTCGAGAGAGTGAGGGCAAGCGCTCAGTCCACGCTTCTTCTTCTCTAGCGCCTCGCTTGCACAGACGAGGTCGTCGTCTTTTTCGTCAACGTGGTTGGGCGCAGATGGCGTCGCGGCATTTGCCCTCCTCCAGAAAGAGCATCGTCCCGATGCTCGGCGGGTAGCATCTGGTGTCCAGCAAACCAGAGCGTGTCTATGTCATTCAGAAAAATACGGTTTCATGCGCACCACGTGCACAGTCTCAGGCAGGTCCTGACGGCGCCTCGAGCAGGATGGGCTGTCAGGAACGACTTCATAGTTGACGTCGCTAAGGCGTCGTAGAACCTTGTACGGTCCGAAGTATCGTCGCAGAAGTTTCTCCGCGAGGCCTCGGCGGCGTACTGGAGCCCAAACTCACACTCTTTGCCCGGGCTGGTAGACGACGCATCGATGGTGTTCATTGTAACGTCGGGCATCACGGTCTTGCTGGCTAGCTATGCGAACGCGCGCGAGCTGTCTTGCTTCTTCAGCGCGCTCTGTAAAATCTGCGGCGTCAGTCTCGGAATCGCTGAAGTCATGAGGAAGCATAGCATCCAGCATTGTAGTCACTTCTCGACCGTGGAGGAGACTGAATGGCGTCATTCTTGTTGTTTCTTGCCGAGCCGTATTATAAGCAAACGTTACGTAGGGTAATATTTGGTCCCAGTTCTTGTGTTCCACATCGACATACATGCACAGCATGTCTGCGAGAGTCTTGTTGAGGTGCTCCGTAAGTCCTTTGCTTTGCGGGTGATAGGCTGTCGTCCTTCTGTGTGCCGTGCCACTGAGGGTGAGTACAGTTCGCAAAAGTTCAGCCGTGAACGCGGTTCCCCTGTCGGTTACGATGACCGCTGGAGCACCGTGCCTCAGGACGACGTTTTCGATGAAGAACTATGCGGCCTCGGCTGCTGTGCTGCTAGGAAGTGCCTTGGTTTCAGCATATCGCGTAAGGTAATCTGTCGCGACTATGATCCACTTATTTCCGGCAGCAGATATTGGGAATGGGCCCAAAAGGTCCATCCCAATTTGTGCAAACGGTGTTGCAGGCACTGGAACGGGATCGTCGAGGTCGTCGTCTTTTTCGTCAACGTGGTTGGGCGCAGATGGCGTCGCGGCAATATTGTCAATTGGTGGTGACGTTGAAGAACACAGTAGCAGTACTGCTGTGTGACAAACAAAACTAACTTTTATTGGGCGAACCTGTGCCCACAAAAACAGGCCACACCTATAGCGCAACTATAGCGGCGAACACGGTCGGCGAAAATTTGATCAGCGGGTCAAGCGCGTCGGCTTTTCTACATCAGTCGTCGAATGTTCCAGAGTAATCGCTAGGACCCGCGTGCCTTTCACAAAGTTCTACATCATTCGCGTCGCGCTCACATACGATCAGGTTACACAACGTTCGGTCCGAGACAGCAGATGGAAGCATCGACAACATTCCAGAAATTTCCGATACATGTAGGCGCGCCCTGCGCTGTGCGATAACATTTGTTAGGCGGTGAAACGTGTCGCCCGATATAGACAAACAAGTACACGTGTCAATAGCCCCCTCTTAAAGAACATCGACTCGATGCTGCAAACAAACGAAAGTAATAAACAAAACACCCGTAGCAATAAACAACAAACTAAGGAAGTTGGTCCGCGTGCGTAAAAGGGCTTAAGACGCACCACGTGGACCACTTCAGATCGTGCGTGGTGCCGCTGTGAATGCGTAATGCCGTCTGGCACGACCCCATAGTCTAGTGCGCCAGTACGTTGGATGACTTTGCAGGGTCCGAAATAGCGTCGCAATAGTTTCTCACTGAGTCCTCGTCGGCGTATCGGGGTCAAAACCCAAACACGGTCGCCGGGCTGGTACTCGACGCAGGGACGTCGAAGGTTGTAGTGTCGGAAGTCGGTACGCTGCTGGTTCTTGATCCGCAGGCGGGCGAGCTGTCAGGCTTCTTCGACGCGCTGGAGATAGGTGGTGACGTCAACATTCTTTTCGTCGCAGACGTGCGGCAGCATGGCGTCGAGCGTCGTCGTCAGTTTCCTGCCGAAAACCAACTTGAACAGCGTGATCTGTGTTGTTTCTTGCACCGGCGTGTTGTAAGCGAAGGTTATATACGGGAGGATACCATCCCAAGGCTTGTGCTCGACGTCGACGTACATTGCTAGCATGTCGGCAACGGTCTTGTTCAGGCGCTTCGTGAGACCATTCGTCTGCGGGTGGTAGGCAGTTGACCTCCTGTGGCTTGTCTGGCTGTATTGCGGAATGGCTTGGGTGAGCTCTGCTGTAAATGCTGTTCCTCTGTCGGTGATGAGGACTTCTGGAGCACCATGTCGCGGCACGATGTTCTCGACGGAAAATTTCGCTACTTCAGCTGCGCTGAAGCTTTAGAGCTTTAGTTTCAGCGAAGCGGGTGAAATTGTCCGTCGCTACGACGATTCAATTATTCCCGGATGTTGACGTCGGAAACGGCCCCAATAAATCCATCCCGATCTGCTGGAATGGTCGGCAAGGAGGTTCGATTGGCTGTAGTAATCCTGCTGGCCTTGTCGGTGGTGTCTTGCGTCGCTGACTGTTTCAGCATGTCTTGACGTAACGGGCGACGTCGGCGGTCAGACGCAGCCAGTAATACCTTTCCGGTATCCTCGACAGCGTCCGGGAGAATCCGAGGCGCCCAGCGGTTGCAGCGTCGTGTAGGGCGTGCAGTTACTTGTGGACGTAGCGCTGACGGTACAACAAGAAGGTAGCTGGCACGGACTGGTGAGAAGTTCTTCTTCACGAGCAAGTTGTTTTGTAGCGTGAACGAAGACAACCCGCACTTAAATGCCCTAGGGTCAACGTCGGTGTTACCTTCCAAATGCTCGACGAGGCCTTTTAGCTCCGGGTCTGCTCGTTGCTGTTTAGTGAAGTCTTCCGCGCTTATTATCCCAAGGAAGGCGTCGTCGTCCTTGTGGTCTTGCGGCGGGGGATCGATGGGGTCGCGTGATAAGCAGTCGACGTCAGAATGTTTTTTTCAGGACTTGTATATTACCGGGACGTCAAATTCTTGCAGTTTCAGGCTCCACCGCGCCAGCCGTCCTGAAGGGTCCTTTAAGTTAGCTAGCCAACACAACGCGTGATGGTCGCTGACCACTTTAAATGGCCTCCCATATAGGTAAGGGCGAAATTTCATTGTAGCCCAAACGATGTCGAGGCATTCCCTTTCAGTCGTAGAATAATTGCGTTCCGCTTTTGACAGTGACCGGCTAGCGTAAGATACCACCCGTTCAAGTCCGTCTTTCCTCTGGACTAGGACGGCACCGATGCCTAGGCTGCTGGCGTTAGTGTGGATTTCGGTATCGGCGTCCTCGTCAAAATGTGCAAGTATCGGCGGCGACTGCATGCGTCATTTGAGTTCTTGAAATGCGTCGGCCTGCGGCGTTTCCCAGTTGAACTCGACATCACATTTGGTTAGATGTGTTAGCGGCTCCGCGAGGCGTGAAAAGTCCTTGACAAAGCGTCCATAGTAGGCACACATGCCAAGGAATCGGCGCACTACCATCTTTTCGATTGGCTGCGGGAACTTTGCGATGGCAGCTGTCTTTTGCGGGTCGGGGCGTACTCCAGATTTGCAGATGACGTGGCCTAGGAACAGAAGCTCATCGTAGGCGAAGCGGCACTTTTCCGGCTTCAGAGTGAGCCTTGATGACATGATGGCCTCTAATACTGTCGCAAGCCGCTAAGGTGATCGTCGAATTTTCCGGCGAAGACAACGACGTCATTCAAGTAAACAAAACACGTCTGACACTTCAATCCTGCAAACACCGTGTCCATGACGCGTTGAAACGTTGCAGGCGCCGAGCACAGACCGAATGGCATGACCTTGAACTCGTAGAGGCCGTCTTGCCTGATGAAGGCGGTCTTTTCCCGATCTCTCTCGTCGACTTCTATTTGCCTGTAGCCAGACCTTAGGTCCATCGACGAAAAGTATTTAGCGTTGCAGAGCGATGCAATGCGTCGTCTATCCGGGGAAGGGGGTATAAGTCCTTCTTCGTGATCTTGTTCAGTCGACGATAATCGACGCAGAAGCGTAGAGTTCCGTCCTTTTTCTTCACCAGGACTACAGGAGATGCCCACGGGCTTTTCGATGGCTGGATCAGATCACGAAGAAGGACGTATGCCAGATGTAAAGTATCAGAAGTCTCGTGGTGGTGACGTTGAAGAACACATTAGCAATACTGTGAAAGAGAAAACTAACTTTTATTGGGCGAACCTGCGCCCATAGAAACAGGCTACACCTTTAGCACGACGATAGCGGCGAACACGATCGGCGATTGTAGAAAATCTGAGCGGCTCAAGCGCTTCAGCTTTTACACATCAGTCGTCGAATGTTCCAGAGTAATCGCTGGGATCCGCGTGCCTTCCACAAAGTTCTACATCATTCGCGTCGCGCACACATGGGATCAGATTACACAATGTTCGGTCACAGACAGCGGATGGAAGCATCAACAACTTTCCAGAAACTTCCGATACATGCAGGTGCGTCCTGCGCTGTGCGATAACATTTATTAGGCCGTGAAAAGTGTCGCCGGATATCGACAAACACGTGTCAATATATCTGCACATTATATACCAGGTATTTCGTGTTATGCGAAAATATTTTTTTAAAGCTAGAACTTCCATAACAAGTACGCTGTTGTTTTTCTGCATAGGCTGCGTGGCATGTCACACACAGGTAACAAGAACATTCAGATAAAAATTTTGCTATTTAATTGCCTCGCAATGCCTTTCGTGCAGACTTCCTAAATAAAAAAAAATTTGCGTCCGCCGTCGACATTATCACGGTTATATCGTCTTCAACCGTTGTTGATAATCCAGGCACGAAAGGTTCGGAGATAGACCAAGATTTTTTTTGCAACTCGACAAAGCCTGATCATTGGATAAACAGAAATGTAGGAAACGCAAATTAGCACTTTGTGGAAGCGTCATTTTCAAGTTTTTGGGACTTGGAAGGGTGACTTCATTTTTAACGAGTGTACTCGCGAGCGCTATATAACAGTAAAATCTGGTCCAACATTTCGTTGAGCATGGTGGAGGATTTGAGGATATTTGAACACAGCATGCTAGACTGCGCAGCATCGCAGGGCTTGCGTAGGTTCCGCAGGCCACTTGAAACCATAACGTCGGGAAAGTTGTGCAGCGAAAAATGGTTCTGAACAATTATTTTTGGTCGTACCTTCCTTGAAGGCACTCTCCGGAATCAGCATAGCATCTTTGCTGAGAGCTTCGCAGCGTCGGATATAATAAAGTTAGTAGGAGGAGTGAGAGCGTCGTTTAGCTAAGCAGTATCTTCTCATTGTAGCCGAAGACTGGACCATAGGTTGAGGTAGCCTTAAAAACACGTTTCTTGTGATTGGGTGTTTACATTCCTATCAAGTGCGCTGCTGTTAAAATGATAATGGCAATTCTGATTTTCGTATTGATGTGCATGAAACTGCAGCTCATGCAGGTCTTCCCACCTGCCTTTATTCAGTGCTCATTGCAATCAGCGCGCAGTAGGGAAATGGGGTGAATTTTTTGACACGCGGAAAAGTGCGGCGAGCCTGCACGTGACATTACCGCGCCCAAAATGTGGCATTCAGATGACACAGGGAACAAGTTATTACGACACCAAGATTATCGCTAACTGTTCCGAATCGTCTTACTTGCGCTCTCTAGATGGCTGCGTATATTGACCCCAATCTTTGCCTATGCGTACTAACATATCCGGCCCTGAAAGCGCTCGTCGACTGGAAAATTGTGGTTTGTTCAATAAATACTCTAAAAACAAAGATAGTTCCGGGAACTCTCTTCGAGGGAGTTTCTAGTAGTCCCGTATTTGACTCTTTTCGAGAGTAGATCGACCCTCTTTGAGATAGAGTAGAATAACTCCTCCTGAGAGAGTTTTGTTACTCCACCGCAAGATAGTGCTAGTACTCTTCCACAGAGTGCTAATACTGTCCCCACAAGGGCAACCGTACTTCTCCAAACCGAGTTCTACTTCTATAAGCCGAGCTTTTCTGCTCCCCAAAACAGAGTGCTTGTACTCCTTCAGACCAAACTGCTAGTAATCTTCCCAATAGTGTGAAAGCACGATGTAGAGCCATAGTCACGTTAGAAGGGATTCGCAATACTTACATGTGGGGAATGTTTGATTCGTTCATAAGCAGCTGCTGCACTAATGCTTGGTGAATTGGATGTAATCTGTAGTCGTCGAGTTACTCAAACGAAACATTTTCTCTCTTAAAAGCTTAAAATCTTTATTGATCAGTCACAAGACCAACTGAATAATAATAATTTGAGAAACATATTGACAAACACACCAAATCAAATTACAATGATGCCCATGAACATTACAACATATATGTAATAAAACATAAGTAATTCTCTAAAGTTCCATCAGTATTACAGCGTAGAAATGTACTTTATTTTCAATTAATTCCACCTTCTTAGAATATACAATGGAAAGTTAAACATAGAACAAACATGGGCAAACTCAAAACGTATTGACACCATGATCGAAAGGAAATGTGCACCACATTACTGGCCAGCAGCGCGTTTCTACTAGAAAACGCACGCACTTGTATGGCAGAGGTTACCAGATGAGCTGCTATGCATGACGCTGGTAACGTAGATAAATTGCGCCATATTCTAAGGCAGCTGCTCATTTGATAACGTCCTGTACCGCGTATGGATGTTCCTGACTGAGAGTACAGTGCATTTAGAAATGTGTTGTACATTCTCATGTGAGGCCACAGCTCTAGCTAGCTTTGCTTATATTTCACAGTTTTTCATTTATGGGCTGCACCCCATTGTTTCTAAGCGTGTCTTGTCGTGGTTCTGCAGCAATATCCTGCCCGGTCTCAAACCGGTACAGAGCCGTATTATATTTCCGATTCGGTTGGCCTCCTCACGAAAGTAGTTTCCTGTTGCTGTTGGGATTGATTCGTTACACTTTCTCACAATTAAATAAAATTAAATTTACAATATTATCTAGGATGTAGCAAATGCGTATAAAATTGCAATGAGCATTCGCATTAAGATCTTGCGCATGAAATTTCTTGTCATATATGGTAGCTTTTCATTCCCATTAGGGTAAGAATGCTATACTTCTGTGGTGCAGCTTGCATAATTGCATGAACAATTATTGTTACTACTTGAAATTGCTATCTAACTAAAGTACAGCATGGCTTCAGATGTGATCCAGAAATCCGATGTGATGAATATGATACATCGAAGTCGAAATAAGCTGAACAACCTCAAGACAGTCAAGAAATAAGGTCGCGGCACTAAAAGAATGTCTTAGCTCTTAGTCTTGCTACTGGAATGCATGCGAAACATCTAAATGACTGAAACATTCAACTGCTAAACTAACTTCAATTTTTAGATTATAAGAAAAAAGAAACAACCGACAATTCATCCTCGTTCAGCACCAGCGTTACAATACTCCTCCTAATAAATAGACTATTCGTCATTGTCCGGTGTCGTAAGTCTGTCATCAGTCTGGTGTGTCGCAAACACCACTTGTGACGCATCCTAAGCACGCGCCGAGTGTGCACCCCGCACCATCCCTGGTTGTGCCGCTGCTCAAGTCATAATTTGAGGATCATATCGGCAAACACGATGCTCAGTAGGGATGAAAATATGGTGCTCCAGCTCAATGGATATGACTGGATGTGCCTATAAGAATGGGCAACAAGGCTTCTTATGGCAAGCTTACCCACATTTCAATACTAACATGAACATTTCACCGCGGCTTGCATTTAAACTGACTAAAAGGCATGAACTTATTTTCATTTATGAGGTGCGCAATGGAGTTCATTTTTGACAGTGTTATGACTTTGCACCGGTGCCACCACTATTTCGACTTTGAGGTGGTCCCGTAGCGCTCGTCACCCGTTTCGTGACAGAGCGTTGGTAGCGAAGACTCCGAGTCAGGCGTCGGTGAGAATAACAAAAGGGACTTTATACACTATATACAGGTCATTATACAGGACATGATCGGATCGGCACTGGGGCCGAGAGCTCACCGCAAACGCGACTGTTCTCGCACGGCGACGTCCGGCGAAAACGCGTGACACATCTCACTCCAGTCGAGAGCGGCACTCAGCTCCCGGTGGGTCGGCGGATCCAGTTTTTCCAGACGGCCGCGTCGCGGTTTTATAATCCCCGAGAACCATTGTCACTCAAACGGCCCAATACAAAGCCAGCACTCGACGGTCGTCCGAGAGGTCCAACCAGCGACCGCGCTGGCCACCCCGTTCAAAGTTGGCGGGCGCGGTGACCTCCAGGCAAGGGGAGGTACGGCGCCGGGCTGTCTGGCACTTGGCGACACGTTCGAACATGTTGCCCGCCGATGCTTCTCCGGAGGACACCGCTTCCTGACGGCTCAGCATCTTGACTTGTCAAGGGAAAATTAGGGCGCTGTGCCTTTCGGGGCAGCCCCGGGTTTGTCCAAAGGGCGCTCGCAGGATAAATTCTGCATCTTGCAGATTCGGAATCCGGGCTTGTGGTAATGGCACAACAGCATCCCCGCCCTCAAATAAGGCGCCGGGAAGACGAGCTGCCTCCACGTGGCTCGAATGCCAGGCGCGCACGTTCGTCAGGCTCGTCCAAGTTCACGTCCAGTGTCGGGACGCCAGGTAACTTCACGTGCCCAAGTCCAACTCGCCAGGACAGGAGCTCTGCTCACCGCGTTGTCGCCAAGGCACCTCGACCAGCCCCGCTCGGGTCGTTCCTAAGCCCTTGCTTCTCGCCACTGGTCCCGGTTGGTTGTTCTGCAGCTTGCAAAACCGACCGGTAAAAGGCAACACCCAACACGAACAAGTGCCCTCTGTCTCCCGTCAAACACCAGACAAGGCCATAATCCAAATCAACCTACTAAATTGCTATCCCTCTTTTTGCTCCCGCTGCAACAAGAGGCAGGTGTACGATCAGGTACACAAGGCTCAAACAACGAGTTTCAAATTAACAACACACCAAAATATCAGGAACAATTCATAATCAGCAATAATAATGACAATTAGAATGGCCCCCCTGAAATCACTTGGACCGAAAACACACTACTGAGGAAGCAAATGAGGTCACTCATTTTTCCCGGCGATATTTTCGCGGAATTCGAAGCTGCTTATATTTGCGACCCTGCTTATCCGTGTAGCGGCGGTACAATAAGCCAGATTCCTTGTAAAATGAAACCCTCTTTTTTTTCACTCCCCGTTTGACGCTCTTCCTCAGATCGGCTATTGAACAGTCTTCCTGTTGCTCGCGAATCCGAGTTTCTCTTTCAACTGCAGCCTGCTCCTGTTGGCTGGCGGAAACCGGAGCGAGTGTGGAGCCCGCGTCGCCTAACTGCGGCGTCGCGTCCATATCGCGGCTAGCACTGCACGTGTCACTCCCACTCACTTCCAGGACCCGCTCGCCTAGGCCAGCCTCCGAGCTCTGCCTCTCCCGTGAATGCTCGCCACTCAAGCTACCTTGATTGGTCCGTGTGCCGCACCGCTGGTCGCTCACCGACGCAAAGTCAAGTTCCCTCGACAGCGGGCGCGCTTTGGATCGCGTGAGGGCCATGTAGGCCACGTCGGCAAAGAATGATTTGCCCTGATCCTTCAGCAGCTGCTCCGAGCTATTTGAGAAGAGGTAGGAAAAGTGCTCCGGGAGGGCGGCAGACACAGCGGCTTCTGTGTTAAGTTTCCAAAACTCTCCTTCAATGATAACCGTTGCGATCGGTAAACAGACACTCTCCTCCTCGGCCACTTGCCGTATCCAAGCGCACTCTCCCGTAAAATCATTCGAGGAGACGAAAGACGGGTGGACAACGTCCATAGTTGCTGCAGAGTCCCGAAGTGCTCGGCACTTCTTGCCGTTTACCTCAATTTCCCGCATATATGGCTCCAATAGTCGTATGTTTTTGTTAGTTTCCTGTATTGTTGCAAAAGCAATTTTGTCTGGGCAGCTCGCAGCGATGTGCCCTTGCTTTTTGCAATTGTAGCAAGTTAACGGCTTCCATTTTTCAAAAGAACGCGTCGTATCGTTTCGCTGTTTTGTTGCAAAAGCAATTTTCTCTGGGCAGTTTGCTGCGATGTGCCCTTGCTTTTTGCAATTGTAACATTTCCGTTTTTCGGGCTTTCCGGAAAACCCATCTCCCCTATCTGCTTTTTCTACGCGCACTGCCTTGCTGTGCAAGCTGCGACGGGTGTAATACTCTTCCGCTAATTCTGCTGCCTTGTTTAGCTTAACCTCCTTTAGCCTATCTTGCAGCCAGAGCCTGACATCCTCATCAATGCAACGGTAGAACTGCTCCAACGCGATGCATTCGACGATTTTGTAGCGGTCGTCGTAAACCTCTTCGCCCTTCAGCCATTCCACCAGGTCGGCGTTTAGACGAAACGCGAAGTCAACATTCTACTCCCTGCCCCTTTTTGCATACCGGAACCACTGCCGGAAAGCTTCGGGCGACAATTTGTACTTCCGCAGTAGCGCTTCCTTCACATCAGTGTAGCTCTCAAACGCCTCTTTCGATAAGCAAGTTATTACGTCTGATGCCTCCCCAGGAAGCAAGGCTAACAGATTCTGTGCCCAGAGAGATCGCTCAATGCTATTCCGTTCGCACACGTGCTCAAATTTCACGAGGTATTTGGCCATATCCTCTCCGACGACAAAGGGTGGAAGTTTATCGCGTATTCTTAGACCGTTAGAAGTGAGACTAGGCGCCGGCGAGCTATTTCGGGTCTCCAACTCTTTCACTTTAAGCTCGTGCTCGCGACGTTCCCTTTCTGCCTGCCACTCACGACGTTTCTTTTCTTTCCGTTCCTCTTCGCAACGTTCCTTCTCCTCTTTTCCTCCTCGCGACGTTCTTTGATATCCGCCCAGGCCTCTTTGGCTTCCTCAGCCGTTACGTCCCCAGTCCTCATGACCTCAAGGATCGCATTCTTTCTTTTGGTTGAGCCCAACTCAATGCCCAACTCCTCACAAATTTGGAGAAGTTCCTTGACCTTGTACTTCTCCATCGTTCACACTGTCCTCCTGCTGTTTACCCTTTTTGAATATACCTGCCGTACGCTACTATAATGCTACTAGTAAGACATATGCAAGTATTTCACACACTGCCCTGTTTACCCCCTCAGCATCCCCTGGTTTTCAAAACACTCTCACTAGGCTTGAAACACACAAGGTTAACACAATGCAACACCAAATCCTTCCCTAAGCTACTATAACCTGTGTCAGAGAAAGTCTGATGTTTGAGGTGAACTTCAGGCACTCACCGCGCCGAGGTAGCCGATGCCGGTCAATCCCGTAGCTGCCATCCACTGTTACGACTTTGCACCGGTGCCACCACTATTTCGACTTTGAGGTGGTCCCGTAGCGCTCGTCACCCGTTTCGTGACAGAGCGTTGGTAGCGAAGACTCCGAGTCAGGCGTCGGTGAGAATAACAAAAGGGACTTTATACACTATATACAGGTCATTATAGAGGACATGATCGGATCGGCACTGGGGCCGAGAGCTCACCGCAAACGCGACTGTTCTCGCACGGCGACGTCCGGCGAAAACGCGTGACACATCTCACTCCAGTCGAGAGTGGCACTCAGCTCCCGTTGGGTCGGCGGATCCGGTTTTTCC
Source organism: Dermacentor andersoni (assembly GCF_023375885.2). Taxonomy (NCBI): domain Eukaryota; kingdom Metazoa; phylum Arthropoda; class Arachnida; order Ixodida; family Ixodidae; genus Dermacentor; species Dermacentor andersoni. The sequence continues at coordinate 14,660,288 of NC_092821.1, read as the reverse complement.
AGGCGGCCGCGTCGCGGTTTTATAATCCCCGAGAACCATTGTCACTCAAACGGCCCAATACAAAGCCAGCACTCGACGGTCGTCCTAGAGTTCCAACCAGCGACCGCGCTGGCCACCCCGTTCAAAGTTGGCGGGCGCGGTGACCTCCAGGCAAGGGGAGGTACGGCGCCGGGCTGTCTGGCACTTGACGACACGTTCGAACATGTTGCCCGCCGATGCTTCTCCGGAGGACACCACTGCCTGACGACTCAGCATCTTGACTTGTCAAGGGAGAATTAGGGCGCTGTGCCTTTCGGCGCAGCCCCGGGTTTGTCCAAAGGGCGCTCGCAGGATAAATTCTGCATCTTGCAGATTCGGAATCCGGGCTTGTGGTAATGGCACAACAACAGACTCGACTACTGCTTCAGTTTGAAATCTAGCACTTTACATTCTTGAAGGCATGTAAAAGTTGCAGTTAGACCACACTTATTGGTTTGTAGGACCAACTGTTTGTTTGGTATACGACAGACGACTGGTAACACGGAATTAAAGCAACGTTTTATTTTCATTCTTTATTTCTACACTGAAAGTATTAAAGCGATAAACACATTTTGATTTGCCGTGCAGTAGCAAAATGCACACATTACGCTTGTTACTCCCTGAGGAAGGGTGATTTAGCTGTCCATACGACGTAAATCTAAAACACAACTCATATTAGCAAATGCACAGGCATGTCCAAAACAATAAGTGTATGCAAAACACCCCTGCAGTTGTAATTCCACACAGCAGCCGTTATATTCGATGCCGATGCATAACTCGCTGCTTGACAATTCTTAAGCACCCTATCAGATTATCACCGTGCTCGAAAACCGCAATACATAGTATGTACGTACGTCATTCAATGATACTCCGCGACTTCCGGTTTACGGCAGCGCCATCTTGGGCATCCTATAGGCGTATGCCCGCGCCTGTTAATAAGGTACCCCAAGATGGCGGAAGGTAGCGGAAGCAGACGACAGCAGCGGATGTGACGTCACGTGCATACTATGTATAGGAGGCACAGAATCGGACATATAATCACACCATTTCAATACATTAGCAAAAACAGTTCAGTCTTAGGGGTAAACCCCATGAGAGAAATTTTGTGTACGATGGCGAGGAGCGACGGCTTCGAGCGACAAAACGGGCCGTCGCTTGAACCACGGCCGCTGGATACAAAAAATGTGTGGCCTGACGATTGCGTCGTAAGCGCTGTCATCCGCCGCGGCGCCATCAGTCGTGGACTGTTGTCCGGGATCGGCATGGAAAATGCGCGAGCAACGCGCTTCGAACGCCGTCGCCCACGGTAACCGGCGCGTCCCCTCCTCGAGAGTGAGCGCCATTCGGCTGAGCCAAGCGGCCGAAAACGCAACTACGACTGACGCATTCGCTCCCATTGCAGCCCGCCAGACGTCGACAGGTCGTACATTTTTTTTATCCAGTGGCCGTGCTTGAACAGATCGCTCGGTTTTGGAAATCTAGAATTCGTCATTCGTCGCCCGGAAGTGCTATGAGCGACTAGCCAATAGCGCGAAGCCGCAACTGTATGTACGTCACTCAGATACTGCCGATTGTCCAACGGAACGAGCAAACGATTGAATTTTTATACGTGCAAGGATAAGAACCTGCTGCAAGACCTTCACAAATATAATGCTGCTTTTTTACAGTTATATGTATCAACTTAAGTTACTAAAGCAGGCGTCAAGCTAGTTTCCACGCATTTTTGCAGCCCTCGTACCGGCAACACCGGGGAGACGTTCCTCCAAATCGTCGCTCGTACGGAGTAGGGCTAGCAGGCGACGAGTGAACGCAACAGCTATCTCCATCGCATCGCTTGTCGCTGTCGTGCGCACGATCGCTTAAATGGGGTTTATACTTTATTCAGCTTAAAACATGAATTCATCACGCGTTTTCAGTAAGTTCAAGATAACGCGCCCAAGTGATCTCTTGCACCATTCAGCTGAATGCCAGCGGCAATATTTCTAACTAGCACTGGCACTGCACGTAACTTTAGTAGTTGCAGATTACCCATGGGCGAAAGACACCGTCAAGTGCACGGCTCATTTACAACGAAAGCATGCCGCCAGCAGGATGCCGCCTTCTGTTATAAGACTCCTTATTCCAATAGCCTTCCGTACACAGTAGACAGCCAAAGTGAATAAATTCAAACACACAAAAAGCACGCTAAGCACGCTCCGCATATACTCGGAATCAAGGGCTGGGGAAGAAACCATTTTAAGAGTCCTCTAGCCCCACGTCTCACTAAACGTACTATGGTTTTGGCAGCGCTTGCGATTTTGGAAGCTCTTACGGGTAGCGGCAAGTGATAAAATCATATGCAGTTATCGCGACGACTGGCTTTTACGATTGACATTGACAAAGGGTGCTTGCCTAGCCCGTTGTCGATCGCATCGGCTAAGCGCCCCGACGACTTCCTGGCGATAGTATGTCACATACGCAGAATGTGCACCTAAGTGAGAATTCCCTTACAGTGGAGGATTGGATGCTATATCTAACGAATGACGAACGACTGTCGTGTTTTTGCGGCGATGCGAAATGGCTGACACACATTTCCTTTAGATGGCCATCGCTGCTGCTCGCTGGACGGATCACCTTTCTCCGGTGCTATGCAGTTCCGCAATGTTGTGCGCGCGCCGGTGGGGCAACTCCGAGAGAAAAAGTGGAGTGCAGGCTCCGCGTTCCTTTGAACTGTGGGAGCTTGTTCCCTTAGAAGCAAAACGGTGTGTTCTTTGCTCAGCGTGCGTGAGTGATACATCGCCATGTTCGGGGCCAGCCTCCTACACTTGAAGCAGAAGATTACGCTGCGTTTGTTCTCTATAACCGCAAGAGTAGAACGGGCATTCTACTGTCTCTCAGAAGGAAAGAGTGAAAAGCACATTTCACTTGCTCCTTGCTGACGGAGTGAACAATGAATTTCACTGCCCTCGACATTTTGCGAGAGTAAAACAACGATTTGCAGGGTATATCAGCCCCTTCACTCCTGCTATACCCTCCATAGCTTTTAGAGTGAAGGTAACAGAGAAATGTGTACAAAGGAAACACGATTACTCAGTTTTTGTACAAAACGTTTTTCATGAAGTCCTTAGGATAAGCTGCTTCCCGCAGATTGACAGTTACCGAAAACTCCTTGATGGCAATGACAACACCAAAGCAAACGGTTAATTGCAGAATAGATTGTAAATGTAAACGAATTACAATTAAGAATGACTATAATGTATCAGTTCAATTTTTGTAAGATAGGCAATATTGGGTACACAGAGCTTGGTATTTTTCCGTTTTGATACATTACGAAGTGAAAAGCAAATATTGGCGTGGCCGAAAACACCAAAATGTATTCGACAAGGAAATGCGCAAACCTTCTTTTCTTAGTATACTATCGCACGGGGCTATGAAACCAACAATTTACATTGAAATTATTTGCACAATGTGTGTCTGTAATGTTATTCACCTCAAAACTGAAACAAAAATAGGCAGCCGCTAACACTGATAAATTATTTCTCCTAACCGACCTTTCGTATGCCTTTGACAAAAGAAACCGTAGCAAGCTTGATATGTGCTTGCAATACCTGTTACACGGTACGCTCGGCGCAGTACGTGTGACAATGCCGGGCGAGTACAGGAATCAAATGAACAAAGTATTGGAATACCTTTAAGTACTTCTTTTGAATATATAAATAGCGCAAGTATGTAGTGCGTTTCCTTCAGCTATTTAGAGAGTTGCTTACCTGACTTTATTTCTGAAACTGTATAGGTTTATATGTATTATGTATAATTACATTGTGGTTCTTTGCATTAAATTACCTCCCTTGGGCATATCTCACACAGTGCGTGAAAGGCTACACGGACCTCTGCAACAAAAAAACTGTAAGTTATTTTTTTTCTCTCTCTCTCGCTCTCTCTGTTTATATATATATATATATATATATATATATATATATATATATATATATATATATATATATATATATATATATATATATATAGGCTTCGGTTGTTTAGAATTGCTCAATGTCCTGGATAGTATGCAAGAGCAGAAGCAAGTTATAACTAATATCGATTTCATTCTGGTCGTCTTTTAAGGTGTACAACATGCAAATATTACTTCATATATATCAAAATTAGTGATATTGCCGCGACAAACTTTGTGACATTACAGTTGCGCGCCCTTTGTATTGGACACTGTGCACGCCGTACCGTGGTGATGATGATGATGATGATTATGATGATGATGAAGCCTCAGTTATTGGCACAACCCCACTGTGGGGGATAGGCCACGAATCGGGTGGTAATATGCTTCAATAAATAAAATAAAATAAACTGGTTAATAAATAAATAACACACGAAAAAAGAAAGAAAAGGAAAACAAATAACCCAAGATGCAAAATAAACTGTGAATACATGAGATAAAGTATTGATCAATACTATAGTGAGCCTTGCATTGATGGGATTGTTAAAAGAAGGCAAGAAAAAAGTAAGGTAAATTATGAATAATAATAGTAAGATTTAAACTGTGATTTTCTGTTTTTACTTTTTGAGTTATCTAAACTGAAGTAAAAATAAATCGATTCTTGAAACTAAAAACTATTAACAAGGCATTCCTTTTGTGCCACAAAGAAAATTATAAATGGCTAGGCAAGTGTTCCTGTGGCTATATCCCAAAACTGTTGCTCCAAGGGAGAGTGTAACAGTACTGCTTAAAATTAATCCTAAATTTTGAAGTGGAATTTCTAGACATAGTTTTCGATGCTTAGAAAACCGCCGACATGATAATAAAAATGATCTGTAGTTTCCGGTTCATTGCAGAGGTAGCATAGAGGGGATACCGCCTGACCACATCTGTGCAAATAAAAATTAGGTGTTGGAATACGGCAAAGCAGTCTAGTAAATGAAACTTCAAATTTCCGGTTAGGACACCATTGTCGGTTCCAAGAATAATTTAGGTGTAAAAAATCTGAAGATTTTGCTAATGACAGAGCTTTTCTGTCCTCGCTCAAAGAAAATTGCCTATATCTGGCTGCAGTAATGTGCGAAGTTGCCGGCAGGACACATAGCACAGGACCTGCTAAAGAAGCTCGTGCAAAGGAATCGGCTATTTCATTAATATGAATGTCTTGGTGGCCAGGGACCCATACTATATGCACTAAACTTAAGTGACGCGGAGCTAATAAATAAAACGTGTTTCCTGTTGTCAACTTTGTAGACGCAGTAAGTGCGCTGCATACCAGATAGAGAATCTGGGAATATAATAACTCTTGTAATATGAATGGGTAATTTCCGCAAGGCAAGAACTATTGCCAGAAGTTCGCCATGAAAGACTGATGTGTAATCTGGTAGGCGAAGTGAAATAGACCAACCGAAGGATGGTGAGTAGATACCCACACCTGCCTTCTCTTCACACGAAGAAGCATCAGTTGCTGTTACGTTTATTTCGAAACGGGCCAAATAATCTTCTAAACGGTCATTCAAATATGTTGTAGGCAGAAATTCTGCATTGTGTGGAAAAATGTCTGCAAATTCAATTTTCAGCGACCCCGGAGACCCATGAAGCGGAATTATTTCTCTAAGGCGAACATTTAAAGGTGCTAATTGTGCTTGCACAAATACAACTTGTGGGGTATGGAACCGTGACCACGTGGTATCAAAAAATGGACTTGGTTCACTAATAAATGCATATTGTCCACGTCGTAGCGAAGAATCATAAGCTCTTAAGTAGGTTTGAACCGTAAGCATGCGAAATCGTGTGTGAAGAGTAGATAGGTGCGCTTCCTGGCATAATACATTATTAGCAACGAATTTAGGAAGACCTAAACATAGTCGAAGAGCTTCTCTTTCTAACAGAACAAGGGGTCATCACTTATATTTTGCGCTTCCTGAGAACAAAACACAACCAAATTCTAGAATCGGTCGTACATACATACGATAAATCATAATTATTGTGTCACTTCGCATGCCAGAACGTCGGTTACTGATTCTACGTAGTAAACCTACGGCTCGTGTCGCCTTCGTTCCAATATTTTCTATGTGAGCACGCCAGTTAAGTTTTCCGTCATATATGATACCCAAGTATTTAAGCGTGTCTACCTGAGGAATGGTTCTCTGTTCATATACTAATGATAACTCTAACGGCCCGGAGAGCGGAAAAACAAGGACTGCACTTTTGTTTACGTTTAGCGAGAGGCGCAGGTTGTGAAGCCACGTCTGTAGAGTACAGAGGTACGTTTTCAAAGACTGGCGAAGGGAATTGATGTCTCTAGCTGTCGCGAAAAATGCAATGTCATCTGCATAGACATACAGATTCACCTCCTGGTGCAGTGGTATTGAACTCATCAACAGGTTAAATAGTATAGGAGGCAGAACAGCCCCCTGGGGCACCCCTCTTGTCTGATCGAACATTCATTCTTGAAGAAAAGCCGTTTTGAAAACAATGAAATTTTCTGTTTCTTAGAAATCCAGAAATACACGCCGTTATATATCTCGGAAAATTGTAGGACTGTAATCTGTCCAGCAGTCATAAGCTTTTGCTATGTCAAGTGTCACTAAAGCGCTAACTTCTTTTCTATGCTGAGCAAGTTGGATACGGCTTTCCAAATCTACATGCGCACACCAAATGGAGAGACCGGGCCGGAAACCTATTTGACTTGGGCTCAGTAACGAATTTTCAGATATATGATCTTCATACGATCATATAAAACTCTTTCAATTAGTTTTACCATATTTGACGTAAGAGAGATAGGCCTAATGTTGTCAAGGTTGTAGCCAGCTCCTTGTTTTTTAAAGAGCGGAATAATTTTGGTTGATCTCCATTCTGGTGCAATCCAAGCATTTTTTAGAGAATAATTCACCGTGTTCAGAATGTCATCAGAAGACATTTCAAACAACATTTTTAGCATGGCATTTGAAATGCCATCAGGAACTGGAGCAGAGGCAGGCAGAGATCTAAGGACATTACAGAGCTCTCACACTGTGATTTCCACAAAGTCATCGGCGATGGGAGGCCTTAGTGGCCCATTCGGCAAACGTGATGTTAAGCGTTGCGCTAAGCCCTTTCCTATGAATTCTAAAGAAGCAGATAACTCGCGTGGTGAAAGCATTATCGATTCAGTATTCGCTGGTGTTGGTATGAATTTTCTATAGCGAAGGAATCTGAACAGAGCTTTTTTGTTGCTGGGCTTAGAGAGGAATTCATGATGTTTTTCGTCATACTCGTGTTTGGCATTCGATACTGTTCTCTTGAACGCAGCAGCTGCGAATTTATAATCACTCCAGTTACTCGGACACTGATTGTAAAGTAATTTCTTCCACGCGGCCTTTCTTCTTCTATAATCCCGCGTGCAGTCCGAATTCCACCAAGGTGAGGTAGTACTTTTGTTTACGTTAACATTAAATTGGGACTTTTTAAAAGAACTTTTTACTATAGCGAAAAGTCTCATGGCTTTGATGTCATTGGGTACCGTTTTCTGGGAATTGAGGACCGTTTTCAAAATATTCTGAAATTTCCCATAATTGACAAAAGTACGCGTCATAGACTCCAGGGGAATAACAGGGCATACAATATCAAACCTAATCGGCAGATGGTCACTATTTGAGGCTGAGTCGACAGTAGACCAGGAAATTACGGAAATCCTGAACTGGCAAATGTTAGATCCAATGCCGATTTAGAAAGATCCTGAATAAAGGCAGCTGACTTCGTGTTAAAGCAACAAAAATTTTGATTAATTGCCCAATCCGACAATCGCTTTCCACATGAGTCCGTTTTGAAACCCCAAGACACATGATGCGAATTAAAGTCTCCGGCTACCAGAATTTCTTTCCTACAAGATTTGACAACGGTATCGAGGAAACGAGTATCATGCACGCCTGTGGGAAAATATATATTAACTAAGGAAAATGGGGAACAACCAGGAATACATACATCTATTGCTAATATATCACACTCTGCAGACATATACTGGTAGGAAATTTTCACTTTGTGGCATATTTTAGTTGTTATCAAGAAAACAAGTCCTCCGCCTCTGGATGGGTGGTCCAATCGAAACAAGCGACAATTTTTATATGAAAATCTTGGCCATTGGAGAGCCAAGTTTCCTGCAAAAGAATAATGTCGGGAGAAAATTGTGAGCAAAAATATATTAAATCGGTAGCTGCAGAAATAATGGAACGGCAGTTCCACTGTAATACCATATAACCTATGATGAATTAACGCCTACTTTAGAAACCGCTTGCTCTAAAATACTGTCTCTTAAGAAATCTTTCTTCGAAAGACAGTCTTTGCCGTACTTTGTTGGTTTTGATTGAGGGTCAGAGCTGGAAGAGTTAGGATTAGAATCTGACTTGGAAAGACTATCTTTCACAAATGTTTTGGTTTTTGAGTGCGGGACAGAGGTCGATGAGTTATCGTTAGGTGATCTTGTGTGTTTAAGAGTCGGGAGGTCCATTTCTACATCCTGGTTGTTTTCTGACACCGATCCAGAAAAGCATCCGTTGTCGGTCTGCTGAGTTGATGTTGATAACTGTTGAAGTTGACAATAACTGATGAAGGATCCACTAGTTGTTCAGCATTCGATGTTAGGGTCTGTGTAATAATCTGCGAGCTAGCATTGGAACTCGCTAAAGGACTGAAAAGCTGAATCATTTGTGATGTCAACACTTGAGCTAGTCTCCGACAGGTTTGATGTTAATCATTCCATAGCTTTTGACGACGCCTTTTCGATCGCTGTCGCAATAGAATCGGAAAGGGCTGAGTCTGCAACAGGCAGCGATCTTCGTGGCACGACCAGCCAGTTCGACCCGGCTCGCATGCGCCACGCGCACGAGGTGTCACGCGAGGAGGAAGGGGAAGACGGTTCGAGGTCAGGGTTGAGAGAACGCGACTGCCTGGGTTTTTTTCACGACCGCAGTGACTTTTAATTGTGGCCACAAGTTCGCCCTTAATAAATATTGTCACGCGGTATTGACGTTAACGAACACAGTAGCAATACTGTGAAAGACAAAACTAGCTTTTATTGGGCGAACCTGTGCCCACAAAACAGGCTACACTTAAAGCACGACGAGAGCGGCGAACACAGTCGGCCACCGTCGAAAAACCTGATCAGTGGGTCAAGCGCATCGGCTTTTATACAGCAGTCGTCGAATGTTCCAGACTAATCGCTGGGAATCGCGTGTCTTCCACAAAGTTCTACACCATTCGCGTCACGCGATGAAATCTGACACCACAAGGTTCGGCGACAACAGACAGCAGATGCATCGATAACATTCCAGAAACTTTCTATACATGCAGGCGCGTCCTGCGCTGTGCGATAACATTTGTTAAGCAGCGAAACGTGGTCACCCGAGAAAGATCAACATGTACACGTGTCAATACCCCCCTCTTAAAGAAAGCACCGACCCGATGCTGCAAACAAACGAAATAAACAAAAACAGCCGTAGCAAAGAAATAACAAAATAGGGAAGTTCGTCAGCGTGCGTAAAATGGTTTAAGACGCACTAAGTGGACCACTTCAGATCGTTCGCGGCGCCGCTGTGACTGCGAAATGCCGCCTGGCACGACCTCATAGTCCAGTTTGCCAACACGTCGGGTGACCTTGTAGGGTCCGAAATAGCGTCGCAATAGCTTCTTACTGAGTCCTCGTCGACGTATTGGGGTCCCAACCCAAACACGGTAGCCAGGCTGGTACTTGACGTAGCGTCGTCGGAGGTCTGTCGGTACTCTGCTGGTTCCATATCCGTAGGCGGGCGAGCTGTCGGGCTTTTTTTTCGGCGCGCTGGAGATCGGTAGCGACGTCAAGATTCTCTTCGTCGGTCACGCGCGGCAGCATGGCGTTGAGAGTCGTCGTCGGGTTCCTGCCATAAACCAGCTTGAACGGCGTGATCTGTGTTGTTTCTTGCACCGCCGTGTTGTAAGCGAATGTTACGTACGGCAGGACAGCATCCCACGTCTTGTGCTCGACGTCGACGTACATTGTTAACATGTCCGCGATGGTCTTGTTGAGGCACTCCGTGAGACCATTCGTCGGCGGGTGGTAGGCAGTTTTCCTGTGGCTTGTCTGGCTGTATTGCAGAATGGCTTGGGTGAGCTCTGCTGTAAATGCCGTTCCTCTGTCGGGGATGAGGACTTTTGGAGCACCATGTCGCGGCAAGATGTTCTCGACGAAAAATTTCGCCACTTCGGCGGCGCAGCCTGTTGGTAGAGCTTTAGTTTCAGCGAAGCGGGTGAGATAGCCCGTCGCCACGACGATCCACTTATTTTCGGATGTTGACGTCGGAAACGGCCCCAACAAATCCATCCCGATCTGCTGGAATGGTCGGCGAGGAGGTTCGATCGGCTGTAGTAATCCTACTAGCCTTGTCGGTGGTGTCTTGCGTCGCTGACTGTCTCGGCATGTCTTGACGTAACGGGCGACGCCGGCGGTGAGACGCGGCCAGTAATACCTTTCCGGTATCCTCGACAGGGTCCGGGAGAATCCGAGGTGCCCAGCGGTTGGATCGTCGTGTAGGGCGTGCAGTTACTTCTGGACGCAGCGCTGACGGTACAACAAGAAAGTAGCTGGCGCGGACTGGTGAGAAGTTCTTCTTCGCCAGCAGGTTGTTTTGTAGCGTGAACGAAGACAACCCGCGCTTAAATGCCCTAGGGTCAACGTCGGTGTTCCTTTCGAAATACTCGACGAGGCGGGTCAAGCGGGTCAAGCACGTCGGCTTTTATACAGCAGTCGTCGAAAGTTCCAGACTAATCGCTGGGACCCGCGTGTCTTCCACAAAGTTCTACACCATACGCGTCACGCGATGAAATCTGATACCACAAGGTCCGGCGACAACTCACAGCGGATAGAAGCATCTATAACATTCCAGAAACTTTCTATACATGCAGGCGCGTCCTGCGCTTTGCGATAACATTTGTTAAGCGGTGAAACATGGCTACCCGAGAAAGATCAACATGTGCGCGTGTCAATATCGTTGTTTATTTAACATCGTTACATTTCTGGTGGAGGTGCGCGGTATGAGTCGAAGCCCCACAATCGAAAGTCAGCGTAGCCCCGACAACTAACCAGTCCATCCCCTGGTACTGACACCTGTACACCAGCGGACCAGCCACCGTCTTCGAGGTGACTTGCCCGGATTCGGCCCTCTTCTCTTCGTGCCAAGAGAAACTCAGACAACGGACGCTGCCGCAATGACTACCCAGGTAACACCGGCAAAGCTAGTCGTAAGCCAACCTCGCAAGCCGCCAACATTCCACGGTGACTTGTTCGAAGACGTCGAAGATTGGTTGGAACTGTTCGAGAGTGGCGAGCTTTAATGAATAGAATGAGAGACAGAAGCTCCGTAACGTATATTTCGCTTTGGAGGACTTCGCAAAAACGTGTTATGAAAACCATGAACCCTCTTCGTCCTCTTGGGAGGAATTTCGACGACAACTGCTAGCAACGCACGCCAGCACGGATGGCAAAGAAAAGGCGGAAATTGCACTTCAAGCCAGGAACCAGCTCACAAACGAGAACGTGGCGATGTACATCGAGGACACGTCCCGCCTGTTCAAGCATGCTGATGCAACCATGAGTGAAGATAAGAAGCTGTGCCATCTCATGCATGGAGTAAAGCAGGAACTCTTAGCAGTTCTCGTCCGCAACCCACTGCGCACGGTCGCCGAGTTCAGATGCCAAGCAACGACCATCGAAAAGACGCTGGAACAGCGGGCTCGGCAATACAACGGTGAGGCAAGCTGCGCACCTGCCCATGTCTACCCTGGAGGCCTGCCAAGCGACCTAGAAGCCTTGCGGGAGCTCGTCCGGTCAGTGATCATTCAAGAGCTCAACAAGTTGCAGAAACCTCAGGCTCCAACTGCACTATCTATCATCGACGTTGTCCGGGACGAACTGAGGAACGTCATACGGGATCCAGAGCGTAAGCCACAGCCGACGCGGCGCACCCCAACGTACACCGATGTACTTAGGCAACCCGCGGTACACAGTAGTGGAGCACTTGCGACGACCGTTCCCTATCCGCCGACAGTACGCAGTGCTCCTCGTCTATTGGAACCACCGGCTGCCAATCAGCCTTCAGCACGTAATGCATCCAGCACGTAGGCCTCGGAAACCACGAACGCAGGGCTCTGTGTTTTCACTGCGGAGAAGTGGGTCACCTGTATAGGTTCTGCCCGTACCGTCAAGCTGGATTAAGGGGTTTTCCCTTAAGTGCACCATGCCCCCGAAACGGTGGACAGCCAGCAGAGATCGAAGAATACTTGTCCACGCGCCAAAACCCCACTGCTCCTCGCCAACATCAACCACGGTCACCGTCGCCCATGCGCTACCCCCGCGCGTCTTCAAGATTGCCTAGGCGTCGTTCACCAAGCCACACCTGGAAAACTTAAGCAAGCAACCTGTGGAGGTCAGGCCGCTGATAACCAGATTTACGAAGATCCTCCCACGCGGTTCCAGTGCGATGGCGAGATAATTCGAGTAAACAGGTGCAGGAACGAAACGATTACATCAGTCTTGCGGTTGATAATAGATGGATGCGAGCTGAATGCCTTAGTCGACAACGGCGCTGATCATTCGGTAATAAGCTTCAAAATGGCGAAACACCTGAAATCAGTTGTCACACAGTGGACTGGAGCGCAGATACGCACTACAGGCGGTCATCTTATTACACCCCTTGGCCGATGCACCACAAAACTTACGATAAAAAGCTTCACTTACGTTTATGACTTTATTGTACTGTGAGAATAATCTCGGGAACTTATATTGGGAATGGATTTTCTACAAGCTAACGGCGCCATAATTAACCTACGTAGGTCCAGTGTGTCTTTCTCGACAGAACAAGCTATACCTGTGGAAGCATCGGAGGAGCGACGTCTTGCTGCATTGCGCGTCGTTGATGATGATGTAACTGTGCCGCCACGCTGCAGTGTAATGGTTCTTGTGGAGAATGAAAGATTTTCCGACCATGAAGGCATAGCGGATGGAAACATAGAGCTCCTCTTCAACAAAGGTATTTGTGTGGCTCGGGGACTTGTTCACTTAAGCGATGGCCGTGCAAATGTCGGACTTACGAATTTCGGAAATGAGTTCCCACCCATCGCAAAAGGAACAGCTATTGCCTATTTCCACGAGTTCTGTGTAGCGACCGAATTATGCAGCCTAACGACGGCGTCAACTGCCCTGCCGGGAGTCTCGCAGTGTCGACAGATCAATTACCGTCAACCCGAGACTCGCGGAAGCCCAAAAGAAACAAATATATGCCCTGATCATTGATTTTTCCGACTGTTTCTCCACTTCCTCGAAGGTACGACGCACGTCTGCTGCAAAGCACAAAATTACAGGAGGACGCCACCAGACCAGTATGCCGGCACCCGTATCGAGTTTCACCAAAGAAAGGGAGCTCATCAAGAAGCAAGTAGAGGAGATGCTTTCTGATGACGTTATCAAGCCTTCCAGCAGTTCATCGGCGTCTCCCGTAGTGCTTGTTAAGAAAAAAGATCACACACGTCGATTCTGCGTCGACTGCCGTAAATTGAACAGCGTAACTAAGCGGGATGTGTACCCCCTTCCGCGTATCGACGATGCGTAGGATCGGTTCCGATGTGCAAAGTCTTTCTCCTCCCTGGATCTCAAGAGTGGATATTGGGAAATAGAGGTGGATGAACGGGACCGTGAAAAGGCAGCGTTCGTAACCCCTGACGGCCTCTACGAATCTAAAGCACTTCCATTCGGCCTCTGTTTCACGCCCGCAATGTTCCAGCGAATGATGGACTGTGTGCTCGCAGGATTGAAATAGCAGTCATGCTTAGTGTATTTGGATGATGTGGTCGATTTTTCACCACATTTGACCAAGATCTAGAGCGCCTGTGACTAGTATTAGAAGCTATTCGCGCAGCAGACTTGACAATTAAGCCGGGAAAATGTCAATTCGGCTTCGGTGGACTTCGGTTTCTCGGACACGTCATCAGTGCTGAAGGCGTTCGGCCAGATCCCGAAAAGACAGCAGCTCCTGCGAGGTTCCCGACACCCACAGACAAAAAGTCAGTGCGACGTTTCTTGGGTTTATGCCCATACTACAGAAGATTTGTGGAAAGTTTTTCGAAGATTGCTGAGCCCCTTACAATACCGACAACAGAAGATCAACCTTGCATGTGGGACAGCGAACAACAAGACGCCTTTGACAGGTTAAGGAAGCGCCTGCAAGCTTCTCCGATCCTTGCCCATTTTGATGAGGCAGCCAACACTGAAGTTCATACCGATGCGAGTAACGTCGGCCTCGGTGCCATACTAGTGCAGAGGAATAACGGCTAGGAGAAAGCAATTGCTTATGCCAGCCGTAAGCTCCCGAAAGCAGAGGCAAACTACTCCGCAACCGAGAAAGAGTGTCTTGCAGTCATTTGAGCAATATGTAAATTTCGGCCCTACCTCTATGGTAGACCATTCAGAACAGTCAGTGATCACCATTCGCTTTGCTGGCTGGCGAATCTCAAGAATCCATCCGGACGACTAGCAAGATGGAGCCTTAGGCTTCAACAGTATGACATTACTGTCTTATACCGTTCCGGGAGAAAACACAGCGATGCCGACTGCTTGTCACGCGCACCCGTCGAGACAACTGTGTCAGAAGAGAATTTCCCGTTCCTTGGCATTGTCGACGCGTCACAAATTGCTCAACAACAACGAGATGACCCGCAATCGCTTCCACTTATACAGCGCCTGGAGGGACTCGACGTTCAACTGCCGCGTATTTTCTCTAGAGGGCTATCCTCGTGCTGTCTGCGAGGAAGTGTCTTCTACAAGAAAACTTCGAGAACAGCGAGACAAAGTACTTACTTGTCGGACCCACTTCTATGCGAGAAGAAATTTTGCATGCATGTCACGATGAACCGACGTCTGGACACATGGGCGTGAGCCGTACAGTCGCCAGGATTCGCCTGAAATATCACTGGGCCACGTTATTAGCATCAGTGCAGCACTATGGCAAGACTTGTCGCAAGTGTCAAAGGCGCAAGACTCCATCCGTAAAACCGGCAGGCCTCCTCCAGCCAATAAAGCCACCAAAAGCCCCATTCCAACAAGTCGGTATGGACCTCCTTGGACCCTTCCCAACATTATATTTAGGCAAAAAGGGGATAGTTGTGGCCACGGACTATCTGACCCGTTACGCAGAAACTGATTCCCTGTACAGTGCAACAGCTGTCGAAGTTGCAAAATTCTTTGTCCACAATATCGTGCTCAGGCATGGCGCTCCCGCAGTTGTTATTACCGATCGTGGAACGGCCTTTACTGCAGACCTAAAGAAATGCTTGTTGCAAATGACACATACGGATCATAGGAGAACTACGGCGTACCACCTTCAGACAAACGGTTTAACTGAACGCCTCAACAGAACACTGACTGACATGCTTTCGATGTATGTCGACATTGAACATAGGCTGTGGGAAGAAATATAGCTGTACATCACCTTCGCATATAATACGGCCGTTCAAGAAACTCAATTCTTTATTCTTTTAATTCTTTATTCAACATTGTCATGAGGATGTTGGGTGCATCGACAAAAAGCCAGAAGAAAGGCTTGACAGAGGCAAACAACACGCGTCGCCCCGTTTGACCTTGTATTCGGCCGAGCAGTAACCACAACTTTGGATGCTATGTTGCCGTTAGATGAAGAAAACAATAACTCATCTGACCTAGACGATTTCTTGCAACGAGCCGAGGAGGCACGACAGATGGCAAGGTACCGAATACGGCGCCAACAACGCATCAACTCCAGCCGGTACAACCAGCGCCGTAGTGAATCTCATTACCAGCCCGGTGACAAGGTGTGGGTACGGATCCCAGTGCTACGCCGTGGACTGTCTGAAAAGCTTCTGCGCCGATACTTCGGCCCTGACGAAATACTTCGTCGTATAAGCGACGTCACTTACGAAGTGAAATCCGCTGGACACGAGAGCCCAAGACGGCGCAACTCCACGGAAGGTGTGCATGTTGTCCGCAGGAAACCCTAGCAGGAGAGGTCATGAACAAAAAAAAAAGTGAGAGCCCACAGGAACCCCTGCTTCCTCTCACGCATCGGGCCGATGCGGTAAGGAGGGGGATAATGACACAATATCCAGACGCGAGCTGCAAGCTCTGCAAACACGAACACGCAGACATGGCACACATCTTATGGAAGTGCACACAGATCAGATCAGTATATGTAGAGGACAAGATAGAACCGGACCTTCTCGAAGAGCGATGGCTAAGCGCTCTGACTAGCTCAGAACTACACGACCAATTATGGGCTATCCAGCGGGCCCGGGCAGCGGTGGAAAGGCTATGCCTCACCGCACATAATGCCCGGCTGGCGTGAGCCCGGGCTGGCAACCTCGCAGGTCCTTTTTCCATTAAAGTTTTTTCCGTCCCTGCCGCGAAAAACTTGGTGACATTCAAGTTGTGCGCCCTTTGTATTAGACACTGCGCACGCCGTACCGTGGTGTTGTTCAGCAACAACAGGCAGCGATCTTCGTGGCACGGGCAGCCAGTTGGACCAGGCTCGCATGCGCCACGCGCACGAGGTGTCACGTGAGGAGGAAGAGAAAGACGGTTCGAGGCCAGTTTTGAGAACGCGACTGCCGGGGATTTTTTCACGACCGAAGTGACTTTTACTTGTGGGCACAAATTCGCCCTTAATAAATCTCGTTGCTTATTTAAGATCGTTACAATATTATTTTTATATCTAAGAATCGTAGTGAATGAGTAGCTATAAACAAAGTTTACTGACCTCTCACAGGAAGAAGTTTTCCAGTTTGAATCATTCCTTTTCACTTCATTTAGCTGAAGAGGCAGTCGCAGCAACAACCTATTTTCCTACAAAATAATTCGTGAAATTTTTGCATGCACGGATTATCATGCCGCTGTTTCACCAAGGGCTCCAAAGAAAAACACCAGGGCACACAGACCACTCCGCGTTCGTGCCTCTGTCTGCAGACAATCGCCTCTAAAGAGAATGCTAAGGATAATATAACTGTCGTTTTCTCCATCCTGATACATGTCAAAACTTGTGATCGTCTTTCTGTTCCGAGTTTCGCACTTTCTCGTGGGCCTTCTTCCTAGGTGCGCTCTTTTGTAGTACCCCCATAGTTTCTCTCGCCTTTCGTATATGTGTGTAGTGTAAAATGTATGTATTTTTGTAGTCGTGTTTCATGTTGCTCCTGGTTTGTTCCTTTATGTATCTGTATCGTGTAACTTTAGGACGTGGTTATTTTACCTTGTCATTTATTTTTTTAAATTTGGTTTATATTTGCGTCTGTAACGATACTACTGGTGCCTGGGCACGCCTGTTATATTGTTCCGGCTTGCTCTCTGTGAAGAGAGTGTTTATTGGGACAAGACGTAACCGACAGCCTTGTGCGCCCGCCGAGGTTCCCCTATCGCTGGACGAATGTCTTCTTCCTCTACCCTCTTCTACCCAGTGTGTCCCACTACAGCTTGTGGTGCATATCCAAATCTTGCAAGATTGTGATGCTTGTAACACATCCCATCGCGCAGGCGAAGCCCACTGGCAGAGTCAAAGAGTCTGTCGAGAAGTAAAGGTCTTCAATCGGGCAACGTGAGTCACTTCAGTCTTTTAGGAACGTCGGCAATTTGAATGGAGGTGCGCTATGTGGTAAGCCCATTCGCTTATGCGGTCGAGAACAACATAAGGTCCAATATATTGCGCCAGTATATTTTCGCACAACCCACGTCTTCTGGTTGGCGTCCACAGCCACACTAATTCACCTGGATCATATGTTTCATATCGCCGTCGGCGGTCGTAACGTGCCTTCTTGTGAAGCAAGTTTTTGAAGAGTTGACTGTTGGGCTAGTTGTTCGTCCATATTTGCACTAGTAACTTAACGCGATAAGAACACGGAAACAAGAAAGGCGGACAAGGACAAGCGCTACTCACAACTACTACGATTGTGAGCAGCGCTTATCCTTGTCCGCCTTTCTTGTTTCCATGTTTTATCACGCTAAATTACTACTGCAAATTGTAAAGCAGGAGTGCGCAAATGAGCTAGCCGTCGGGCTTCTTCTGCACGACAGGTGGTCACAGTTATACAGGCATCATCTTGCTTCATAAATGGGAAGATCGTATCAAGGGTATAACGTGGCGGCCGAGCGTAAACAAAGGGGCTGTAGCCGGTAGTTTCATGCTGGGCGGTAAGTAACAAAATATAGAACGTGTCGCAATTCTTGTAATCTGTCGAGATGAACATGGACAACATGTTCGTGAGTGGAAGACATGTTCGTGAGGCTTTTGTTGGTGCGTTCCGTAAGGCCGTTTGTTTGTGTATTGTACGGCGTAGAGAGTCGAAAACTTGCACACAGATGAAGCATCTCTTCGACCACATCTGAAGTCAAATGCCGCCCACGATCGCTAATAACGTCTTTAGGAGGGCCGTGTCGAAGAATGATACTTATGATGAATGATACTTACACTTTTCCTATTTTATGTGTATAAAGGGTATTTACCTTTGTAATGATTGTCGTATTCCCATGCCACTCTCTTGATTTATATTATGCATATCATTCTTGTTTT
Organism: Dermacentor andersoni; assembly: GCF_023375885.2. Lineage (NCBI taxonomy): Eukaryota > Metazoa > Arthropoda > Arachnida > Ixodida > Ixodidae > Dermacentor > Dermacentor andersoni. The sequence continues at coordinate 14,641,709 of NC_092821.1, read as the reverse complement.
TGTCCTTATTCTGCCTCTCCTCTCGGTAATGCATATATGTACTTTCAGGGTAAAATAAGTAAATAAATAAATAAATAAATAAATAAAAATAAATTGCATAGTTTTCTTATTTGCTTCCTGTTTGTTTTTATAAGAAATATAACGGTAACGTTTTTAAACCGCCGGGAACTTCCTGAGTTCTGGTTGTCGTGTTTATAGTGAGGAGATGTAGGGTGCACAAATTGTTCAAATTTCGAAAAAGTGCGTCTAACGATAGTTTATACATACCAGAAGGCCAGGTTTTTTCGTACTGAGCAGAAGGCTGAAAATGTCAAGACAACACTCCCGAACGAAATGCCATGTACAAAACTGAAAGAAAAGAAAAAGACGGGTGTAAGACCGTACAGAATATGCATAATGAGCAGCGAAGAATACGTTAAACCGATTAGCGGGATCATTAGAAATTGAAACAAAATTGATAATATAGTTTAACGGGAAGACCGTTATTTTTTACTTATTAACTCTTTCATTAGTGCCCAAGGCTTTGGTTCTTTCGCTCGTGAATTTAGAGGCTCTTCTGAAAAAAAATATGTCGCAGTTTTGCTCGAAAGGTGCAGCATCGATTACCATCGCAAATGATTAAACTGCTATACGAAGTAAGGATGCCATTTTACCTACCGCATAAACTTGTAAACATTCGCTTATTGCCTAAATTAAGAAGCATGGCGTCACTCGCGCACATGCAAACATGAACACGTCTCACTCGGTGACCGCGGACCCTAACTGTCGAAATGCAGGCGTTGGGAAGCACGACAGTAGTAGCGAGTAAATTGACACTCGTACTACATCGCTTTAGCGTCAACAAAGCGGAAAGAACACAGCGCTCACGAAACTATCAGCCCTCGGGGCAGCTAGAATCTGTACGCGTCGCAGGTCGCTGTCAGGGTAGATCCCGCGCGGCCGCACATAGCCGCGCAATACGCCAGACCCCCTTCCCCTCCCACCGGAGCATCAAAATTGTATTTGCACGCTCATTCTGCGCAAGCGTGAGGAGCAATGATTGCGAGAGAGAAATGTGGATACTTTTGTTCCTTGGTATTCCTGTTGGTTAGGTACTACAGGGGTAGAAGTAGTTTGCTCCTTTCGTCCCTAGCCGAAGTCGCAGCACAGAATACGTAGCGAGGGCGACAAGGAAGTCACGTCACGCCCGAAGTGAGTTTGTTGTATTTTCTTGCGATGGCAGCACCCGAAAATTTGATACTCGTAGGCGGATGCGATTGAAATTCAGATGTTTTCTTGGATGACATTGTAGCACCCTTCCTTTGGCGGCGTCTACAACCCGAACAGCGCGCGCATGCACGAGAAGAAAATAAAGGCCACGCCTGGCCGTGGCCCGTGAAGCCACGGCTCGCGGTTTTATTCCGGCGTCAATTCGGTATCAGCTGCCTCTCTCCTTCGTTCCTGAGGCATAAGCCTACAAGTGGTGACCTAGGACGAACACAATGACTGATCCGCCCGAACCTTCCAGGACTCACGCCCGCAGGACGTCTCGTTGCTGCAGCTTGACCGCCATCCTTTTCGCCCGAAAACGTGCAGGTTTCCTTTCACCAGATAGAGGCACAATTCTGCCTCTGCCGCATCACCTCAGAAACGACGCTCTACTACCAGGTCGCCCGGGTCCTTCCTCCTGATGTCGCCAGCGAGCTCTAGGAAGTTCTCTCTATCCCCACGGGCGCCACACCATGTAATCACCTCAAGACGAAGGTGCTGGAGAGATTCATGCCGTCGGAACGCACCCGCTTCCAGCAGCTCCTCACCGAGGAGGACCTGGCGACCGACGCACCTCCCAACTGCAACGTCGGGAGCGACAGCTTCTCGGGGAGCACGACGTCCCCACCGACTCAGTGTTGCTTCGTGAGCTTCTCCTCCGACGCCTTTCCCATCCGCCTTGTGCTCGCGGCGGCCCGCGACGTACCCCTCGACCGCCTGGCGGAGCTTGCCGATCAGGTTCATCAGGCGACCTCACAGTCCGTCACTGCTGTCTTACCGCCTCCAGACTCAGCGACTTCGCACCTTCGTGATGTGCTCGTAGGCACATCACGAATGTGCTCGTAGGCTTCAGAGCTTTTTCGGATGCGACTGTGGTGATATTAGTCTTTGTTTCGACTAGGTAGCCCGCCTCGTACACAAGAATGTTACGGCGATTAAGTGTAAGTTTCGTTATCACTACGAATCATCATCATCATCAGCCTGGTTACGTCCACTGCAGGGCAAAGACTTCTCCCATACTTCTCCGACAACCCCGGTCATGTACTAATTGTGGCCTTGTTGTCCCTGCAAACTTCTTAATCTCATCCGCCCACCTAACTTTCTGCCGCCCTCTGTTACGCTTCCCTTCCCTTGGAATCCATTCCCTAACTCTAAATGACCATCGGTTATCTTCCCTCCTCATTACGTGTCCTGCCCATGACCATTTCTTTTTCTTGATTTCAACTAAGATATCATTAACTCGCGTTTGTTCCCTCACCCAATCTGCTCTTTCCTTATCCCTTAACGTTACACCTATCATTCTTCCTTCTATAGCTCGTTGCGCCGTCCTCAATTTAAGTAGAACCATTTTTGTAAGCCTCCAGGTTGTAAATCAGTGTTGTTGTACAGCTTTCTCAAGTGTACGACTAGGACACTGCATGACGACATTCACTTTTCTTACTTCTCATACAGTGTACAAAATGTGTTTCAATTCATTGATGTGCTTTTGTATGCATTCATGCGGCATAATGATTTGCCTGTTTTGCTGTGCAGCTCTCTCAACGATCTACGGCTATTAAATTAAATGAAGACTTTCGGTTTTCTTACTTCTACGTAGAAAGTGCAAGCAGTTCAATGCATAAGATTTCTCCGTTCCCGCCAGTCTCCTGAAGGGCTCGTCATGTTCAACTGTACTAATCAGCAATGCATAGACACGACGTGATGCCGTTCATGTCCTACAGGAAGGCGCATCTGTTACACTCGCATCTCCCTGTGAGGGTCAGACTTTAATGCTCTACCATCGCAATAAAATGCAACAGGCTTGCCTAGCGCGTGACTTTTTCGCCGTGCCAGACTCGCATTCTATTCCGCCTGCTCGCCTAGGGACGAATGGGGCAACAACCTTCTTTTCCGTGGTACCTAGGCAAATACAGGTCTCAAGGACCAAAAGTCCCCACATTTCTCTCTCGCAACCACTGCTCCTCACTCATGCGAAGAAGGAGCACAGTAATCCAATCTTGATATTCTCGTCCCCCCTCCCGGGTCCCTTCCCGTTCGCTTCCTCCCCGCCTTCCTCCCTCGCGCACGCGAGATCATGCCACCATCCTCGGCTCACCGTCGCATGCTTTCACTCGCACGCCCAACATAGCGCACGGTCACAATGATATCTTTCTTGGATTGTATATCTCTCATCTCTCATGGAGTTCAGAGTGACGCCGACGGCAACCACAACGGCGGAAATGCGCCTGGAGAGTCCATACATTTACTATACCAATAATACCAACGTATTTCGGCATAAAGCTTTGTTTCAGCAGCAGTTCTCTTTCTGGCTGCCTTGAAAAACTCGCGAATATTGTTGTTATTTGGTAGCCACCAACCACGAGTTTGAGCCAGCGCTCGGCTTGCAGCAGCAGACAGGACGTCATTATTGAGCCAGTGACACGAAGCTTCTCGCTGCTTTTGCAAAGCTTCTTTGAGGACTCGACAGGCTCTCCTAATACAGTAGCAAAAGCGTATAGCAAAAGCAGTAACAAAGGCGTGTTTTTACTAGGAAATCCCAGTCGTAAAAGTTAGGCACGAGATGTAGGCGATTTTTGTGGATATTTGTTTTCGCAATAAGCATTTATAAAACGCAGTTCGAATGTGCTACATGGCAATAGAAACACCGAACAAGAAAGAAGCGAACGGACATTTTTCGGTGCGCAAGAAATGAAAAAAAAAAACTGAATGTGGTCTTACCGTATGTTCACATGACGATGCCAAAGCATCGCCCAAGAATTCAGTGCGGGTAGAACTATTATTTCTAGTTTCGATATCGAAGTCTACAAGAACATTAAATAACTTACAACTAGATGTCGTTTGTTGTTCAGGAAATCATCAAGTTCGCCAACATTCAAACTGGCGCCAAAAGACAGGATGCTGCAGTTAGATGAACACACTTGTTCATGCTTATTCGGAGCAGGTGGACGATAGCTAGTTAGTAAAATGTTTCAAAATGACGAATTTAAAAGCTACATTGATAGTTATTGAGCACACATAAAAGTTATGCGAAGGGGTGTCGTGATCCAAACATCTTTTAGCGAAAACGCAGTGCCAATGCTAGAATTATTTTTACGTGAAAACAGATGAACATGGTGCTCATCTATTGAGAAAAAGGTTCTGTAAATAATTCTACTACATTTATCTTTAAAGAAACGCGTCAACTGTGTTACTGGACCAGTGTAATACACTGCGACCTCCTTTAACAGAAAGGTCCCAAATCAGTGTTTACTATGGGAACATTTACTGCCTACTCTTCTCTGTACAACATTTTGTTTATTAGCAAAAACATAATTCATTGATTGGTTGATTGATTGGTTGATTTATTTATTTATTGAAGACTAAAGAGAAATTATTCCCCTTGATTACGTATTCTCCTGATATTCACATGCACTGCTGTAAAAGTACCTAGCCGCTTTGCTACAAGAGTGCTTCACAGAATCAGATAGTCTTGTAATGTGCATGGAACTCTCCAGCCATGGAAAAGTGAACAAGCATTTTTTTAGTGGACTCGAAAAGATTAGTATAGATGCAAGTGAATACACTTAGAATAAGGTACTCCGGGACACCTTTCTTTTTGCGAAGGCAGAACTGGTCGCCCCTCAGATACACATGGAGCCTTTCCTCCTGGCTTTCGGGTCAGCGGTGTAAAAAAGTTATCGGTTTTGTCGAGTCAACTTTTCAGAAAAAAGAGTTCTGGCACTTCCAACTTTTATAGCCAGCAAGTGCAGCTTTCCTCGTGCAAATAGCCATTCACAACAATTTGCACTCGTTGCAAGCCACTTCAAGGCCAGCTTATCACTCTTTTGGCGGACTGGTAACTGAGGGCTGGAAACTATTTGGCTGAAGTGACCGGTAGTAATGTCAAGTTAATTCGACAAGTCTGACAGAATATCAGCTAGTTACACTATTTTCACCTAAATTTGTCGTAAGACCGTACATTTCTAGATTTGTGCGCTGCTGTAGTATGCAGAATTTTCTAGTTGGAGCTGCAGATTATCAGTGAGGCAAGGCTTGAGACAAGCCTCTTTCTGAAGGAAAGCTACCTGTGAAGTCAGGGACGCTTCAGCCTCACGATGCCCGATGGCGAACCTATGGGCAGCTCTGCCTTGCAACGGAAGGCGTACGCAAGACCAGAACTACTCCAACTAACAATGGTTGTGGCGTATCACAATTATAGGGTCTCGCAACCTCGGCAATTCTTAGAGCTCTCGGCGCCGCAGTTCAGCTGCCAAGTTTTCATTCGGTGTAAGTACGCAGCTAACCCTATCAGCAAGTGTCGTTGAGTGTGATCGCTCTCATGTTTAGCGATTCTGGAACTATTTGTGTGACTGGCAGGGTGCCGGTATTTATCACCCGCTAAAAAGTTAGGTGGGCAGATGACATTAAGACGTTTGCAGGGACAACTTGGCCACAATTAGTATATGACCGGGGTAGTTGGAGAAGTATGGGAGAGGCCTTTGCCCTGCAGTGGGCGTAACTAGGCTGATGATGATGAAGAACGTTTTGTTCTTCTTCTTTATAGTTTAACGGCGGCCACAATCATTCTTCAGGGATAGCTGAGAAAGAAGCTTGAGATAGCACATCATAAATGCAGAAGATGAGAGAAGGAAAGTTGACAAAGTGTGTATTGTACACGGCTAGGCTTGGCGAGTGATCTTGACTCTAATTTAAGGCGCCAAATGTACTGAAAAACAGAAAAGTCGGCTTTGCTGTGTCATGTCGCTTGCCAATAAGTATCGAATAGCGAGGGCCTAGAAAAATTGAAGTGCCTGCAATTTTTGCCTTGAGTAGCTTTTGAGTTGGTTTTGACAGCTGCTCTTACATTGCATTTGTTTGAATATATCCTAAAATAAGCAGTCATTAAATAAAAAAAAACGATGGGTCATCTCACTGATCTAACTTAGTGTACTGCATAGGGATTCTGACGTCATCTCGTTTGCTGCGACCTTACGCAATCTCAGCGCTGGCATTGTCCAAATTGATGTCCATGATGTGAACAAGGAAACGCAACGCACGATAAAAATACTACTGTTTATCTCTTCTAAAGCAATACAGATGACTAGTTTTTGCTCTCGCGGTTGATGTTCTAGACTATATATGGTGCTAATCTATAGCTTTCCAACCTGAAGGGAACTAATTTTTATATTGTGTAAAAGTCTGGCTGGTACATTCATCTGTCACCAGCAGTACACAAAGAAAGCAGCTTGTCGACATAGGCGACACACCGTGCTGGCTTTGCTGCTATTGCGCTGAGCTGCTAAGCAGGAGGTCACGGGATCAAATTCGGCAAATGCGGCCGTATTTCGATGGGGGCGTATGCAAAAAGGTTCGTGTACCTGGCATAAGGTGGATAATAAAGGACCCCAAGTGGCGCAAATAATTCCGGAGTCCGCCGCCTCTTTGTGTGGCATAATCATATCGTAGTATTGGCACAGAAGAGCCCAAAATTTCATTTTATCTTTTTAGCCTAGTGGATGCAGCCTAAACTATGCTAAGGGCACCATGTTACTCTTGTTTATTTCCCAATCTAACACAGCAAATCGCCAAACTTTGGCTGTCACCGGGAAGAATATTACGCAGCTTTGCAACCATGAGTATATGATTGTAGAGCTTTCCTGTCGTGAAATTAGCAAGCGTTATCAGTTCATTGGGGAGAAGGTTTGAGTCATGTGATCATGCAGAGTGAGAAATTCAGACCACCTATCTTGTGTAAGCATATTCTAAAGCAGAATTTAACAGATATTATAATTTTTTCCTAATTTCTGTCTGAAATGGTGGGTGTGTTGACGTTTCGTAATAGTTGTTTTCTTCTGGCTTCTTTGCCCACAGCAAGGCGTACAAGCACTGTCGGTGAAAGTCCTTGAGGTAAGAACGGAGAGATGAATAGTGTTCCTGTCAATTTTTTTTTACAAAAGATACTTTTATGAAAATCGGTGCCTTCACATACGGCTCTAGATGCACCGTGCTTTCAGAAAGATTATATATTCATGGATATTGTCATGTAGTGAAGAGACCAGAACAGGACCTCAAGCAATGCAGGAGACAAGCGTTTTAATGGGCGAAATAGTGCGCTGTAAATCGGCACAATTCGCGTTGACAGGCGCAGCTATCGGTCAGTGAGTCAGACTGCTATGGCTTGCTCGCAGGCGCATTCTGTTTAGACATGGCCGAGAGCATTCTCGAGATTTGTTGTCAAGGCCTGGAGATAAAAAAAAGCACGAGGCAAAAGCATCATTTGCTAGAAATCCCATTAGGTGCATAGTTGCGCGCATGCATCAAAATTATTCGATGCCATAATCGACAAGAACGCGCGTCCGCAGTTTCTAGCAAAACCGCAACAAACAAAAGACTACTTAAGAACAATATCAATACGGCCGTTCATCAGGAGGGCGTAAGTTTGATGTGAGTTCCATGCCTTTATTCCTGGTGAAGAGCATTTTAATTTTGCTTTTTGCAACTCACGCGGGCGTTATGTGTTCGAGCATTCCTCGAGCTCTACAGCGTAACGCATCGAAGTATGAGCATCATGTTATTCCTGCGCTCGTTCATAATGCGCATTCCGATTATTAACCTACTGCATTCTAATAGAGGAATGGTATGAGGCCTATAGTTTGGTTTGAATTGTTCACCATTTGCGAAGATATATTCAGGAGACCAAAATTTTACCAAATATTTCAAGCAAAGCTTTCAGTTGTTGATTCAATTCTCTCAAGGCCTAATGGTTTACGACTTCAAATTGTATTTTCATCTAAAGCAAGTACAATGCGGAAAAAAAAAATTCACTTGAGAAATTCTGAGAACAGTTGAAAACAGACAGTCAGGTAAGAGGAAATTCTTAGGGGTGACATCTTTTTGGAATAAAACATCAGGATTTTATTTAAAGACGCGAAACATTGTGGTGCTATAGTTAACTTTACGCATATGCACTATCTTTGTTATATGTGTCGGTGGAAAAAATAGGCTGGTGGTGTCCAGATGATGTCCTTTTTTTGCGCAAGGCATAATTTTGGGAATATAACAAGTGTTCATCACCCATATTTTCAGTGTCTGATCGAAGAAATTCCCAAAGTCAAGCTCCCGACTCAAGTATACATTATCGTACAGTTGATGGAGTTAGTATTTGACCGAGCTACGTTCGGTAAGTGTTGAAGTGTTTCCGCTGCCAGCACGTATATGATGTTGGCTGTAGGGAAATTACATTAGACAAGGGGGTCACTGACTTCCTTTTTCTTAATTATGTGTCGTAGGGATTCAGCAGCATGAATGTTTACTATGTTAAACACTACTTCAGTAGAATACCTGATTTTCTTATGAGGAAATAATAAAAAAGTCATTTCGACAAACAAAGGGACTCAGTAGAACAACTCAAATAATGACAGTGCTATCTTTTTCCTCTGTTCTTATGCCATAACAATGTTTAATGAAAGCACAAGCAGTCATTTTCTAGATATTTATAGAGAGACTGGTGTTGCGACTTTGAGGTGGTCCCGTAGCGCTCGTCACCCGTTTCGTGACAGAGCGTTGCCAGCTCTCTAGTCGGTAGCGAGGACTCCGAGTCAGGCGTCGGTGAGAGTAACAAAAGGGACTTTATACACTATATACAGGTCATTATACTGGACAAGATCGGATCGGCACGGGGGCAGAGAGCTAACAGCAAACGTTACTGTTCCCGCACGGCGACGTCCGGCGAGACTCCAACGCGTAACACATCTCACTCCACTGGAGAGCGGCACTCGGGTCACGGCGGTTCGGTGTATCTGTTCTCCAGGCGGCAGCGTTGGGGTTTATAAAGCCCTGAGAAACGATTGTCACTCAAACGGCCCAATATAAAGCCAGCACTCGACGGTCGGCCGAGAGGTCCAACCAACGACCGTGCTAGCCACCCGCTTGAAGTTTGCCGCGCGCGGTGACCTCCAGGAGAAAGGAAATACGGAGCCGGGCTGTCTAGCACGTTGTTGCACGTTTGGACATGTCGCTCGCTGATACTCCTCCACGGGACGCCACTACCTGGTGGCGCAGCATCTTGACTTGTCAAGGAAGCGTTAGGGCGCTGTGCCTTTCGGCGCAGACCCGGGTTTGTCGAAAGGGCGTTCGCAGGATAAATTCTGCATCTTGTAGATTCGGAAATAGGGCTCGTTGTGCGGGCACAACAGCATCCCCGCCATCAGATAAGGCGCCGGCAAGATGAGCTGCCTCCACGTGGCTCAGATGCCAGGTGCGCACGTTCGTCAGGCTCGTCCAAGTTCACGTCCAGTGTCCGGACGCCAAGTAACTTCACGTGCCCAGGTCCAACTCGCCGTCCAGCTCTGCTCACAGCGTTGGCGCTAAGGCACTTCAACCAGCTCCGCTCGGGTCGTTCCGATGCCCTTGCTTCTCGCCACTGGTCCCGGTTGGTCGTTCTGCAGCTTGCAAAACCGACCGGCAAAACGAAACACCCAACACGAGCAAGTGCCCTCTGTTTCCCGTCAAACACCAGACAAGGCCATAATTCAAATCAACCTAACTAAATTGCCATCCCCCTTCTTGCGCCCGCTGCAACAAGAGGCAGGTGTAGGATCTGGTGAACAAGGCCCAAACAACCATTTTTCAAATTAACAACACACCAAAATATCAGGAACAATTAATAATCAGCAATAATAATGAATAATAGAATGGTCCCCTTGAAATCACTTGGACCAAAAACATACTACTGAGGAAGCAAATGAGGTCATTCATTTTTTTCCCCGATTTCCCTGCGAGCATGACAGCTTGTTGCGAAGCAGGAGAAGGTAAGTAACGACTAGGTCACTGAAAGAAGCGAGGCCTAGAATGCACGACTTAGAGCATCTGCGTTCGCATTCAGCCTTCCATTCTTATAACGGACGAGGCTGTGCTGCTGGAGAATCATGCTTCATCTCAGCCAACGGCCGCTTTTAGATGACATGCTACTTAACCAAGTTAGAGGGCAATGGTCCATTTCCACAACAAACTTAGAGCCGGAGACATAACAAGCAAGCTTCTGAACGGCCCACACAACGCAGTCGCACTCTTTCTCAGAGGTACTCTATGCCTCTTCTCTACAACTTAGTTTTTGACTTAAATGCAAGATTGGTCATTCATGACCACTAGCATCTTCTTGGCATAACACCGCTCCCATGCCGCAATCACTCGCGTCACATTGAATGATGAAACCTTTCCAAAAGTCTGGTGCCGTCAGAACCGGCTTATAGCTCAATGCTCGCTTCAGCATTTGGAACGCATTTTCTTTCTTCGAGTCCCACTTCACCTTAACGGGCTCCAACTTCCGAAGCGCGTCGGTTAGCGGGCTGGCAAGGTCAGAGTAGTCTCTCACATAATGTTGGTAATATCCAGCTAAACCTAAAGAAGCTCTTAGATCCGTCTTCGTGGTTGGCCGGAAATAGTTCACATAGCGGCTACCTTGATGTCGGAAGGTCTACGCCGGCCGCGCCCCACAACATGGCCCAAATAAGTCCCTTCACCGCAACCTAGGTGACACTTAGCTGGTTTCACAGTAAGGCCTGTTTCTTTCAACCTGCTCAACACGACTCGCAAGTGCTCCAGATGTGATCACCAAGTGTCCGAAAATATGGCAACATGATCGAGTTACGGCAATGCGAACTCGCCAAAACCATGAAGCCTCTGTCCATCAGGCTAGAGAAACAATAAGGCGCGTTTTTGAGGCTGAAGCTCAACATGAGTGGGCGAAATGTTCCAAGCGGAGAAACGAAGGCGGCGCAGCGGCTAGCCCGTTCCGTAAGGGGTACTGCCAATAGCCTAGCACGAGGTCCAGGGTAGATATATAATTTGACTTCGACACCGTCTCTACCCTTTCTTCCAGGTTCGGTATCAGATATGTCTGATCTCGGGTTATCGCGTTCAGACGCCGATAATCGACGCATGGCCTTGGATCTTTTCCTGGAGCCTGGAAATCAAGGGCGATGTGTAGTGGCTCTCACTTGGTACTATCACCCCCAAGTCACGTATGTGCTGAATTTCTTCAGCCATGATTTTCTTCTGCACGGGTGAACAACGGTACGGTTTACTGTGGATCGGTTGCTGAGATGTTAACTCGATGTCGTGCTCTAGGACCGTGGTCTTTCCGGGACGGTTCGAAAAAACCTCCCTAAACTCTGAAATCACTCCCTTTAAATCCTCCATTTTGGCTGCACTTAAGTGCGCGTCCAACGTCAGCTGTTCTAGCATTATCTCTGAAGCACATACCTTCATGTCAGCCGTTGTCAGGATTTCGGCCCCTTCCTCATCGGCTATTGAATAGTCTTCCTGTTTCTCGCGAATCAGCGTTTCCCTTCCAATTGCAGCCAGCTCCTGCCAGCTGGCGGAAACCGGAGCGAGTATGGATCCCGCGTCGCCTAACTGCGGCGTCGTGTCCATATCACGGCTAGCACTGCACGTGTCCCTGCCAGTCACTTCCAGGACACGCTCGCACAGGCCAGCCTCCGAGCTCTGCCTCTCCCGTGCCTGCTCGCCACTCAAGTTACCTTGATCGGTCCGTGTGCCGCACCGCTGTTCGCTCACCGACGCAAAGTCAAGTTCCTTCGACAGCTGTGGCGCTTTGGATCGCGTGAGGGCCATGTACACCACGTCGTCAAAGAATGATTTGCCCTGATCCTTCAGCAGCGGCTCCGAGCTATTTGAGAAGAGGTAGGGAAAGTGCGCTGGGAGGGCGGCAGACACAGCGGCTTGTGTGTTAAGTTTCCCAAACTCTCTTTCAATGATAACCGTTGCGATCGGTAAACAGACACTCTCTTCCTCGGCCACTTGCCATATCCAAGCGCACTCTCCCGTAAAATCACTCGAGGAGACGAAAGACGGGTGGACAACGTCCATAGTTGCTGCAGAGTCCCGAAGTGCTCTGCACTTCTTGCCGTTTACCTTAATTTCCTGAATATATGGCTCCAATAGTCGTATGTTTTTGTTAGTTTCCAGTATTGTTGCAAAATCAATTTTCTCTGGACATTTCGCAGCGATGTGCCATTGCTTCTTGCAATTGTAGCAAGTTAACGGCTGTCATTTTTCAAAAGAACGTGTCGTATCGTTTTGCCGCTTGGAACCATGGTTAGCATTCTGAGATGCATTCTGTCCTTCCCTTACAGTTTCTTTGGTAGAGACTCGTCTTTACGAAACTCGCGACGCGTGATTTGCTTCCGTTCGTTGGGCTTCCCGGAAAAACCATTTCTCCTATCTGCTTTTTCTACGCGCACTGCCTTGCTATGCAAGCTCCGGCGGGTGTAATACTCTTCCGCTAACTCTGCTGCCTCGTTTAGCTTAACCTCCTTTAGCCTATCTTGCAGCCAGAGCCTGACATCCTCATCAGTGCAACGGTAGAACTGCTCCAACGCGATTATTCGACGATTTTATCACGGTCATAGTAAACCTCTTCGCCCTTCAGCCATTCCACCAGGTCGGCTTTTACACGAAACGCGAAGTCAACATTCTACTCCCTGCCCCTTTTTGCATACTGGAACCTCTGCCAGAAAGCATCGGGCGACAATTTGTACTTCCGCAGTAACGCTTCCTCCACATCACTGTAGGTCTCAAACGCCTCTTTCGATAAGCAAGTCATTACGTCCGATGCCTCCCCGGGAAGCAAGGCTAACAGATACTGTACCCAGAGGGATCGCTTAATGCCATTCCGTTCGCACACGTGCTCAAATTTCACGATGTGTTTGGCCATATCTTCTCCGACGACAAAGGGTGGAAGTTGATCGCGTATTCTTGGACCGTTAGAAGTGAGACTAGGCGCCGGCGAGCTATTTCGAGTTTCCAACTCTTTCATTTTAAGCTCGTGCTCGCGACGTTCCTTCTCTTCCTTTTCCCCCTTTTCCTCCTCGCGGCATTCCTTTTCTGCCAGCCGCTCCCGACGTTCATTGATATCCGCCCAGGTCTCCTCGGCTTCCTCAGCCGTTACGTCGCCAGTCCTCATGACCTCAAAGATCGCATTCTTTCTTTTTGTTGAGCCCAACTCTATGCGCAACTCCTCACAAATTTGAAGAAGTTCTTTGACCTTGTACTTCTCCATCGTTCCCACTGTCCTCCTGCTGTTTACCCTTTTTGAATATACCTGCCGTACATTACTATAACGCTACTAATAAGACATCCGCAAGTATTTCGCATACTGCACTGTTTACTCCCTCAGCATCCCCTGGTTTTCACAACACTCTCACTAGGCTTGAAACACACAGGGTAACACAATGCAACACCAAATCCTTTCCTAAGCTACTATAACCTGTGTCAGGGTAAGTCTGGTGTTTGAGGTAAACTTCAGGCATTCACCGCGCCGAGGTAGCCGATGCCGGTCAATCCCACCACTGCCACCAGTGTTGCGACTTTGAGGTGGTCCCGTAGCGCTCGTCACCCGTTTCGTGACAGAGCGTTGCCAGCTCTCTAGTCGGTAGCGAAGACTCCAAGTCAGGCGTCAGTGAGAATAACAAAAGGGACTTTATACACTATATACTGGTCATTATAAAGGACAAGATCGGATCGGCACGGGGGCCGAGAGCTAACAGCAAACGCGAATGTTCTCGCACGGCGACGTCCGGCGAGACTCCAACACGTTACACAACTCACTCCAATCGAGAGCAGCACTCGGATCGCGGTGGTTCAGTGAATCCGTTCTCCAGGCGGCAGCGTTTGGGCATATAAAGCCCCTAGAAACGACTGTCACTCAAACGGCCCAATATAAAGCTAATACTCGACGGTCGTCCGAGAGGTCCAACCAGCGACCGCGCTGGCCACCCTCTTCAAGTTTGCCGCGCGCGGTGACCTCTAGGGGAAAGAAAATACGGCGCCGGGCTGTCTAGCACATTGTTGCGCGTTTGGACATGTCGCTCGCCGATGCTCCCCCACAGGACGCCGCTGCCTGGCGGCGCCGCAACTTGACTTGTCAAGGAAGCGTTAGGGCGCTGTGCCTTTCGGTGCAGCCCCGGGATTGTCCAAAGGGCCCTCGCTGGATAAATTCTGCATCTTGGAATCCGGGCTGGTTGTACGGGCACAACACTGGGGAACGACATCAGGAGAACGAGAAGCCCGAGATAATTTTGGCTAGACACAAAATACGTTAGTATAGCAATTCTCCCTTGTATGGTATTTTTTTCTTTAGAAACAAGCAAGCTAGTCCTATTTGCCTTTTGTCCCACACCAATCTATCTACAAAAATCAAATGAGAAAAAGTTTTAATTTTGTATTTGCTTTCCATTTTTCAGACCTTGTGTCACCTGCGCTCGAAGAACTATGTCAAACGGCCTCTGTCGCAACAGATTTGTCTGGTGCGCCGCTGCCTTGTGACTCCCTGGAGCTTACTGAGGACATACTTTGCACAGGCACAATCAAGCTGAAAGCACCGAGCTCGCTGAATCTTGGGGAGGTGAGCAAACAAGAATAGCTTTGTTGCCGCCAATGCTTGAGTAATACCGCGCAGTCGTTGCAACTGTGAAAGGGTATTAGGACAATTATAAAATCATTATATGATAAATTAGGCTACGCCTTTAATTTCAACTGTGATTATTGCCAAAATAACCAGAAGAAAAATGCCTTGATTGCACTTTCAAGATAATTCATTCTTCTATTACAAATATTGAAATGCTACCTTTGTATTTCTCTCGTAATGGCAGTGAGCAATTGCCGCATTATTACGCCCTCCTAAATATTGGATGTCGAGTACTATATATTGTAACTGGTGTGCACTGTTAAAGTGTGTGAATATTTTTATTTCAGTTTATCATTGTTTCACAGATAAAAACCCAGTTAAACATACACCAGACCGGTTTGGTTTGTTTTGTTGTTTCCTAGTGTAAACACCAGCATGGCCTGGTGTTACCTGGTGTGTACATCACAGCGGCCTGGTGTGTTCTGGTGTGCACACCAGATTGGCTGGATGTGTTCTGGTGGGCAGACATAGTGGCTTGGTGCAATCTGGTGTGTACACCAGAGAGGCTTCGCGTGCTACGATGTGAACACCACAGAGGCTTGGTGTGTTCTGGTGTGCACATCAGATTGGTCTGATGTGCACAACACAGTATAGTTTAGTGTTACTAGGTGTGCACATCACTGTAGGGTGGATGCTGTCTGGCGTGCATGCTAGTATGTTGTGATATAAACTTAGCTTTTGCACATGCAGCTGCCTCGGTTTAGAGCTTTTTCATAGTTTGTGTGCGATTAAGATTCTCTAAATGCTAAATTGGTTGCTTTCAAGTTATCACAACGATCAGATTCAAATTTATTTCCTTTATTTATTTCATCATACTGTAGCAGCGAACGGCGATTGCAAGAATGGAGAGTGCAGAATACAAATTTAGCAAAGAATCAAAATACGAAAACAAAAAGAGAACAAGATGCAATGCAAGTTCAGCGGTTAACGTATCCAAGATCGAAGAAATCAATATGGTGACAATTAAAGAACGAACATGACTGAGTAAAGCATTCCACAGTTTTATATTCTGCACAGAAACACCATTTAACTGTCTAGGTGCGGTATTGAGGGGACACATTTAGTGAGGACACTGTAAAGTGGATGTAAGTCCATCAATTGTCATGAAGGTGCTAGGTAAAGGAAATAGTGGAGAGGTAATTGTAGCATGGTAAAATTTTAATCACTCAATGTGGTGTTAGGAAGAGAGAGTGGCAAGCTGAATATTTCTAAGATGGGAAAGATTACAGCGGAAACCATCGCATGAGAGCTTTGCCGTAAAGTTGTGACAGAAGACATAAGCTGATCTATGACATTGTATACACGGGCACAAAAGTTTCAATGACCACGAAGTTACATATTTGCTTGCAAAATTTCAGGGTACATGACTAAGCTGATTTTTAAACGATTAGATATTCTGGGTGCGTATATATATATATATATATATATATATATATATATATATATATATATATATATATATATATATATATATATATATATATATATAAATATATACGACGTTTACATTTCTCCGGTGTGTCAATTTCCAAATAAATTTTATTGCTTCGATCCCCTTCAATTCAAATTTCATGACGAGAACGGGAACTTCTATGGTCAATGTTTTCTCTGGCACTAACATGAATTCCAGGGTAAATAATTAATTAAGAGCAGACAAACAGCCCTACGCATATTATGCTTGCTTGGTCCAGGTGTCCCGCTTCCACGTGGTTGGCTAATATGAAGTGTTGGAAAACGAGTAGCTTCAAAATATTTTAGTGCAATGACTAATAAATGCGTACCAGTCCTACAAATCAAAGCTGTTATGATGAGTAGAGTTTCTGTTTGTAACTTTCTTAAAATCACTTTCAAGTGATGTGCTTCAAGCCGGAACTCATACCTAACATTCACGGTTCATAATCTTTGCTTTTACTTACGTTATATTAGATTATACATTATGTGAGAACCAGATAAGAATTCTGCAAAGTGAACGGGAGAAAGAACTGATATTATCTAAGCACAAATACTGTGCTTACAGATGGCTTGGCAAATGTGTAACTCAGAAAAGCAGACATCTTCGCCCAGTAAATCTGTAATTTTAGCAGTAGTGAGACATAGGAGCTTATTTGCTCGTGAGCAGATTGTTCCTCATACCACGTTCGGTACCATTCTCCTCACCAACGCATATAAACATCCGACATACACAATATCTAAGTGACAAAGCCTAATGCCAAACCAACGAGATTGTGCCGAAACATATTCTTTCATCAGAGGCTTAAATAATTTTTTTTTGCGTCATGACTCACAAACTACATGCAATAGAAGAATCGGATTTGGTGTATTCATATAAATACTTATGCAGAGTAATTATGCATGGTCCAATATATGATACTCCTGGTTTCATGTCGAGACATTGCAACGCATACTGTTCAATAGTATCGATATATGTCTTTTGACGCGAAAACCAACAGTACACCCATTACAATATTGTACTTGGAAGAAAGATATGAACAAATGAGATACACTACTTGGGATGAGTAGATAACTACATTTTCCTTTGACATATTGCAAGGCCTTCAGCACTGGGAACATACTATCTATTGTAGATGCAGGTAAATCACAAAGATTATGAAGATACAAAGAAAACTGCGTGTAACCGGTTGCGTCTACTCCCTGGAATGCGCTGCAGCAGTTAGTTGAAAGCACATCGTACACCGTCGCACATTTCTGGCACACAACACACGGGAGAAATGCACACTGTAAGGATTCGTGGGCCGCACTATAATCACACAAGGCACGTACGACTGGAGCGCAACCCGCACACAATCAACACACCAGCATGAAACCAAATGAGAAATGACACCGGTTCATCCTGTGTCACACAAGCGATGAACCCTCGTGGATTTGATGCTTTCCGACTGAAACGGTTAAAATGCGCATATAAACATCGCACACTGCACACGACAGCTGCAGCAAGTCATTAGAAAGGAAGTGACGGCGCGGGTATCGCAGGCCGGAGCGCTAAACGTCACGGAGGGGCTTCAGAACAAAGATTCCCTCTCAACCGAAGTGAAATCATTGAAATAATGGCCCGACAACGGCTTTCTAGGAATGCCATAATCGGATCTCTAAGGCCATGCTTTTGCTTGTTGCCTTCCGGAGGAGTTATTGAAAATCAGAAATACCTCACATTTCTTTCTGTGCTAAGCTATATCGGACAATACAGGAAGTTCAATGGTCAATTTCGTATCACTACATCATGTGTAGTTGCGTGCCACACGACAAAAAACGAGAACGTACTGGTTAATATTTTGGGCATCACGGAGGCTACAACAACCACACGGGTTTGCGCACGCCCCATGCAACCTGTGCGTGGCGTCACCCACCACCCCGTTTCTAAGGAGACGCTCATAGCATTCATTCGTCTATCCTGTTCTGTATTTTCAACGTGCCCGCATAGTCCCGCAGGCCCCGTACACTCTCAAGTTCAACAAATGGCCACAGAGGGCGAAAAAATCGACCGCGCGGCGTTGCTAAAGAAACAGGCATAGTATGCCAATTAAAAAGGTTCCCCGTTGAGCGCATTATCTCCCGCTAGAGGCGCCGTAGTAAGCGAAATTTTAACCTACAAACTTTCTTTAACAATAAGCGAAGCGTTTTTATTACATGACAAAGAGTACAAAATTATTATTCCTAATTTATATTGTACTCTTTATTACCAATTTTGTTGCTTTTTGCCATTTTAAACGCAAGATAGCGCTCAGCATCATCGACCTCCCACGTGACCTCTGGCCTGGATTTAAAATTTTTACCGGTATGTTCGCGTTCACGGCAGGTACGGATTCTTCGGTTCGTACATCGGTTGGTTATGTTGTGCTAAAACCAGTTTATTGCGCTTCGATATCTGCCGTTATTTAACTTGAGGTGTAAGCCCGAAAGCTAGGTTTCAGTCGTGAGCCATGTGGAACACGTCTGCATCGAAATGGGAGCCGGATCCTGTTGCGACTGGGGACAGCCATACCGGTGAGTCGTTTAACATCGCTGTTTCACTCGCTATGTAATTTATTAGTCTCGTTAACTTTCAGGCGGAGGCAAGTGAATGAACTAGATGCTGCATTACATAAGGACGGTCAGGACCCTCCGTTGCTGTTTCCGAAATAAACTTTCAGTTGCGAGGCCATCATTATACACACATTCACGAACGAGAAAGCGATATCGGAACGCGCGTCAAATTTTTCATCTCGTTGTAGCTGCAGCCATGGGTGACTGAGAAGCCTTATCTATATACATTTTTTTCGAGTCCGCCGGCAACTTCTTTCGTTAACAGGACCAAATAACCCTTTGATAAACGGAAGCTAATGTACTGAATTGAATGTATTAAACAGTTGCACGCATGATAATTCATCCATATTTTGTACCTGTTGGTTCAAATGTTCTTGCGGTTCAGTTTGGGTTACCTCAGGACATTTTTGCAGTGGTGAAGCGTTGAATCACGTTCATGCACAAAAAGAATGCATCATTTCTAATAGCTTCATGTATTTCATCTATTTGCCTGTAAAACCAGCACTGTGATCTCTTCTAGTGCATAAACGAGCGCACAAATGTTCCCATTTGTGATCTTAATAATACTTAAGCTGTTGACATGCATTGTAGTTATGCAGACATCAATTTTACGGAGAGTAACAATATTTATTTACCATGCTGCTTAAGCACCCAAGAACAAACCGTGTACATTTTCATGTGTTCTGTAGTCACAAACCAGTACAATGTATATGTCGCACCTTCTTGCATTTTATATTGCAATATCACGCTTATTCAATTTCTGATGTGGTCAAAATTTCTGTTCCAGACAAGCAGTAATGAAGACGGCACTAGTATAAAGCGACACACTCCATGCACTAAACAGAAACTGCTGCCTGCCACAACAAGGTCATTGTGTGGACTTTGGCTGCTACTACAAGGTAAACTACACTTGGTTCAGAAATAAATATGCTTGATATATGCTGTATTGGCTTGATAGTCTTGAGATACATGTCATTTGTTTGTAGCAGATGATATGAATATTTTTTCATGTTTACAGTTCAGCATAATTGGTTCAAACATAAAAGAAAACACTACATGAGTTTGGATAATCTCTGCTGTATCTCATGTGCCACTGTTCTGCCCCAACAGAGTATGTACCAAGTACATCTTGGTCATCACGGGAGCCCCCATCTACACCAACTCGAAGGGGCTGGAGCCGAATTCGCAAGACCACGAACAAAGAAGCCATTCCAGAATTATTTGGATGAGATATTGTCACCCAGCTATGACCACTAAAACAGTTTAGCACCGACAGATTGCGAAAAAACGTCTGCCTTTAGCGATGGCTGGTCCTCGGAGAGCACGCGCGCAACCACGAACTTCATCGTTCTCGCCTTAAGGGTCCCGTGTCAACACGTGCAAACCTATTTCGCGTCATTGCTCCCCTCTCAAAAGCGACCGGCCCGGTCGCTTCAAGGGCAGCGGGCGCGCACTATGGGCAAGAGTGCCAACATGAAAAGACAAAAAAAAAAACATACAGGAATGTACACAATGCTGAAGCGGTTTGTGAGGGTTGCGTAGCCCTGGCGTGCGTAGTACGGCTTCATCCGTACTACGTGGACGACTTCAGCACGGGGATGGCGTCGGTTCGAGCCAGGATCAGAGGTTTGAGGCACCACCTCGTAGTTCACATCACTGAAGCGGCGTACAACTTCGTTGGGCCCGAAGTAGAGGCGCAACAATTTCTCTGAGAGCCCGCGGTGTCGGATAGGTGTCCACACCCACACGCGGTCGCCTGGTAAGTACTGGACATTCCGTCGGGTCCGGTTGTAACGGTAGGCGTCGGTATTCTGCTGGGTGCGGATGCGATTCCGAGCAAGCTGGCGAGCTTCCTCGGCTTTCTCGACGAAATCTTCAGTGTTGTCATTCCTTGTGGTTCCGTGGTCTACCGGGAGCATGGCGTCTAAGGGGGTTGTAACGTGACGTCCGTAAACAAGCTCGAATGGTGTAAACTCGGTGGTCTCCGGCAAAGCGGTATTGTAAGCAAACGTGACGTATGGGAAAATTTCATCCCATGTTTTGTGTTCCACATCAATGTACATGGAGAGCATGTCGGCTAATGTTCTGTTTAGGCGCTCTGTTAAGCCGTTAGTTTGGGGATGATAGGCTGTGGTCTTTCGGTGGTCGGTGTGCGTCAGTGTGACGACTTGTTGCAATAACTCCGCTGTAAACGCTGCACCGCGGTCAGTAATGAGTACAGCGGGTGCACCGTGGCGAAGCACGATGTTGTTGACGAAGAAGCTGGCGACTTCAGCAGCAGTTCCCCGCGGCACAGCTTTCGTCTCCGCATAGCGAGTTAAATAGTCGGTTGCCACGATTATCCACTTATTTTGCAAGGAGGACGTGGGGAACGGCCCAAGAAGGTCCATTCCCACTTGCTGGAACGGCGCCGGAGGCGGATCCAAAGGCTGAAGGAGGGCGGCAGGCTAGACGGGTGGAACTTTACGCCTCTGGCAGTCACGGCATGTTCGCACATAGCGCTGAACCGACGAAAATAGGTGTGGCCAATAGTATTTTTGCCGTATGCGCGCTAATGTTCTCGCGAAGCCTAAGTGGCCGGCACAGGGATCGTCGTGACACGCCTGTAAAACTTCCTCGCGCAGTGCCGCCGGAACGACGAGAAGGAACGTTTCCTGGCAGTTCTCGAAATTTTTCTTGTACAGGACATCGGTTCGCAGGCAGTACGACGTCAATCCTCGTGAAAGTGGGCGTGGGACAACAACGTCAGCTCCCTCGAGATATCGGATGACTGGAAGCAGCTCAGATCAGAGTCTGTACGTTGATAGCCAGCCATGCGCACCACGTCGACGACACCAAGAAACGGCAAATCTAGCTCCAAGTCGGAGGATGTCAAAGGAATAGGAGAACGCGACAAGCAGTCAGCGTCGCTATGCTTATGGCCGGATCTTTAGACAACAGTTATGTCGTATTCCTGGAGGCGGAGGCTCCAACGAGCGAGGCGACCTGACGGGTCTCGTAGATTGGCAAGCCAGCAGAGCGAGTGGTGATCACTGATCGCTCGAAATGGCCGGCCGTATAAGTAGGGTCGGAACTTCCTGATGGCCCACACGACTGCTAAGCATTCTTTTTCGGTCGTTGAATAATTAGCTTCTGCTTTTGTCAGACTACGACTGGCATACGCAATTACACGTTCTGCGCCATCGTGCCATTGAACCAGAATGGCCCCGAGTCCTACGTTGCTGGCGTCGGTGTGTATTTCAGTTGCCGCGGTGTCATCAAAATGCGCCAGCACTGGAGCGGATTGAAGGCGTTTACGCAATTCGGTGAAGGCCTGCTCTTGTTCTTTCGTCCACGCAAAGGGCAAATCATGTCGCGTCAGTCTCGTGAGCGGTTCAGCAATCCTTGAGAAGCCTTCAACGAAACGACGGTAGTAAGCGCAGAGGCCCAGGAACCGCTGAACAGACTTTTTGTCTTTAGGACGAGGAAACTCGGCAACGGCAGCGAGTTTTTCTGGGTCTGGTCGTACTCCTTGGGAGCTGACCACGTGGCCTAGAAACTTGAGTTCCTGGAAGCCAAAGTAACATTTTTCAGGCTTGATGGTGAGGTTGGCCTTGCGTATTGCGGTAAGAACACTTCGTAGCCGGGTGAGATGTTCATCGAACGTGCTGGAAAACACAACAACGTCGTCTAGGTACACTAGACACGTCTGCCACTTTAGTCCAACGAGTACAGTGTCGATCATTCGTTGGAACGTAGCAGGAGCGGAACAGAGACCGAAAGGCAGCACTTTAAATTCGTACATCCCATCGGGAGTCACGAAGGCGGTTTTTTCACGGTCACGCTCGTCCACTTCGATTTGCCAGTAGCCTGACTTTAGGTCTAACGAAGTAAAGAACTGAGCATGACGCAGACGGTCCAAAGCGTCATCGATCCGTGGCAGGGGATAAATGTCGCGTTTGGTGACTCGGTTAAGCCGTCTGTAGTCAACGCAGAAGCGGAGTGTGTTGTCTTTCTTTTTTACTAGTACGACAGGCGATGCCCACGGACTTGTCGACGGCTGGATGACGTCATCCTTTAGCATTTCTTGAACTTGACGCTTAATCGCCTCCCGCTCCATAGGTGACACGCGATACGGATGCTGACGAACAGGCCGCGCCGACTCCTCGGTAACTATCCGGTGTTGCGTAACGGAAGTGCGCTGGACTTTGGATTCCGTGGAAAAACAGCCGGAGAATTCTGTCAGTAGGCCCAGCAGCTGATCCTTCTGGACATCTGCTAAGTCAGCATTAATGTGGACGCGGGTATTCAGGCTGGCGTGAGTTGTTGCGTCCGGTGGAGTCACTTGTAACGTGCCGATATCGGAGAAGTCAGCAATTTCGTTCAGGAATCCCACAGCTGTACCTTGAGGGACGTGCTGATACTCATGGCTGAAGTTTGTCAACAAAACTTGCGAACACTTATGCTGTATTCGAACAAGGCCCCGGGCGATGCAGATGTGTTTTTCAAGCAGCGGCGGGATATTTGCCTCGGCAATACCCTCATAGCCGTCGAATGCGTCGCAGGTGACGAGGGTCAATACGCTGCTCCTTGGCGGCACCGTGATGTTCTCGTCAACAATCCTCAAGGCGTTGACATACGTGTCGTCAGTGCTGCTCCCTGCTAAGGCCTGCGCCGTCGAAAACGTTACCCGCGACTTTTGTAAGTTGATCACAGCTCCATTAGCCTGCAGAAAGTCCATTCCCAGAATTAGGTCCCTCGAGCAGCTTGGGAGGATAACAAAATCTCCGAGGTACGTAAACCCACGAATGCTCACTCGCGCTGTGCATCTCCCTACCGGGGTTAGCAGATGGCCTCCTGCAGTTCGAATCTGCGACCCTGTCCACTCGGTAGAAACTTTCTTCAGCTTGCAGGCAAGGTCCATGCTCATAACTGAGGTGTCCGCTCCAGTGTCGATTAACGCCGTTATTTATTCGTCGTCTATAGTGACGGGAATGTTCGACGTTACTACCTCTCGTAAGGTGTTCGACTCCGTCTGTACGTCTGCGTCGTTCTGTTTTCGTCGTTGTCGTCGTAGTGAAGGATATTGCGTACGGTCGTCGTCAGCGGCCTCACCTCCGGAGGTCGCTGAACTCAGTTTTCCCGACCCGCCGGGCTAGGCGAGCGGCGTCTCAGAGCGCCGGGAGTAAAAGCTTGGCTTGGTGATGGTGACCTGTAACGAGCAGGAGACGATGAACGGGGCTCCGGCCATCGCTGATCATCATTGCGACGATTTGTGACGAAACTCTCTATTTCCGGCGGCCGCTCACCAGGTCGTGGACGAGGTGCATTCGGCGAGAATCCACGAAGCCCCAGATGACGATAAGGACACATTCTGTAGATGTGCCCGGCTTCCCCACAATGAAAACAAAGGGGTTTGTAGTCTGTGGTGCGCCAGACGTCGCTCTTCCTAGTCCTTGCTTCGGGGATGTGCGGTAGGCTGCGAGGCGGCCTGAAGCTTACGTCCATTTGTTGAGTGGGGTGTACCATGCTGCACGCACTTGAGGGTGGCGGACGGCGTACTGCTTCAGCGTAACTCATTTCGGCGTGCGGTACCTGCTGTGGTGCCTCGTACTGTCCAGGAACATGGACGGCCTGTCGGACCTCGGCGCGCACCATTTCCGCAATGGAAAGTTGTCCCACAGGGGCAGTGGTCATCTGCATCTTCTGCAGTTCCTCCTTGACGACAGCCCTGATGAGTTCTCGCAAGGCGCCAACGTCGTTACCGAGGGTAACGGCAGAGAGCTCCCTTGAAATCACGGCGTCGCGGTTGTTTTGCCTGGCCCGCTGTTGAAGGGCCTTTTCCATAGTACTGGCTTCGTCATGGAACTCTGCAAGTGTCGTCGGCGGATTTCGAATTAGGCCAGCAAAGATTTCCTCTTTGACGCCGCGCATGAGATGGCGCACCTTCTTTGTTTCAGTCATCAAAGGGTCCGCACGTCTGAAAAGCCCATTCATGTCTTCTACGTACGCAGTCACTCGCTCATTCGGGCCTTGAATTCTTGCTTCCAACGCTAACTCCGCTCTCTCCTTCCTGTCCGCCCAGGCGAAGGCATTGAGGAACTGCCTACGAAATTCTTCCCATGACGTCAGTGTCGCCTCGTGGTTCTCAAACCATGTTTTCGCGGACTCTTCAAGAGCGAAGTACACGTAACGTAGCTTACGCTCGTGGTTCCAGTCGTTGAGGTTGGCAACCCGGTCAAAATGGTCAAGCCAGTCATCGGCGTCCTCTGAAGCACTTCCGTGGAACAGATTCGGCGTCCGGATGTGATTGACGACAACGTGCGATGCTGCAGGAGTGGCAGGAGGTGGTTGGGTCGTCATTCTAGTTCGTTCAGGTAGCAGACCGTGCTGTGGCTGGAGTCCCTGGAGGCGTTGGCTGGCACGTACGTGCACAGGGGTAAGCTCGGTTGAACTACTCGCCGGGCTTTGGTCTGGGGTATGCTCCGGAGATCTTAACATCGACCGTACCCAGCACCTCCACCAGAAATGTCACCCAGCTATGAAAACTAAAACAGTTTAGCACCGACAGATTGCGAAAAAATGTCTGCCTTTAGCGATGGCTGGTCCTCGGAGAGCACGCGCACAACCACGAACTTCATCGTTCTCGCCTAAAGGGTCCCGTGTCAACACGTGCAAACCTATTTCGCGTCAATATTAAGTCTACGGACGACTGTTTCAAGAGCGAAAAGAGCCTCCACCATCATTCCACCAGCCCGGATATTGGCCGAGTCATCCAGGTACCTCAACAACAAAAATTCTTCGTCTTCAGATGTACCTGCAAGCTCTGAACAAGCACAGATGACGCTGGCCAAGAGTGTTCCGTCAGCTTGCCCTTCCTTAGTGAGCTTCCTGGCCTTGCCAATTCGTGCCAAGTACAATTTTATTTCAATGAATGCAAGCTTTTTCATTCCACATTTTTGTTAGAGATCATTCCTCTTCCTCATCCAAACATTAAAGGTCAACCAATTCTTTGATGATATTTAATCCCAGTCACTGTCTAGAAGCAAACATATCTGTAGCAGTATTTTCTAGTGTATGTTGCCACGTGCAATTCCTCTCCTGAAATAACTGATGCGGCATTGGCGTGTCTCTTGCATTAACCTGTACACTGTGTGCTATGTAGCATTTAACTTTTCTTAATGTTTTTGGCTTTCAGTGCTTGCAAGGTAGAGTGGCTTCTTTCTTGGATGCAAGCTTTCTCATTGCCATATTGAATTCCTAGTCTCATTCAGGATTGCTATTCTTGCTCGACAGCCTCTGTTTTTGTGCAAGCTACATTGAAGTGATTGATTGCAGAATCTGGTTTCGCTGCCGTACGACTTGGTACTTGTCACCATGTTACGTTTCTCATATGTGGAAGCCTGGTCAGTTGCATTGGGAAACAGTCTTTCAAGGCAAGCACCTCCTCCTACAGTCCGCACAGTGACATAGACTATGAATTTACACGCACCGTGGTTGGTGCTCCACGTTCCGTCCTTTCCTGCTGCTGCTGTGTGCAAATTTTGCTTGTGGCCTTCCAGAATTTGGCGTCAACAGAGACCTCATACATCATTGCATGGTTCTAAGTGTATGAAGTTGATATCCACATGTGTGGAAAGGCCTGCAAAAGTGGCTGCAAAATGATGATGTCGACAAAACCGACCATGCCCATATTTAGAGAAAGTGGGGCTCCAAGTGTGAGTTACACACTAGTGGCATGCGAAAGAACAACAAGAAACATTCAGGTTGGAAAGGCGGTAACGTTAAAATGCCGAGCACTCCATGTCGCTGTGTTGGCTGCAGCAGCATATGCTTGCATCACCCGATTGCTTCGCAATGCAAGTTGCTCATCTTCAATGGCGACTGTCGGTGCAAACACGTGGGACACGCTGTCCAATGTGCTTGCGCTGCTGGTTGTTGCTTGTTACCAGACTACCATGTGCGACGAAGGCAAGCACTATGCCTACAGTCGGACGGTTGAATGTGCCGCAAGCCACCCGTGTGGGTGTATGCTCACTGTTGTCATGTGGATCGTAGCCAATGCATAGATTGAGCATTATGTCAGAGTATGCTGAAGTGATTTGATTGCAGAGTCTTCTTTCAATGTTGTCCCACTTGGTCATTGTTGCCGTGTCACATTCCTCGGATGTGGTGGCCTGGTCAGTTGCATTAGCCAACGGCCTCTAGAGGTAAGCACCTGCTCCTGCAGTCCGCACAGCGTCACAAACTCCCTGTTTACATGTACTGCGATTCGTGCTCCCTGTTTGTCCTATCCTGCTGCAGGCGTGGGTAAAATGTGCTTGTGGCCTTCTGTGGCTGCGATTTGGCGTGAATGGAGACTATTATACATGATTACATGATTTGAAGAGTATGATATCCTCATGGGTGCAGAGGCCTTCAAAATGGTGATTCCCACAAAACGGACCATATCCATATTGAGAGCAGGTGGGGCACCAAGTGTCAGCGACACATTAGCGGCCACCGAAAGAACAAAAAGAAATGTGCAGGTAGGAAAGGAGCTAACGCTTGAATGCCGGGTAGTTCATGTCGTTGTGTTAGCTATTGCAGCAGGTGCCTACATCACCCGATTGATTCCCAGTGCAAGTTACGGCGACTGTCAATGCAATCAGATTGTGCACTGTCCAATCTGCCTGCGCTGCTGGTTGTCACTTTTTACTAGACCGCCATGTGCGACGTAGGCAAGCACTGTGCCTGAAGTCGGATAGCTGAATGTGCTGTAAGCGACCTGTATTGCGTGAATGCCCACTGTTGTCATGTGTATCTTAGCCTATGTACAGTGCATTGTCTGAACCTTATGCGGTGATTGAATGCAGAGTGTAATTTGATAATGGTCGCCGTGTTATGTTTCTTCGATGTGGCGACCTGGTCATCTGCATGGGCAACAGTCTCCCGAGGTAAACGTCTGCTCCTGCAGTCCACACTGCGACTCCCAGTTTACACGAGGCGTATTTGGTGCTCTCCCCATTCGACCTTTCCTGCTGCAGCCGCGGGCAAATTATGCTTGTGGGCCTTCATCGGCCGTGATGTGGCCCATATTGAGAATGTGGGGCACCAAGTATGAGTTACACATTAGCGGGCCTCGAAAGAACAAAAAGAAACGTGCAGGTTGGAAAGGAGGTAACGCTAAAATTCGACTAGGCTATGTCGCTGTGTTGGGTGCGGCAGCAGATGCCTTGCGTCACCCGATTGCTTCGCAATGCAAGTTACGGCGACTGTCGATAAAAACAGTTGGTGCACTGCCCAATTTGCTTGCGCTGCTGACTGTCGCTCGTTACCAGATCGCCATGTGCGACGACGAAAGTGAGCAGTTTACGAGCTCGTGTTAACGGCTTCAGCGTATCTGGAATTGCAAATTTTATTTGTGCTCTTGTACGAGAAGGTGCACTGCTTTTCTTCTGGCAATAAAGCCGCACGTCCTGTTCACTCACAAGTGGCTTGTTTATATGGGCGTCCGTAGAGGCTCTTCAGTCTCCTGGCGAATAAAACGCGGCCGCTGAGGCATGCGGCAGAGCCAACGAGGCGAGCACGGCGTGTACTCAGCGTACGCAACCTGTATAAAGCGGCCATATTGGATATTGCACTAAAAAAAAGGCATTTCCGCTTCCTATTTAAGCAGCGCCATCTGTCGGGCCCCCCGCTAAGTTCCATGCGCTGCCGCTTCTTATTTTCGAACCACTGTGGAAGGTACAGTTTCCCTTCTCTAAAATTGTTTCCTTATTCTATGGTCCCGCTTCGTTGTGCGTGCCGCTGCGACGTGCTTCTGTAATCGCGTGGTTTTGTGTTTTTGTTATAATGAAATTTGTCTTAGTTCGTGCGCACAAAAGTGCCAGAATATAGCATGTGTGTCTCTCGTAACTCGCCGTGTGCTTGGCGCGCCAGGCAAATGTGGACCAATTATTTTCACGTCGTTGAATTTTGTCTCTGTCTGTCGTGGAAAGTTGGGTGGACGTCGCAAATAAATGCGTATTACCAGCGTGCCTCCGCTCCTCCACTGTGAAATCCCATGTGTGCGTGGAGTAACGTTGCTGCACCGGCAACTTGGAGGGCGCTTTTCGAGTGCGTCGTAACATTCAAAAGGTAAGTAATCGTGCATGCTAACCACACCCGTGTTGTGCGTACTTTTCATATGTGCACATGGTTCTTTGCGAACGTAGGAAATAGAACTCCCACGTAAACAGTCAAACGAGCGCTTGCTGAGCGCTGCTTTTCAGAATTTCGTTACGCAAATTGATTGCCGCAATGCGAAATTGAAAATCTTGATAAGCGTTATCTTTCCGTGAGAAAGATTACGTTCGCAAGTAATCGCGTTCGTAACGTACGAAGTGCAGCGGTGAAGTTGCACAACAACTCATCTCCCTTTTCACCGTTTATTAGTGAAATGATGTTTCCTCACTTATAAATGCTTCAAAATAATAAGTGATCTCTGCTTACAAGGTTTTCGGATAACGAGCAGTTTTAGGCGAAAAAAAATGTAAGCGATCACAGATTGCTACTAGTGAAGCTTACATTTTAAGTCAAGGTGAGCTGACATAAATTTGACGTAACTGAAGCTGATAGGGAAAGTTGATTAAGCTGTCATGAAAAAAGATGAACTGTTATGTTAACAAACATTTGCTTGTAATGTGCTGTTACGGCGTGTCTGGTAAAATTTTATGGAATGAAGGGTTCCTATTATCATGGCATTTTTCAGTGACTTAGACCTTGTGCTCGTTTGCCACCCTGCATTAATATAAACAATGTTTTCGTGACGATGTTTAGTGGCTCCTCGCATGTGTTCATAATGTAAGAGCTTTACTTGCCCCTGCCACAAGTTAACATAGAACTTCTTTTGTAGTGGCGAGGCCGTGACCCACAGCAGTGTCCACATAACGCCGGAGCCACCACAAATGCAGCAGCACGACGCATAATCTGTACAGTAGGTTGAGGTATGTATGAAGTGTAAGTGTTCCATAAAGTAGGGTCTCTGTATCATTTGTGGATAAGCTTATTGGCATATTTCTTAACACGCCTTACTAAGTAGGCTAAATATGTGTGCAGCTTTATTCAACTTGCTGCTATTTGCGTTAGGCGTTATGCCCACATTATGGTGTTCTGAATAAAAGTAGATCTAACGTGTCCTGATGTCCTGATGTCAATTGCTTGGCTGCAATATACATTTTATTTTTGCTTTGTACACTATCATCATCATCATCATCATCATCATCCTGTTTAATTTTCACTGCAGGACGAAGGCCTCTCCCGCCAATCTCCATTTACACCTGTCCAGCGCCTACCGATTCCAACAAGCGCCAAAGAATTTCCTGATTTCATCGCTTCCCCTAGGCTTCTGCCGTCCTAGACTGCGTTTCACTTCTCTTGGTACCCATTCTGCAACCCTAATGGTCCGATGGTTGTCTAACCGGTGCATTACACGACCTGCCCAGCTCCGTTTTTTTTCACTTGATGTCAATTAGAATATGGCCTATACCCGTTTGATCTCTGATCCGAACCGCTCTCTTACTGTCTCTTAACGTTAGCCTAGCAATGTTCGTTCCATCACTCTTTGCGCTGTCCTTAACTTGTTCTCACGCTTCTTTGACAGTCTCCAAGTCTAGGCCCCATATGTCTGCACTGGTAAAATGCACTTATTGTACACCTTCATTTTAAATGATAATGGTAGGCTTCCAGTCAGGAGCTGACAATGTCTGCCGTACAGCGTGCTTACTATTGTTTAATAGCACGGATACTGTAGATACTGTATTTCTGTATTGTGACCAGAATAACTGCCACTGGCAAATACACGTTTGGCGAACATTAATTCCTTGAAATGATACACGAAGGCCGGTATTCACTGTGCTGGAGTTGCTATACTAGTGACGTGTTTTCTAGTCGGCTCGCATCTTTTTGTTCTCTTTTCTTCTTTGCAAGCTATCCTCATTCGAGCAAGTAGGCATTTCAGCTGCGAGTCTGTCCAGTTACATTATTTTTCATTTCAAATCAATACAGCATAAGCCGCATAGTTAACTGGCAGGTGTATCATTAAAGAAGCATGCAATTCCGTCCATAGTGGTTAATTGTTTGCTTGCTCTTGCTATGGGGTTTGCTGGTTACTGCAGTGCTACTGATCAAATTAATTTGATTTCAACAGCACCTCGTAGGACATTGTGCTTGGCACTGGCACTAATGCTACAGCTGTAAAGAATGATTCCTAATGTGTTGAGTCCCTTTCCATGTGTTCTGTTTCTTCCTATCTATTTGCTCAAAACTGTGGGGAGTTTTCTAATTATCCCTTGGCGCTGTTTAGGTCAGAATATGTTCAACTAGAAAGTCCAAGTTGCATTGCTATCAGTGAGACTTACTTATATTACTGGACATATAAATCGAAAGCAGTATATGTAATCCTAAAGGTATTTTTGACAAAAGTACTTCTGTCTAGAACAGGCATCATATGCACTGCAAATCTTATGGTTTTAAGTTGGGTATGCAAGTATCCATAGTCATTTTCCAAATATTAGCAAGTAATTTCGCTACATGGCACAGCCTACGTTGTTACTGCTGAAGTCAAATCTATGGTTGGTGTGCCTGTTTGTTTTCGTTGTTTTGCAGTTACACTTCTTTTGGCGCTTAACCAATGTAGCCATGTGAGAGCTGGAGTATTGCAGCAATGCCGAAGCTAGCTGACAGCTAATATTGCTAGAGCATGCCAACATATACCGGTCACTGCATTTGTGCATCTTCTGCAAACCAGCTATGTCCGCTAGGTGAAATTTACAGTGTCCTTTTGGGTTTGCCGATCAGTTCATATACCTTTTCAAGACAAGATTTACGCATGGAGGGAAGCGAGACCATACAACATGACAACTGCTAACGACTGACTATTTTGATAGAAAGATTAAAAATATCAGTATCACTGGATGTGTGCTTAGCTAGTGCACAAATTGTTTTTAGTGGGGAGGTGTAATTTCTCATACAAAGGCATAAAGTCACGATAAACGCTAGTTGTGTAAAAAAATAAATAGGCAAACACTAATTTCTGTTTCTTGTTATCTAGAAAGGCTGCCTTTTTTCATGCATTAATAATGGCGGCTAGCTCACATATATTATTTTTGTGGTACTGATTATGCGGTCACTGATTTCTCTTGTAAAATTTTCACTGTAGGTGAAAACAGATGAGAAATCTATATACGGCCTGAAGCCTTATTGCGTCCATGCACAACCAAGTCAGGAAAGCGTACTGGTGTTTTGAATAAAATATAGTGGTTTCTTTGGCAAATAGTTACTGGCCAATTTACCCTATGCACATTTGACTATATGTGAAAGGAATATAGTACACTGCATCTGACAAGTACCAGACAAATGTGCTGATATCTGTAAACAAGCAAACCTCGCTTGCCTGCTCGCTGTTTTCTATTCCCTAGTTGACTGAATTCCCTGCCTACATTTTTTTTGCTGGAAATATGCATGCATAACATTCCACAAGGGAATTGAGAAAGCCACCCAGCCAAGGGAGGCTTGCTTAGTTATAGATACCAACAAATTTGTCTGGTGTGCGTCAGGGGTAGGTACTCTATTTCTTTGATCATCTCTATATTTGGTCAGATGTACATAGGGCAGACTGGCTGGTGCCTCCACATGCATCCAGGAGAGCACCATAATTTACTGAAGGGACAAGTATACTTGTCCTACTTATTGATGCGTTGACACGACTGAAGCCGCAAGCCAGATTCAGGTGATTCCTCTGGTTTGTTCACCTGTGGCAACCAATTGACCAACAAAATCAGTGAGGAATAGCACATTATGATTACATGACAAAAAGGAATACTCGCTATATGACATGGAATAGCAATCACTCTCTGCCTATTGTTAATGTTTTCTTATGAAAGTACTGTTTTGCTTTTGTAGATTTGTATTGCAACTAGCGGTCTCTTTCTGAATGCAGCGTGCAGTACAAATGCGCATGCAGTGTAAATATTTTCTTTAATACTTCCAGCAAAATAAATGTGAAATTGATAGCTTTTACTTCCTGTGGTCTCCCTTCTATCCCTTGTCTTGCACTCAAAAGTTAAACACGAGAACGCACCAACATTCTTAGTTACTAGTCAGTCAGTGTTGATAAGCTTGAAATATTATTTTGAGCTAGAACATTCTTACCATTTATGTCAATTCCAGTAATTATATAGTACTACTCTTATTCCTTCTCATAAAGCATGCTAAAATGTATGTACTTTTGCATATATGGTTTATGTAGTGATAGCCTCATAGAACAAGCCAATAGTTGTAGAGATACAAGCTGTGTTTTGGCTTTCACCTATTGCTTAAAGGGTGAACAGAAGCGGGTAATAGGAGAGCTCTTCTTCTTTGGCTGGCACAACCTTTACTTTTTTCTGCACTTCAAAAAGCTGAAATACTCTACTTAGGCCAACTGAAACTGCTTATGTGTTGCTTGTATTCCCTTTAAAAATTACTTTCACACAAGGTAAGCCATATAATTTTCTGGGTAGCGCCTTCACTTATGCCACTGGACGTACCTGCACTTTCCGGTTACATTTATCGCAGAGTTAGACAGACTTCGTTTTGTTACTAGTACTTAATGACATAAAACTGGTAATGGGGCAAGCTTATTAAATCGAAACATTTTATTGATGTCATCAAGAAATTGTAGTGATGCATAGAATTACTTGTTTCTTTTTTTAGGTTGTGCTATGTGTCTGGGAAGCATCAGAGGGTGCAACTGGCCGTGAACAGGTGGTGGCTTCCACAAGGCTTCCAAGTTTCATTGCCACACGGCAATGAGAGGCAGCGCTGTCCAGCACCGGCTCGACGAGCAAGCTCAACCTGGTCAACCGACTGAAAAGGGCAGCTGAGACCGCTGGGCTTAAGGGACCAGCCACTGCAGAGTCGATGAGCATTCTACACTTGCGTGCTCTTCTGTATAAAGTTTATTCTCTCTCTCCCTGGGCATCAAGCTAAGATACCATTTAGTTAGAAATAAAAAGCTACGCAGCTCATATATAGCATTTTGCCTTGACAAATTACTTAGTTGCCAGGGAAACAGTGTGCATGCAACGAAATTTATTGAACTTAAGTTACATTGTGCTTATATCTTCAAAGCAAAATCCGTTTTCATTTAATGTACGAAATAAAATATTTTCACTGCTCTTTCACCTCTGATATTACAGCAACTTGTCATCTACAGAATAAATGTAAACTTATTGTTTACCATTGTAAATGTGCATTCTACGGCGTGAAACGCATGATATATCTATACATCGTTAAATGTTAGGGACCATGCTGGTACCTTCTGGTGTGTTCGAAAAATTTTAGCATGTATCAGATTGTTATATATCATGAAACTATATGTGATATACAGATATCTGATGCATGGTAAAATTTTGCAAACCCAGAAGGTACTTTGGTACCCAGAAGGTACCAGCATGGTCCCATTGATAACACACCAGGATACAGAAAGCACCAAGCAAGCCCCTCAAACACGTCGAACATACCAAGAGCTCCGGGTCAGGTGCACCAAGCACAACAGACCGGGTTCACCGTATACACAAGGACGGGCACACCAGGCACACCTGACCCGTGTCCTAAAACCGGCTGTGGTGTGAACGATAAAAAGCACCAGAACCGGTCTGGTGTATTTTTAGACTGTGAATTGACTTGCTTTGTTACTGCGCCTGCTTCTCTGTGGCCTTTAAAAGCAAAAAAGAATTCTGGAGCAGTAATGTACAAAGGCATCTTGGGCCATCGAAGGGGTCCAGGCAGCTTTTGGTGCGGAATACACGCCGTGGTTACGTAGTGGCTATAGCGGTGCGCTATTAAGAGCCAGGGCAACGGATCAAATCCTGGCCATTGCGGCCGCATTTCGCTGGGGCTGACATCCAAAAACGTCGGCGCACTAGGTATGGGGTGCATGTTAAACAAACAAAAAAACTCCATGTAGTCAAAATTATTCCAGAGTCCCTCACTACGGGGTGTCTTATCATCATATCGAGTTTTTGGCACGTACGAAACCCTAGAATATATTTTTTTTCCTGAAATATGATCGGAGCATATACTACAAAAAATAAATTCGAAGTTGAAATTTGTTTTGTCTTCTGCATTTAGTCAGCCATCATAACTGATTCTTCGAGGCACAATATTTTGAACTGCCCGCATATCATTTTTCTTTGTAATTGAATGTGTCCATATTTCTTCTTTACAGTGCTTTGGTGACCACCTAGAGACTTGCAAAAAGAAAAAGCCGGTGACTGTAAGTAGTGTATTTCTTATCAACCTAAAACAAAAGCGCCTGTACAGGTTTCAACAATGACTGTTGAAAAATATGCTTTTCAGTTGACAGACAATACCGCTGCGACTTCATTGCCACATTTTAGTATCCGGCCAATAAATGAGCTCCTGCTATTAAGCATGATTATGTGCGTGCAACGTTCTCTTACCTGAAACATTATCCTCGCATGCCCCATGCAGCACCCCGAGACACTAATTTCGGAAGTTAGAGTTGCACGAGCGCGGTTCACTCTATACATTAGTGCTTCAGAACAACTGCTTCTTGGTGTAAGTATTTGCGAAAGGACATATTGGCGGCAAATAAGACGCGCACGAAAAGAAAACACGTACGTGCCTACAGTGGCGGCAATTAGAACTCAGTTATTGGGGGTAACATACCCACGAATAAATAAAAACACGCATGCGCACGCTAATAACAATGCTTGAGAAAGACAGCTGTCGAACAATCTCATCTGCCGCCGCTATAGCAGAAGAAAAGTATCGTGGACGCTGCTAGAGATTTAGTTTATTATGTCGTAGGCTTCCACTAGTCCATATGCGATATAATTCTTGCATCTGCCGAGAGTACTTAACTAATCGAATCGTGCTTCATACATGCAGCCTTTATAGTACGCAGCAAGAAGCGCCATGACATTTTTTTAGGCCTTAGGTGATTCAAACTGTACATTCTAAGATAGGCCGAGCGTGCAGACTAGCAAACTAAACGCTGGACATTGCATTTGTCGACAGGCAGAGCGTGCAGCCCATGCATTTTATTGACTCCTAAGACAGTTGGCCACACTCGTGTTCTTGCGGTGTTCAGGAGCATATGGATTGTGGATTCGAGTAATTTCGTGCTGAGCTTTAGGGGAGCAAAAAAAAACGGTTACATTAAAGAGGCGAGGTTAACTTGATTCAGGTTACCAGCATTAAAAAGAATAAAGACGCAGTTCCAACGCAATGTTGGAATCTGAATGACGTCCATGCTCTTTGAGTTAGCAAGGTGTCTATCCATGTGCAATAGCAGATGGCTTAAGCACGGCCTCGTCATCTGCAGTCTGTTGGCTGCGCTGCGACAGCAAAGGCGAGGTATGATGCTTGCGGAGGAAAGAATGTTCTTGTGAGGCACCATACACATAGACGAACAACACTTATGTAACTACATATCAGGCTTCATACTACTTTTGTAACAGTTGCAAATTCACAATGGGTGATGGACTAAGAAAGGAACACGTCCAGTGCCGATGCTGTCCGTTCGGCTGCATAGCGAGTTAAGGATACCCAGTGGCCGAAGCTGTCTACTAGGCCATACATCATTCAGCAGCATGTTGCCCAATAGGGCAAATACCCAGTGGCCCAACTTGTCTGCTCGAACGACCGCAGTCAGCACATGCCCATATGGTCTAAGTGGTGTATACATATCTACACATACATCCAGCGAGGAAACAAGGAACGACAAACCACGGGGAATAGTTAAAGATAGCTTCGCATAAAAAACTGGACACAAGGAGATGAGAAAGGCATCGGAAACTGTAGTTGTAGTTCAGCGTTAGTTGCGTTCTTGCCTTCTTTGTGCTCCGTTTTAGTTGGAGATGATGACGACAATCAAGAATCCAGCAACGAACTAGACCATCCAATAACAAGAAAGGGGCTGACAGATGGAATAGCACACTGTGGTATAAAGTTTGTAAACAGGGATGAAGTGCCTCAGACAGGCTGGCCAACGTTTCGATAGGAGGACCTATCTTCGTCAAAGGCGGCCTCGTCATCCTCGGCGTATTAGTTTTAAAGGGTTAGTGCAGTGACGTCACGTGCGGGTGTTGTCGCTGGCGGCTGGTTTTAAAGAGAGAGATTACAAGAGGAAACAAGCGCTGTCGTCCGACGTCTGTGAGCTTCATTCTCAAGACGAGGCGACAAGAGCGTGAGAGTGGGCACGCGGGGAGAAAAGAAAAGAAATAGAAGCAGAAAAAAACGAAAAAAAAGAAAAAAGAGAGAAATAAAAGAAGGGGGGGAAGCCAGGGCGGCACCAAGCCAGACAAAAAAGGGGGGAGTGAAAGAAGAAGAAAGAGAAAAGTGAAATCTTTAAGAAATACGGGGGCTTGGGAGCGTGTTGGGGATGCGAAAGGTTAGGAGGTATTCCGGGGGAGTCGTTGGCGGCATGTTTTTGAGGCATTAAAACGGCCGGTCAAGCGGTCAGCGCGCGAGTAACACAAAAGACAAAAAAAAAGAGCAAGGAGAAAACCAAGACACACACACAAAAAAAACATGAGTTGAAAGTGACTTGAGTAGCATAGTAGTAATACGTCGAGTAATTTTGAAATAGTTAAGGTGGCGACGAGGAGTCTGCGGTGCAATATATGGGGTGACTGAAAGGCAGCGGCATGGTCTTTCAAGGGGCACTGCCCCACGCGCTTAACGTAGGTGTCGTTACGGCGGCATCCAGAGATGGCGATACTCTGGGTTGAGGCGCCGAAAAAGGCATATTGACTTCGGAGTGTGTTGTCGAGGGGATTTGAAGAAAAAAAAATTTTAAAAAAAGGGGGGGGGAAAGGAGAGGGGGAGGGGGGCCGAAACCGGTATAACAAACAGGAGGGTGACGCGCGCAGAAGGGGGCAAGTGTACATGGAAGAAGGGGATCGTACAGTTGGTATAGACGTAAAAACCTGAAAGAGTACATTAAATTGAGTAGTAGGCAGGAAAAAATTTTTTTCCGAAATGGAAGAGTAGGTGAGGTTAAGAATTAAAGATGGCTGGTGGCCTAATGTGTTTTGTGTATTGGTTGATGATATGAGAGTTTCAGATTTAGGTTACAGCTTTTAAAGATTCTAAGTTGCCGCGTGCCAAATTAATTCCTGTCGGGTGTAGGCAATTAAACTTGTGTATGAGGTATGATTCCGTATACTTCCTTTCGCGAGGGGAACGGAAATTTGTTTGTAGTATATAGAGCCTTGCTTTGTCAAACATATGTCCATGTTCATTAAAGTGGCTGGCTACTGCTTTGGGTAAATTGTGTTTTGTGTCCGCGCGGTGACCATTGAGTCTTGTATTAATTTGTTGTCCAGTCTCACCTATGTATTGTTTGCTACAAGCGGCGCATTCTAGACAGTAGACTACGTTGCTTGATGTGAAGGTGAAAGGCGAAGTTACCTTGTGTGTGTAATTCGACGCTGTACTTTTTACTGTAGTAGTAGATTGAATGTGTTTGCATGTAGAGCACCTGGGGCGGCCACAGGGATTGGTTCCCAACTTCTTCTTTTTCTGTAGTTTGGCGTGCACAAGAACATCTTTAAAATTAGTGTTGCGACTGTAGGCCACTCTGGGAGGGTCGGGAAAAATCTTCTTAAGTTTCTGGTTGCTGGTGAGAATCAGGTAGTATTTACTTAGGATGTTATTCACGTTTGGGAGTGCGTTGGAGAATTTAGTAGTAAGAAGAGGCGTTGTTGTTCTCGTGATCCTCGGGCGGGGCTTGAGGACCTCGGCTCGATCAAGTTTGGTTGCAGCGATGTAAGCTGTTTGAAGGTCACTGTTTGGGTGGTTCCTGTTTGATAGCGTTTCTTTAAGGTGATCGAGTCTATCTATGTAGTCTTGGTTTTCAACGCAAATGTGACGTAGTCGTGTGGCTTGGCCTTTAAAGATGCCTTGTTTGCAATGTCTGGGATGGTGCCTGGTATATTCTAGGTGCTGTTGTTGGTCGAAAGGTTTTCTATACAGCGTTGTCTTTAGTTCACCATTGTCAATCTATATTGTTGTGTCCAGAAAGTTTATGCGCTCAGTTGAGGATTCTGATGTGAATTTTATTGTTGGGTGAACAGAATTTAGAAAGGCTACATATTTATCTAGACTGTCTTGACCATGTCCCCAGATTATGAGTATGTCGTCTATGTATCGTAGGTATGTGTGGGGCTTGGTAGTGCAGCGCGATAGGAAATCTGTTTCTAGAATCCCCATAAATATGTTCGCGTAGGTTGGTGCAAAAGGCGTACCCATGCTTGTACCATGTATCTGTAGGTAGTAACTCTCTTCAAATTCGAAGTAGTTATGTGTGAGAACTAATTCAAGGAGAGACAGGTAGACTTCAGTAGAGTGTTGTGCACTGTGTTTAGACAGCGTTTGTTTTATCGAAGATAAACCATCAGGGATTGGAATGTTGGTGTACAGCGCCGTGACGTCTAGTGTTGCGAGAATCGTGTTGTGGGGTAGTGTGCCTTTAGTATTAATGTCTTCTATAATTCTCAGCAGGTGGGGCGTATCTTGTACAAATGACGGAAGTGCTTTTGGCAAGTCACCAAGGTAGTGGTTAAGGAATGTGGAGATGCTCTCTGTCGGGGTGTTGTTGTTTGATACTATCGGACGGCCTGGGATAATAGCAGTGTATAGTTCAGCGGATGGAATTTTATGAATTTTCGGAAGGAGGTAAAAACGTCCGGCAGTTTTGTTGCTTGGTTTAAGAAATTTGTATTCTGATGGTGTTATCACTTCATCAGCCAAAAGTGATTTCAGCCTGTTGGTAATTGTCACTGTGTAGGACAATGTCGGATCGTTATCTAGTTTGCGGTAATGTTCTGGGTCGTTTAGTTGTCTGTAAGCCTCGTGCTCGTATTTTGCTATTGGCCAAATAACTATACTTCCACCCTTATCTGCTTCCTTAATAACAATGTCATTCCGGCAGCTCAGATTTGAAATGATATGACTCTCCGACGCAGTTATGTTTTTAGGTCGCTTAGATGTCTTGGATTGGCTTATAATTTCTTTAGTGATAGTTTTAAGTTATATG
This sequence comes from Dermacentor andersoni, assembly GCF_023375885.2. NCBI lineage: Eukaryota > Metazoa > Arthropoda > Arachnida > Ixodida > Ixodidae > Dermacentor > Dermacentor andersoni. The sequence continues at coordinate 14,601,903 of NC_092821.1, read as the reverse complement.
TCAAGTTCTATGGCTTGTTCTGGTTCGGGAGTCCAAGTGGATTGGGCTCTAAGCGGTGTCGTCCCGGTGTCTGGTGCGTCTGCAAAAAAGTGTCGGATACGCATTCGTCGGGAGAATTCTGAGAGGTCCTTGTGAAGCTCGAATTCATTTATTGTGCTGTTAGTGGGGCAAAAGTTTAAGCCCTTGCTGAGTACGGCTATTTCTTTTTGACTTAATGTTTTAGAAATGTCTATAACATTGGAGCGGTTTAGTTCTGTGGAAATTTCCTTCCTGTCTGGTACTTCCAAGCTCGAGGTCCCTCTTGTCTGGGTGTGGTGGCTGTTTGGCTGGAAGGTTGTTTTTTGATTAAAATTTGCTTTTTTCCTTTGTTTTTGAACCAATTTTCTAGATTGTTTTTCGCCGTAATGTTCTAAATCTCTCTTCACATCTGGTGTCTGGGTTATGTTCCTAATTCTGTGGTTAAAAGTTTCGATTTGCTCTTCGCAGTGTTCTTTGAGGATATTCAAAAGTGAAAGTGAGGCATTATGTAATGTTGTTTGCCAGTTTGCGCGATGGTGTGGTGGGAGTGTTCCTAGAGCTGGTACAGCCTTGAGTGTTAGGCCTTTAGGAATTATATTTTTCTCTGTGCAGCTTGTGTAGGTTTTCAGATGGGAGGTGTAGCTCACATGTTTTTTGGTAAGTTTTCTAGCCTGTAGGAATTCGGTGCTTCGTGGCATTGAAGAGTTATTGATTTGCGATGTCTGTCATTTACTTGTCTTCTTGCGGGCAGATTTGCGTGGGGTGTTTTTCTGTTCGGCCGGTTTATTATCGTATGCCTGGCTTAATTCGATCTCGGTCTCTGAGTTTGTGTGTGTGCAGGCAGGCGTGTGGGGGTCTGTGTGTAGACTTCGGTGGTGGGTTTTCTGTTGTCTGTTGCCATTGTGTCTGTTTGCACGGTGGTTGATGTCATTTTTGGTGGTGTGTGTGCCTTCTGGTTCTTTTCACATTCCGCTGTCTGTGTTCCAACTGTTCTTGTGTTGATTGTTTCACTTGTGCAGTGGCTTGCTTCACATTCCACTGTCTGTATTCCCTGTGTTCTCGAAGTGACTGTCGCAGTTGTGTTGTTCGCGGTTGCACGCTCCGCAGAGTTGGTGGAGGTGGTATTTGAGGTGGAATTTAAAAGTGTTTTTCTGTACTTGTCCTTAATAAAGGACTTGATGTGTCGGGAAACTAGCTCTATTCCACTGCGGTTCAAGTGGAAGCCGTCCCAAGCTAGGTGTTCGTGTGGTGCTTCGTGTATTTCTGCGTGGTGCATGGTGTCAACATTCTTATGGACATTTTCTAAGTTGAAAATTAGTGAGTTTAGCTTGTTAATCTCCTCATTGTGCTTCATGAGTGCATTAGTTTGGTAGATTAGTGGGCGGTGTTTGTTTTGTAGGCGGGGAGCGACAGTCGTTATAGTTATATGTGCGTTTGGGCGAGCGGCTTGAATGGTTCTTATTACGTCGCTCATGGACTCTATCGTGTCCGCGGCGCTTTGTGTTCTTATGTTGTTTGTGCCTACATTGATAATAAAGTGTGTGGTGTCAATTGGCGTATCACATACTAGCGGTAGAATATCTGATGTTTGTGCCCCACTAAGGTGTTTTATGTATGGCGCGTGTGGGCCTGGTGGAAAATGTTCCTTCAGGTATCTGTACTGGCTGTCTCCAAGGACTGCTACATGGGCAAAGGATAACAAGGGGAACTTACCCTGTTCCGTCATCGTCAGCTGTCATGGAAGTCCAAAAACAAGAAAGGGGCTGACAGATGGAATAGCACACTGTGGTATAAAGTTTGTAAACAGGTGTATAAAGTTTGTAAACACAAAACACAATTTACCCAAAGCAGTAGCCAGCCACTTTAATGAACATGGACATATGTTTGACAAAGCAAGTTTCTATATACTACAAACAAATTTCCGTTCCCCTCGCGAAAGGAAGTATACGGAATCATACCTCATACACAAGTTTAATTGCCTACACCCGACAGGAATTAATTTGGCACGCGGCAACTTAGAATCTTTAAAAGCTGTAACTTAAATCTGAAACTCTCATATCATCAACCAATACACAAAACACATTAGGCCACCAGCCATCTTTAATTCTTAACCTCACCTACTCTTCCATTTCGGAAAGAAATTTTTCCTGCCTACTACTCAATTTAATGTACTCTTTCAGGTTTTTACGTCTATACCAACTGTACGATCCCCTTCTTCCATGTACACTTGCACCCTTCTGCGCGCGTCACCCTCCTGTTTGTTATACCGGTATCGGCCCCCCTCCCCCTCTCCCTGCCCTGCCCCCCTTTTTTTTAATTTTTTTTTCTTGAAATCCCCTCGACAACACACTCCGAAGTCAATATGCCTTTTTCGGCGCCTCAACCCAGAGTATCGCCATCTCTGGATGCCGCCGTAACGACACCTACGTTAAGCCGCGTGGGGCAGTGCCCCTTGAAAGACCATGCCGCTGCCTTTCAGTCACCCCATACATTGCACCGCAGACTCCTCGTCGCCACCTTAACTATTTCAAAATTACTCGACGTATTACTACTATGCTACTCAAGTCACTTTCAACTCATGTTTTTTTTTTGTGTGTGTGTGTGTGTCTGGGTTTTCTCCTTTCTCTTTTTTTTGTCTTTTGTGTTACTCGCGCGCTGACCGCTTGACCGGCCGTTTTAATGCCTCAAAAACATGCCGCCAATGACTCCCCCTGAATACCTCCTAACCTTTCGCATCCCCAACACGCTCCCAAGCCCCCGTATTTCCTAAAGATTTCACTTTTCTCTTTCTTCTTCTTTCACTCCCCCCTTTTTTGTCTGTCTTGGTGCCGCCCTGGCTTTCCCCCCCCCCTTTTTTTTCTCTTTTTTTCCTTTTTTTCTGCTTCTATTTCTTTTCTTTTCTCCCCGCGTGCCCACACTCACGCTCTTGTCCCCTCGTCTTGAGAATGAAGCTCACAGACGTCGGACGACAGCGCTTGTTTCCTCTTGTAATCTCTCTCTTTAAAACCAGCCGCCAGCGACAACACCCGCACGTGACGTCACTGCACTAACCCTTTAAAACTTACACGCCGAGGATGACGAGGCCGCCTTAGACGAAGATAGGTCCTCCTATCGAAACGTTGGCCAGCCTGTCTGAGGCACTTCATCCCTGTTTACAAACTTTATACCACAGTAGACCATCCAATGTAATTATTTACATACAGTCCAGACTAAACAGTTTTCCGGCAAGGCCAGGTGACCACGGACGTCTGAACGATCCCAGAGCTTGCACTAGAGCTCAGTAGTTCCTGCAGTAAACATTGAGAGTGGTCCCGCAGCATTTCTCAGTATAAAGACAAAAACCTAGATCAGACAGCAACTGGTGAAATTTCTTTTGGAAGCGTACAATACTGCTTTCAAGCAGTTCGATATTGAAAGTAGTGATTTTGGGAAGTTACTCGAAGAAAACACGAGTCTTAAAGAAAGGGACAACATGAACCGCTTCGTGTTGTCTTGCGATAACTTCCAAAAATCATGAATAACCAGCTGGCGCCTACACTGAAACTCTGCTTTGCAATTAGTATCTGCAGAAAGTTTGTTTTAATAGTGAAAAAAAAATAGAAAAAATATTACGGTTTACGTACGATGAAATGCATCTTTTCTTCATGTCTGAATAGTATCTTTGTGTTTATTAACAGGAACAAGCGCTTACTGGCCTCATCAGAGTAATAGCGGTAAGTGTAAAAAAAAAAAAAAACTTGAACTGATAAGTAAGCCAGTCCCAATGTTGGGACACTCTAGAGCAAAGGGCAACTTGCACTGTTCATTGCTTGCGTTGTGATTCTTCATGTTGACCGTACTTTCAGCATACCTGTAAGCTGCGAGGGTTAAAGCCCAGCGTTGCATACGCGCGGCAGCAATAGTCGGGATACGCTTATCGGGCCCTAGTATCCCGAGCAGTGGCTGGTGGTCTGTATATATAGTGAATTCTCGGCCGTACAGGTACCGATGAAATATCTTTAGGCCAAAGATCAAAGCCAGGGCCTCGCGTTCGCACTGCGCGTATTTTTTTTTCTGCTTCCGACAGTGTACGCGAAGCAAAAGCAATTGGCGTTTGTTCACCTTCAGCCGTCTCGTGAAAGATAACGTGTCCTAAGCCATATGACGATGCATCGCAAAGCATTGCGAGCGGTTTCTTGACGTCATAGAATGCGAGCACCTTGCTGCTTGTTAGCAAGTGCTTCGTATCTTTAAACGCGGTGCTGCACTCCTTTGTCCACGACCATTTTTGTTCTTTTCTACGTAGCCGATAAAGCCGCTCTGCTACTGTCGAAGCGTTCTTGAGAAACTTTGAGTAAAAGTTCCACATTCGCAAGTACGCCTTAAGCTCTGTAACTGTACTGGGCTCGGGAGCTTGTAAGATAGCGCTCTTCTTTGTGTCGGTAGGGTAAATGCCTTGCTCAGTCACTGTGTGACCCAAATATGTAACCGGTTTTCGGAAAAAAAGGGCATTTATCCCCGTTAAGCGTGATGTTGTATTCACTGAGGCGTTGCAAGACACGTTCTAGTGTCTCCTGGCAGTCGCCGATATCTGTCCCTGTGACGATAATGTCGTCAATATAACAGCCTACGTTTGGGATGCCATGAAGTACCTCGTCCATCATTGCCTGAAAGATAGCGGGTGCACTTGCCACCCCGTAAGGAAGGCGCTGAAATTCGAACAACCCAAGACTAGTGTTTACTGTCAAAAATGCTCGTGACTCCGGAGTGAGTGGCAGCTGCTGGTACACCGAAGAAAGGTCTAGTACACTGAACACCTTTCCTCCTGCTGAGGCAGTGTACAAGTCCTCTGGTCTGGGTAGGGGGTAATGATCTGTTTTGAGAGAGGGGTTTACTGTAGCCTTGTAATCCCCGCATAACCGGACACTGCCGTTTTCCTTCACAACTGTGACAAGTGGGGTAGCCCAGTCACTTCGCATTACAGGACGCAGCATGCTCGTTTCCACGTGTTCTCGCAGCTGCCGCTCAGCTCTTTGCTGCAACGCCAACGGAACTGGTATAGCGCGGCAAAATACAGGAACTGTACCCGGTTTCACAACAATCTTTGTTTCAAGGTTTTGTATTGTCCCCAGCTTTTTAGAGAACACGGAAGGGTACTTCTGTTTTAGCACCGCAACTCTGTCTTCAACTGCAATCTGGCCAATTTCTAGCCAGTCAAGCTTCAAACGTTCTAACCAATTTCGCCCCATTAGGACAGGCAACTCCCTCCCGTTGTCTTTTACAACAATCACTGGTAGAGTCATGCACTGATTGTTGTACTTAACCACCACGTCACACTGCCCTTTTAGCTGTATTTGCTCCCCAGTATACGTGCGAAGCGACATTTTGCATGGTTCACATTTTACGTGTGGAAATTCGGACAGGTACACTTGCTCCGGGACAATTGTGACAGCCGCTCCCGTGTCAATTTGCATATTCAGTTTACGCCCTTCTATTTCCACACTCACTTCATAAGATGATTGGTTGGCGTTAATGACATGGTACAGTTCCTGCTCCGAGTCCTCGTCAGAACACTCGAGCGCATGCATGTTTTTTGGCTTCGCTCTAGCAACTGGGCACATGCTTTTCAAATGACCTACAGCCGAACACTTGCGACAAATAAAGTTTTTGTACCAACATTCTTCCGACGAGTGTCCCCTGCCGCATCTTGCGCATTTTCCGTTCTTGCGGGCTTTGACATGCTTAGGATTAGCTGGTCTCTGATACTGGTGTGGTCGACGTTTCACGACTAGCACGGGTGCCTCTCGTTCTCTTGACCGCAGTTGTTCAGTGTCTCGCGCCGCTAGTTCTCTATCCAGGGCGATTTTGCAAGCGCCATCAAATGTCAGCTCTCGTTCAGCAAACAGAGCACGCTGGGTCTCTTCGTTCCGTATGCCAGCAACCAGCCTATCTCGGAGGGCGTCTTGCAAAAAGTCACCGTAGTCACACTTCCTGACTAAATGTTTAGGTTCCACGATGAACCCTTCCACGCTTTCGCCCACCTGTTGTACGCGCCGGTTGAACTTGCATCGTTCTGCTATTACGGAACTCCTGGGGCTGTAGTGCTCCTTCAGGAGGCGTTTAACTTCAGCGTACGACTTTTCTCCCGGGGCTGCCGGCACAACAAGACTTCTCAGTACTTCGTAAGCCTCTGTTCCTACTGTCAAAAAGACGGGAAGGCGCTTTGCGTCGACGATATCATTAGCCATTAAGAAATGTTCAAAACGCCCTAAGTACGACTCGAAGTTTTGCGTTTCCGGGTCGAACTCGGACATCTTTCCCTGTGGCGGTATTTCGACAGAAGTACATATATCCGTTACTCATCAGTTAGGCGTTTCCTTGCTTGGACGTGCTGCCAGCTCCAAGCCCCGTTGTCGTTCCTTGTGGCCGAGTACTTCCTCAGCAGGGGTGTTCGGTGGGCGGTGCCGTACTCCGGGAGCACGTGCAGCGCCTTGAAGCTGGGCGACAACTCCACTCGCTTGCTTCCGTTCGTGCCTGTCCACCCGTGCATGCCCAAGGCCGTCGCTTACGTGGGTATGCAAGACCCTCGTCGCCAGTTGTTATAACTTCATCACGCAGCCAAACCGGGAATGGAATCAGTTTATTCAGTGCCGGCGTATATATATATATCGCTATGTGACGTCACATGGATCATGGCAGTTAACCCGCCCAGTACACATGCGGCATGACGTGCTGCGCTATCACACAAACCATCATGACTTTTCTGTACGAGGAAATCCAGGGTCATTGACATAAGGCTACAGTTGATTGTTTGGCTATTGGCAATACTGTCGGAATAATTAGCACCTCCAAAGAGTTCCGAGTTCCCGGTGCCCTCTGCCCATTAGACCGGCAGGTATCGTCATCGAGTCGTTGATACCATGTCGTAATCTTCAGACAGCAGTCTCCACTTTTAATTCGCAAAAGTAAAAGACAACCCTTCCAACCACTTCCACTAGAATTTTAATTCACGGCCTTTGCGAATTACAGTTAAGAAGAGAGCGTGCTAAATACTGTGCAACCTTAGGCGCTGGGCCACATTTGTATAGTTTTTGCTGCATAAATACAGCGAGGGTGACGTCGTTCATCACTGCACTTTGGAGACTCCGCGGGGCTGCGCTGCCGCGCACCACGACGATGTGTTCACCACGTAATGAAGTTAATCTTAGAAAGATCGCCGCATCCGCAATAAGAGCCTGTTTTAGAAGCTAAGGCTTAAATACAGAAACACGACAAAAAAATCCTAAAGCAGTGAGGGAAATATATGCGCTGCTCATGCAGAATCAGTGAATTTGCGCAAACGCAGCACGCCGTCATGTTGCTGTTGCGTGCAATATTTAATATTTCTTTATTGCTTATGTGTATGTTAACTAATAACGCTAAGATTAACATTGTAGCGCTGTCAAAATTTCTCTCACGATGCAGTAATCCGTAAGAATAAAATAAAATCGAATTATAATGCTTGCTGTGTTCTCTACATTGTAGAATTTTCTCCCTAAGAACAAGCTATTGTCAATATTTTGTTGATGATAATCACATATTTTTATATCAGAAAAAAAATTTTATGTTTCCATATGTGCACTTATACTCAGGGTCATTCGTTCTCTGTAGAAGGCACTAATTCTAATTTTTGCACCCCGATCATCCTTTATAAATATATATTAAACACAATGTCTCCCCTGAGTTACACACTTTTGTAGAGTAAGAAAAAAGTGCAGGTGTTACAAAAGCAATAAACGATGCTCTGCGAGCGACACGTGACATTCCTTGTGGGAAAAGCGACCATTATATCTGGATAGACGCCAGCGTTTGCGGCTGGGAGGTTCAAGGAGGCAACGGCAAGTTGTGTGTTCATTACAGCAATGTCAACAAGCGTGAACAAATGTGCAAGGTTGTTGCAATTCACTCTATGGGCAAAATGGCTCGTAGGCGCGCAAATATGACCTGTTGTGCCAGCTGACTGCATGCACTCGTGATTCAGTTATCCCTACACGTATAGTGAAAAGTTCCGCAGAAATCTCACTTGTCGCTCGCTGTTGTAAATATTGTATAACAACTAATTATTGGCTGTTTACCTTTTTCTGCCCAATGTAATTTTTCTTTGATATTTCTTTCGCGTTTTCTTCAACCGCCCTTGTGGCCGTTATTCAAGTGTCAGCCGTTGCTGGTGCGGCCCACAGAACTCATCTTCTTTTATCCAACAGCCACAAGTAATCGCCATTTTCCACATTCGTGTACGTGCAGACCCCGACGCTGATGGCTGGGTGCATACGCGAGAATAACCAACTAACTGCTAGTTCAACAGAAACAAAAGAAAGAAGAAGTAGGTAACCCCACACACATGGCGACCCACACGCATCGCACAATCCTTTCGTTCAAAGGCTGTATTTTTTCCCATGAGACTATTTTGCGTTGCACACTAACGAAGGAATGTGATAGAACCTTGAAATTGGCTGTCTCGCGCCCATATGAAGGAAAAAAGCACCGCAAGAAAGAATTACTTCTAGCAGCGTTCAGGCGGCAATTTTCGCTACTAAGGTTCATGCAAAACAGCCAACAGGTCTAGGACGAACACTGAAATGTTCAACGTATGCAAATAACATTTAGATTCAAGACAAGAAAGCATATGCCACTTCTTGCTAAACAGGTCGATTTGCGCTATTACTGCTTTTGTTTTCCTCTAAAAAAGCCAAATACGAAGTAAACAAGGAATCGCGGAAAACGAGTCTATTATTTGTTCCTATATCATTTTTTATAAGTGTAACGAATGTCGGCCAACAAGCATTCGTCACACGAAATTCTTGTGAATATGCTGCAACTGTTCGACAAAGACGGGGGACAGGAACACCGTCAAGCTGCGATTGTGCAGCTTTTTGTTCCTGCCCTTGCATTTTCTTTAGCTGTAAAAAGGAAAATGCTAAATAAAGTTGGAAGTTCAATTAAAGTAGAAATTGATCACTTAAATTTTGAGTCTTTATAAAGTTCGTGTCAGCAATTTCGTTTCTTTATATAACGGCTTCTGTGTCCAGAAGGTGGTCAAAGCCAGCATTACCAATTCGTTATAGCCACCATTACCAACCCGACAAACACAAAAACGAGGGACCATAATTATATCCCCAAAGCACAGTAGCACTTCTAATAAAACGTATTTGAGCATTTTCATCGATATTGGCATGTAGTACCATACGCAATTAAGGCAGTTAATGTTTCTTAGTATGCTAATCACATGTTATGGGCACCGTTTCTATGTTGTCCGTGATTTCAAGTCGTCTCTCGGTTGAAATTAGACATTTTTCTTCGTATTGGAACGTTGACCAGTAAACATATTTAACTATATCAATCAGGTATACTAAAATCACATATATTATTTAGGGCACACGCGTCAGTGAGCTAGAATAAAGTACGTATTTGTGTGCTCCGTCAATTCCTTTGCATAAGGGACATTCAAGCAAAAATAAATTAGTTTTGAATTCAGCAGTGGTATGTCAAGGCCCTAACTTCATTTAATTTGAAAAGAAAATTTAATTATTTCATTGCAAAAGTAACCATTTTTTTTTCTTTGCGGATTTCGTGAGCGAACCATAGTTTCTGTATGCCAGTACTACGTCATAAATTTTAGAGTACACCCACATTTTAGGCTCTTCTTTGTGAATAAAAGGCAGCATATCGTTTGTTTAAGAATTCACTGTTCTCTTTCATTAGACGTGATGATGGCGTTACGAAAGGTCGTTGGTTTTAACATGTCCGTTCTTCGAACGGCCCACGTTGGGTAACCTGCCGTTCTAAATGTTCCTGGAGCGTTTTCATGAAATTATTATTTCTCGCTAGCATTCATTTAACTTTGCAGAGCGACACACGGTTATTACAGACGCACTGATATGTTCTTGGCAACGATGTTGACTACCTAGGGTGTAATAATGAGCACGCTCGAGAAACCCTTAAACAAGAGGGTCAGATCGTGAACGTCCTCTAACTAGCCCCCTTCATTGCTTTACTACAAGAGGGTTAGAATTCTACATTCTTCACAATACGCTCGCCGCAGCCGCAAATCTTACCTTCGGTCTTACGCCCAGAAGCAGAAAGCTAAGAACGGCTAAGCAGCAGTGCCGATTTGCACGCCGTATAGCCAGTTTATTGAATAAAACCATATACTAGCGGGTAAATCATATGCGATGATTGCAGAAGAATGTCAATTAATTAGGGCGATATCCTATTAACAGCTGAAAATGCCTTCGTTCTACAATTTATTTATATTACAATCGCTAATACCTGCACTTTGTGAAAACAGAAGAGCTAAGTCGCCAAGTCTTCCCTTTGTATATCATTATATTATATTGTATATTAGAAAAAGGTTTAAATGCAATTCTAGCGCTCAGTGCCTTTTTATTAAAATTCAGGTCTCACTGTCCACCGAACCCGTACTTTGGTTGTACTTTTGTGTTTTGTAAAGTGAAAATAATTCGAGATACAGAGATGGTCCTATTTATATAAAAGAGCTGCTGTCTCGGAATGTTGGTATGAATATGACTTTCTGCTCACTTTGAAACGATTTCTCTATAACAAGCAGAGCAGAAATGGCCTACATTAAATTCTATCACGTGATGTTTTCGCAGTGCCTCGTTTCGACTGCGCTGGAAAGTTGTACCGCTGAGGAAGCCGAGGTCTTGGCCTGCACCCTCGTGAAATTGCCAGCAGCAGTCATCGGAGACGAGGCGTACAATACACTGGAGCCACTGGTCGAGGCAGTCAGCAAAGACTTCGGCATAGACTGCAGCTCTATCGTGTTCTGCTGAGATCATCGGTGATTACAGTTTGTTCACAGGAAAACGGCATTACCCTTCGTGCAAGAAGATTTTGTGCGTTTGAGGCTTCCTAGTTAAGGGGCGATATACACAGTATGATGAATTTTCTTGGAAAATGAAGCAATGACAACCCAGCAACAGTTAACATATATCTGCTAATGAGTGTCCAAATAACTAGACAAACACTTGAGGTAATTTTTAACATGCAATCGGAAGGACCTTTCCATAAATGTCTGCTAATACATAGACAATGTATAAAAACTCCACGAAAATTGGTTTTCGCCTGCTTTCTTCAGCGAGTAGTGCTACAGTTAGAAAAAAGAAAGCTGCCGTCTGGTAAGAGTTGAGGTGTCCCTATGACCACTGAAAGTTCACTTCAAGTGCTCGTGGATGTAGGAGCTGCCCACCACACAATATAACTGTATACGAAAGAGCAATGTTCTCAATAATAAATGAGATGCTTCTGAATAAAGTTTTGTTCCTACAGTTTACGAAAACATTACCTGAATTATTATAAAAAATAATTCCACACGTATTTAATCTATTGTGTGTGCGTTCCATACGGCTAAGAAAGCTAGAGCCGCAAAACGGCCACACGTTGATGCCTGCCCAATGTTGTCACGTTGTAGTGACGGTCGAAAACAGTAACAAAAGCTGTAAATCACACAACTAGCTTTATTGGGCGAACTTGTTCCGAGGAAAACCTGGTTGCACTCGAATCACAACGATAGCGGTGAGCACAGTCGGCGATTATCTAAAATCTGTTGTGCCGTTCATCGTCCAGGTCGTCTTGCGTCTGTTTTAATCTATGACTCGTCGAAGGTTCTAGACTAATCGTTGGTGCCCGCGTCCATTCCAGAAAGTAGTTCACAATTCACGTCGTGCATACAATCAGCTTACACAAGGTTTTGATAACAGACAACGGATGGAACCATCGATAACATTCGAGAAACTTCCCATACATGTGGGTGCGTCCTGGGGCCCTATAACGTAAAACTATTCCAATATGTTTCTATTCCAATCTCCTGACGTCAAATTTGCGTAACCACCGACGCAAGCACCGGGTGGTCACCCGCAGGGTTGTCTGAACAGACCAATCAAACGCTCTCCTCGTTCATAGGAGGTCACTTTTGTTTGCTTGTAAAACGAATAACATTGCCTACACTGAGCGGCTTGTCGTATCTAATTGGCTGACAAGAGGCGAGGAGAACGCTCAAGTGGAGAGGGATTCACTGGGGCAGAGCCAGTGCACTGAAAATCGATAACCGGATGAAGAGGGTGGTGCCGGCGTCTGCGATTGGCCGGCTTTCCCTTACTTAGCTTGTAGTGGCTGGTCGAAAATCGCGGCGGCATGCAACGGAAGCTGAAGAATGACGCTAAAACTGACCCTCAGCAAAGAAGAGTTGGCAGAATGAGCTAGTAAACGTGCCGAAAGTGCTTAAAAACGTTACACGGTCACGCGAGAAGTTTGATTATACGCAAATACACCCATGCTCTCCGGCAGGTGCGAGTAGCCAGCGTCTCGGCGATCGGCGGCAACCATCTCTTATTCCTTTCGGAACGGGGCAGCCTGCGGCTATTCCGAAAAAAATTCAGTTTTGTTCGGCATATTAATGCATTTTTATCGCGTACACGTCACTTTGACGCGGTGAGATTGTGTGGTTTTGTGATGTCGCGTGACAGGCAGGTGAAGTGGGTGCAGCCCGAAAACTTTTTACCAATAGCCGAGGGCTAATGGCGAAAAGGGGTCGAATCAGAAATAACTGTTTTTCTTTTTTCTGTCAAATCCTGCATAATCAGTGTGTACACATCATATGAGATGGGGAGGTATCGCGGTTTTCGTGACGTTGCGTGACAGACAGGTGAAGTGGGGGGTGGTCGAAAGAAGTTTTTGACCAATTGCGGAGGGCTGATAGCAGAATTGGAATAGAAAAGTTTGGAATAGCTTTACGTTATGGCGCCCCTGCGCCGAGCGATACCATTTAAGGCCGATCCACACGACGGACCAAGGTCGGTATAACGTAAAGCTATTCCGTTCTGTTTCTATTCCAAAATGGCCGACACCGCTCGCTCATTGGTCGAGTTTTTTGAGGCCGCGCCCATTTTTCTTGCCTGTCAAGCGACGTCAGGAATGGTCAAAAACTGCCGCGTCAAAGTGACGTTTACGCACTCAATATGCTAAATTATGCCGAACAAACCCGCCAAATTCGTGGAATAACCGGCGAGTGCCCCGTTCCGTTTGGAATAGAAAACAATGGCGGCCTTCTTGATTGCGTTGGCAGCGGTGGCGGCTCGTCAGCCCGGGCGCGGGAGGAGGGAGGCCGAGGATACGTTTGACATGCCAGACGATCTGTTTCGGTGGCACTTCCGCCTGAAGAAATAAACTGTGCGGTGGCTGTGCGACGAAGTGGCGGAGGAACTCGGAGGCGTGAGAAAAACGGCGCTGTCGATGGAGCGACAAGTGCTGTGCGCGTTGCGATTCTTCGCAACGGGCAGCTTTCAAGCCTCGGTAGGGAGCGAGGAGACGATCGGCATGACCCAGCCTGCGGTCAGCAAGTGTGTGCGACGCGTGGCGGAGGCAATCGTCCACGCCGGGGCCCGCAACAAGTGGGTCTATTTCCCGAGGACGTCGGAGGAGAAGGCGGCCGTGAAGGAAGGGTTGCTTCGACGCGGCTCCATTCCCGGCGTCATCGGATTGCGTGGACGGCAGCCTTACAGCCATCATCGCACCGAAGGGCGAGCAGAAGGCGGCATTCATGTGCCGCAAAGGCTACTAGGCCCTCAACACAATGTTCGTAAGTATCTTAATTTTTGTCTAATTTGCCCGTCATAGCAACACCTGGCTTATGCTGTGAGCGCTCTCGTCAGATCTGCGACGCAGGCATGCGGATCCTCGCCGTCGGCGCTCTGCGACCGGGGTCACACTACGTGGTTGCGAACTACGTGGTTGCGTCGTCGGTTCCTGGAGGGGCATATTGCCAAGGCCGGCGAACACCTCCTCAGTGAGCGGCGGGAAAATTTTGTACGGTTGCAATTCTGGCAGCTTGCAGCAAAGCGTGCTCGCGCCGTAACAGAATATTGAAGCCCGAACCCCTTATGTTACAGTCAGGTTATTAAGTATAGGCGAAATGTAGACATTTTCCGATGGTATCTGCACGAAACAAAGTGACAACACACCTGCGCTGTACTTTAAGCTAATTTTTAATGTGAGTGTACAGTGCACGCGTTGTCACATTCTTTTTTACACTGATAGTCATTTGTGAATGAAGACTACACAAAGAGCTGCCTTGCTGCAAATAGGGATGCTACTATGTCCCAGCTATTGTAATCTGTGATCACAGCTGCTTCAGGTGCTCAGCCTGTATATTCCTTTATTGCAGCCTTTCTGTAGTAGGTGCATTTTACATGACCCATGCTTCGCATACAAATCTTTGTGCAGATTTCATACCATGTTTTATGATCCTGCAGGTGACAGCGGCTACCCCCTGGAACCATGGCTCCTGACCCTAGTCACAGGCCACCCTTTCATACACACTGCAGAAGGCAGGTACAACACTGCACATTCTGCCATGCGGTCTGTAGTGGAGCGGTGCATTGGCCTTCTGAAGAGCCGCTTCCGCTGCCTTCAGCGGTACCGCACCCTCCACTACGAACCAGACCGTGCTGCCTACATCTTGCAGCATGTTCAGTGTTGCACAACTTGTGTCTTGACGAAGGTGGCGTGTTGGATGATGTTAGTGATGACAGCAGCAGTAGCAGTAGTGACGATGAAAGTGGCAACCCCTCCCCACAGAGAGTTCCCCGAGTGAGGGCAGCACGCATATTGTACTTGAAAGGCTGTGCTGCCCGGGGTAATGTTATTAGCTCGTTCGGCACGACACGGCAGCAGCGCCAGCACTACCTGCAAAGGGTGCGAAGGCGGCTGCGTCGACAGCAGCACCGACAGCAGCAACAAACACTTGCCTCACACTGCAGGCAGATGTTTATTTCTGCTGTCTACACACCTAATAGAGAGCAGGAAGCAATGTGAAGAAATGTGTGCAATTAGTGGATAGCGTGCTGTTTTTTTATCGAATCTGCTCAATCATAACCAGCGTTTTCACGTGTCCTCTGCCAGTGAGTTGTCACTACCGGAGATGCTTGCATCATTCCACTGTGACACTACATGAGAGCCTTTCATTTAGTACCTGTGGATAGAACACTTTCTGTTCATCAGCAGAATGTTGTAACCACTTCTCTGGGCAGTTGGGGTTTGCCAAATGATTTGCTGCTGCTGTTGTTTCTGTCATCACCGACACTGTCACCGCCATCTGCACTGTGCATGGGAGGATATTGGTCTTCGTCTCTTCGCTTCCTGTTTTGGCTGCTGCCAAGCACAACACTTGTCACTCCACCATGTCTACTCTTCTCACGCACCTTGTAGGCCCTGCGCTGTTTTGCCACCGAGCTACCGCACAGTTCCTTGACATAAGGCCAAGTTATGCCGAAAACGATCGCCTGGCATGTCAAGCGCGTTATTCTACCTTGGGAGAGTGTACATATGTAAATAGTTCTGAAATTGAAAGAACACAAATTGTAAATATTCATTTCAAGTGCCACTTGCATTGTTTAAAATCGTTTATTTATATTTGCATTGTAAATAAAACCATGTGATCCATCTTCAATGCCATCTTTCATCAAAGCAAATGACAGACAAGTACACAGAGCATGGCTTGATGGCGCCAAAATAGCCGTGTGATGTTAACTACATGGGACCCAGTACACTACCAATGGGCCGTTGGCAGATGTTAAATTGCATAAATATGACACGAGCATAATGATGATTTTTTTGAACTCGCGGACAACCACTTATCTTCATCCAGCAACTTAACAGCAAGAAAGATGTCTTGTCTATTATGTAGTTGGCATGTTTGTAGCACGAAATAGTTTCTTTTCGATGGCTAGTGCCGTAATAAGATCACAATATAAAACAGCCATCACATGGTTTTAAGGAACGACAAGTGAGAAAATGCTTGGTACTTCAACGGTATTTCATGTAACGGCTGCAAGAGCAGCCTGGCAGTGAATGTCAAAATAGTGGCCACATCGATGGCCCCATTACGTATGTCACAAACTGGGCTCAACTACAATGGGGACCAGATTGTATTGCTATCATAGGTAAGGACACCCGAAATATCACAATAACTTTCACAAGTAACAGGCGCTTGGTGTCAACAAAAATTCCAGTTCGGCCACTTTGCATTGCATAGGCACGAATGGTTTGACATTGCAAACATGACATACATATGGCATGAAAATTCATTTCCAGTTATCACCGCATTGTAGTTAAGTGCACCTGTATGTGTGCGAGGCAATGTAGTAATTGGCGTAAAAGTGATTGCATAGTGTATCTTCCTTGGAAGAACGGTGCACATTGAAACATATCAGTAACAGCAAAACAAAAGGGAACAACAACTAACGAAAATATGGCAAAAATTCTACATATAAGTTATAACGTCTCACTTGGACAAACTTGCACTGCAAATGAAAATACACATAAAAGAAATTATCTTGCAACAAAAATATGATTAGGGACAGAAATGTACGGAAAACAGTCATATCATCTTTTAGTGCTACATAAAAAAAAACATGCATTCGTGTTTCAAGTGACATCACAGAACTATCAGTTTTCGCTGCCATGGTCACGCATGACCTGCACATCAGTACACAAGGCTGGCTACAACTCGGCACAACAGCTTGCGAGGACGTATGGCATCACCACCAAATGCTGCAGCGGTGATTTGAACGGAAAGATAGGCAACACTTGTACCTACTAGCACTAAAGGATGACATGGGGGGAAAAAAATAAAAAAAACTGTCCCTCATGGCTGAGGCGGCTCGCAGAGGTGAGCCAGGGCAGCCAGAAGCTGGCGCAGCGTGGTTGCGATGAGGCCAGTGGCCTCTCGCGAACCACGCATCTCTGCTTCCAACTGTTGCAGGACCTGCCAGGTCTCCCTTTGCTCCTCCACCAGCTGCTGGTGATGCTGCGAAACAAATTCACTTAGTTAGCTACAGGTTATGCAACGTAAATGCTTGATTAGCACTGTTTGCAAGTGTTGCAGTTTCAGCGTGGTTACTCTTGAGGGCAGCGAGATCATTTACATATGACATGACAAATGGCCGTGCAAACGTACATGGTCTGTTATGTTAAAAACATGTGAAACGTAGCAAATCCTACCAAGCTGCCTCTGCCTGTCAGAAGACAGTATGGGTGACTAGTTGAATTGTTAAACAAAAGATGATCATGCTGTGGTGATACATGCAACCATGGAAATGTTTTGTAAGTTGCTATGTGTTAAAGAACACCTCAAAGGAGATGCATAAACGTGCATGAGCCAATGAGCCAAATGTCTACAGATGCCTCTCGTGTGTAATATGGTTGTAATATACATTACCATGTGCACTAATCACCTCTTCAAAAAATGACCCGGCCAAGTTGTACGCACCTGCCTATTTTGCTGCAGCAACAGCTGGTGGAAGTTGGCGGCCTCCCCATTTCCTACCTCAGCGAGCTGCCCCTGCCGCGCATACTCGGCGGCTGCTCTGCAGGCCGCATCCTCCAGCGGCTGTAGGCGGGGTGGCCTGCGGGGCTGCTGGCGAGCTGATGGTCCTTAAAAATAATATCAGTAAAGAGGATAGAAAAAATTGTTCCGTCCTGCGTAGAGATTTTACTGGTTCATTATCAGGGGGAAGCCCAGGAAAATATTTCCAGCGACACACCGTTCACAAAATGAACAGGAAATTTGCAGAAACAAAAAGGCACAACACCATCATAAAATACTACACTGATATTACTTTCAGCTTGTACGCTACACAAGCTGCATTACAAATGGTGTTAATAGTCAAACATAATATTGTTCCATTTTGCAGTGACATTTGGCAGGCACTTTTTCTTTGCCACGTAAATAATATAAATACACAATTTCTGTACAAAAGGTCTTAACAGATACTGCTTTGTTGCTTTGAGTGATGTGTTCGTATTGCAATAGCTGCTGAAGTGCCTTACGTGCAGTGCCACTTGCCCCCGGCTCCGTCCCGACGGAAACGTGGGCAGCTGCTGGTGGGGCAGAGGCACTTCGGCATCAGGCTCCTCCTCACTGGAGGTGTCTTGCTGCAACAATAAAGTACAGGACATGATGTGATTAAGTTCCATCAACTGGTTGCAACCTCTATTTCACTTATAGTTTTTAAATCGGACAATTCTTAATCCAGCATGTGACTAACTAGTGACTTGGAGCTTTGACAACTCGTTGCTAATGCTTTACGGATTAACGATCCATGAAATCCATCACGAGGTTTTTCTTAACAGCATTGCTTTAACAGCCGTGGGGCAGCATTTCCATTCTTGCAAAGTACGGATATCATGTGCTGGCATGTGTGTGGAATTGTGAGAAAACACACACATCGGCAAAATATCCACCACGGTGTAACTGCCCGACATCGGTACACATAGCTACGAACATTGATACGCACCTCGGCGTCATCCGCGAAGAAGGCCACCGGAGCGGAAGCTGGGCCGGTTCGGCCAAGCACGGCGAGCACGCGGCCCTCCAGGCCGCCCAGCTTCCCGCCTCCCGTCTTCCTGCAAATGCATGAACACCGTGAGCTTATACGTTCCGAAGATGTTGCTAGCCGCGGGCTCACCTCTTCTCGGCGCCCACCTGCGCCGCGATCTTCCGGCAGTCATAGCATAGCCGGGCCCAATAGAGGCGCCAGCGCCGGGCTACTTTGACTGCCGGACCGATCGCGTTCAGCGCCGCGGCAATCCCCTCCCACAGGGCTTTTTTTTTTTTTTGAGCAGCACTCATACTTGGCTAGAGGCTTGTGGCGCCTCTCGCCAAGTATGGATGAAGCTCGATGAATTCAACCAATATAGTGGCCTGCGCGGCTGAAACTTGCGTGCTTTTCGGTGGAGCCGTCATTTTTTCTTCGCTCTCAATTTTCGCCGGACCGCAGCGAATTAATACCAGCAAATCGTACCGTTTCAGATATCGCTATGCCGTTAAAACATAACGGTTACAGTCATTTCATGTGTTGTTATTTTATCACGCCATAAGTGTTACGTTAAATTTAACACAATTAAATAACAACAACAAAAAAATCCTTTTCTCGTGCAAGTTAAATCGAGCAGAAGTATCTGTACCGCCTGCACGGGTGAATGTATCACTGCGCAGCAGTGAGTCGCACAGGAAAAAAAAATGAGCCTCTGTTACAGACCACCTTCAATTTAAATGAGGGCCTACATTCGGAGACAGTTGCGATCGTTTATACAAAACATTTACTTACCAGTTATCTGTTGCGTGCCTTCCAACCTTCATCGATTCTTCCGTATCCTATGCGAATAAAAGCGAAAGTGGACACCATGCGAACACCGCAGATGTTCAGATGCTACTGCTCAGTCATTAAGCACAAGAAAGAATGATGTGTTTACTCACCGAGCACGAGGCTTTCACAGTCTTCATGATGTTCACAGCTTTCAGGGTTCTTCTCGGGCGAAAGTACGTCGTACGCCGAGGTTTCATCTAATCAGGCAGCGTTACGGGCAAAAATACACCAAGTGCGGCGCACACAACCGATCAGCTGTTTTCACGTAGCCGCCATCTTATGTGTGCGTAGCGAAATGGATTGGATGCGGAATTGGCACATGTGTGACTATGACTCGAAAAATTAAAATATTTGTGTTTACTTTCAAGCGCGCTTCAACTTGCCTTGCGTCAAAAGATTACAAAACAATTTTACTCTCAGCGATATACAATTGTTCTTTTATCAGGCGTTTATATCTAAATGTCAGTTGCTATACGGTCCCTTTGCAAATAAAGAACAAGCAAAACATGCTTCCGGCAACGATGGAGGCTGCTGATTGGGCAGATTGAAAAACGTCGCTGGTTCCCGACCCCATACGCAGAAACTCTCGCGTCATTTTGACGTCCGGAGTTTGGAACACTTTTCATTTGGAATAGAGTTACGTTATCGCGCCCCAAGTCTGCGGGCTGATCGGTCACGTGATGCGACGTCACCGCCCGTCGCGGTCCGGTCCGGCGCAGAGCACATCCAAACGGCGGACCGCCATAGCAGATGGCAGAGCAGACCAACCAGCTAAACTAACACTTTTTCGCATTATCATTGTAATCATTCCGGCTCGAGTCCCACAAAGCCGTGAACTGCTCAACAAGGGATTCAAAATAAAATAACCTCTTCGTCACTTCAAGAGGATATGGTGTTTAAAAAATGTCCAGGCTTAGCTTAGTTAAGCCAAGATTGCGTTGCATATTGCGCGGTCTTTTTTTTTTTGAGGGCGAGGTATTGCTTGGCGGCACTCGATTTTCGGGAGGGAGTCAGGTGGTGGCTGCAGCCGCGCGCGACCGCGCGAGTTGGGGCCCAGCTTTTCCTCCGTGACGTCACGCGCCGGCGCAGCGCCTCTAGCGGGAGGAGCGGGAGTCAGGTGGTGGCGGCGGCCGCGCGCGACCGCACGAGTTGGGGCCCAGCTTTTCCTCCGGCTGTCGTGACGTCACGTCACGTGGCTGCGCTAAAGGTCAATGGTGGCTGCCCGGCCGCGCCCAAGGGCTGAACTGAGTGATTGCAATATGCAACGCATAAAAATATATCTACTGCACGCACGTGTAGGCGGAAAGGCGGGCGTGAAATGACTGGCTTTTGCTGAGCGGAAAACTTGATTGGACTTGGCTGAAGACACTGCTGCCGGACAGCATTCGGTGGCTACGCCAGATTCACTGTGGTTTGCATGCAGTCCGCCGCCAAAACTGAAGCGGGAAAAGCCTCGGCGATTTGTTGGACCACGAGGCCCGTGGTCTTGTGCGGGCCAACGGCGGTCCGTACGAACTGGTGACATCCTATCACGTGATGCGCGGACCGCGGTCCAAAAGAGCAATTTGGTCCATCGTGTAGATTGGCCTTTAACATTTGTTGGCCGGTGGGAAGCCCCCACCGGAGCAAGATCAACAAGCACTCGTGTCAATGCGCTCCTCTTAAAAAGCACGCCCCGTGCTCCAAGGAAACACAAACATAAAAAGCGAAAACCAAGAGCACCAACAGTAAAAATATTAACACAGTAACAAAGGCCCAGTGTTCATCAGCGGGCATAGAAAGGCTTAAGACGCACCACGTGGCCGACTTCGGGTTGTGCACAGCGCCGCTGTGATTGCGAAAAGCCATCTGGCTCCACCTCGTAGTCCAGTGCACCAATACATCGGGTGGTCTTGTAGGGTATGAAATATCATCGAAAAAGTTTCCCAATAAGTCCTCGTCGGCTTATTAGGGTCCATACACTAACACGGTCGCCGGACTGATATTCTACGTAGCGTCTTCGCAGCTTGTAGCACCGCCTTTGGTCATCTGGTTCTTGAGGCATAGGCGGGCGAGTTGTCGTGCTGGAGATAGGCCGCGACATGGAAGCTGTCTTCGTCGCTGACGTGCAGTAGCAGGTCATCGAGTGTTGTCACTGCGTTTGCTTTTTTGAAAAACCACTTTGAATGACGTCAGGGGCTGCGGCATTGCTGCCGTGTCAGCGCACTCGTCAATCATGTACCTTCAGGTGCTGCTCCTGGCTATCCTGGGTCATCCGCCTTCCCACTCAGCTTCAACGGTTCATCTGGGGCCTCCCCTGGCCGGCAGACACTGCACCGGCTGGATCCAGCCGCCGCCCGGCCTTTCTTTGGACGCTCTGTGTGCTCCGCCGCCAGGAATAGGCTTTCCGTCATCCATTTTCTGGCTACCCGGCACTGAGTCACTTGGCACAACCCTTCAAAAGCCTGCACACTTGCTTGGCGCATTGGGCTGCGGCAATGCCGCCGTGGCAGCGCACTCTTCAATCATGTACCTTCAGGTGCTGCTGCTGGCTATCCTGGGTCATCCGCCTTCCTTCCCACTCAGCTTCAACGGTTCATCTGGGGCCTCCCCTGGCCGACAGACACTGCACCGGCTGGATCCAGCCGCTGCCCGGCCTTTCTTTGGACGCTCCGTGTGCTCCGCCGCCAGGAATAGCCTTTCCGTCGTCCATTGTCTGGCAACCCGGCACCGAATCACTTGGCACAACCCTTCAAAAGCCTGCTCACTTGCTTGGCGCATTGGGCTGCGGCACTGCTGCCGTGGCAGCGCACTCGTCAATTATGTACCTTATGGTTAGTTATTGCAGGTCGTGCAACTTCCGGTCTGATGATGTATGCTTGATAGCAGTGTCGTGGCCCCCTGGTTGTTTGAAACGTGTTTGTGAATGATTATTCAAAAGAATAGCGCAAAGTAGCAGGGACAAAGACAGAGAATACTTTGTCCCTGCTACTTTGCGCTATTCTTTTGAATAATCATGACACACCAACTAGCCCAGCTTTCTGCTTTGATAGTGTTTGTGAAGCAGTAATGTGTATCTGGAACATGTTACTGCTTGGCGGGTATATTGAGGAAAACCCGGGGCCAATGACTAAAGCGCAAGAAGAGAAACTCAACTCGGTTTCTCACGCAGTTACCAGCATTGAATCAAGCCACACACAGCTTTTGGATTCTGTCAACAGAGTTTTGACCATGCAGATTACCGTGCAAAATGAAGTGGACATACTTAAAAAGCGAGTTCTTGCACTTGAGTCACAGGCTGGCGTGGGAGCTTGTGCGCAGGTTCCCCAGTCTTACGAAAAAACATTTTCGCCCATGCAAGACAAAATTGATGATTTAGAGAACCGCTCCTGCCGTGCCAATATTCTGCTCTTTGGAATTGATGATACCGAAAAAGCGGAAACGTGGCAGCAATCAGAAAAAATTGTGCGTGAATTTTGCTCCGATAAGCTCGAACTAACTGTGAACACCATTGCGAGAGCGCACAGACTAGGCGCATTTTCGGCAAACAAGAAACGACCAATTATAGCAAAGTTTTTTAATGAGAAAGAGGTTGAATCTGTTTTAAACATGGGCATTAAGGTAAAGAACACAACACTTGGTATCTCCCGAGACTACTCAGCCCCTGTTCGTGAAAAACGCCGAAAGCTCTTACAGTTTGCTAAAAGTATTAAGAAAGAAGGCGATCGCACTAAGCTCGTTTTCACTAAGCTCTTTATCAATAAATATGTGTACGTGTGGGACTCGGACAACAACTGCGCCGTTCGTCTTAACACCAACGCACGGTGCACAGAAAATGTAATTGCTATAAATGACCAGACCGAATGACGCACTAATACATGCTATCCCGCCACATTAGTACCTTCTTTACACACAGCGCAATTGGCCTCAAGTGATGTTGGCTTTTTGTACACAAATATACGAAGTGTTCTCCCCAAAACTGTCCCACTATCTTCATTGATAGATTCCTGCTCAGCTTCCATAGTGGCTCTTACCGAAACCTGGTTGAATGATACTGTTCCTGACAACTGTATCTTGGTCAGCGGTACAGAATTTAATTTTTTTCGTACTGACAGGCTTCAGCGAAAGGGAGGCGGTGTTCTTATTGCCATAAAACATGATGTAGTGGCCGTTCAGGTTGATGTTAATTCCTTTCTTGAATGCGTGTTAGTTTCCCTCAAGTGTGGCCCGACGTCTTTTGTTATCGTTGTATTTGATCGCCCTCCTGATATGCCGTGCACGTTTGCGAGCGAATTTCGCAGAGTTTTGGATGATGTGGTAATCCGATTTCCCAACTCGGTATTAATTATTTTCGGCGGCTTCAATTATCCTTCAGTAGACTGGTCAACGCTCACAGTTGTGTGCAAAGATACCGAAGTGAACGAATTTCTCACCACTTGCCTAGACCACTCGCTAACGCAAGTAATAGATCAACCTACACGGCACTCGGCAACTTCCGCAAATATTCTCGACCTCATCCTTACAATCCTGACCTTTGCTCTGATATCACCCACTTAGATGGCCTTTCTGACCACGCCATTATCACCGGCAACCTCACACGCCCGTTTAACACACGACAAGCCACCAACAAAAAAATCAGATGCTACAACAGAGCCAACTTTGCTAGCATGAATTCCAAATTGTTTAGTTTTTCAGAGTACTTTATTGACAGGCACCTATCATTCACGGTAGAAGAAAATTGGCTTCGGTTTAAAAAATTCCTCAAGGAACTAACAGAAAAATTCATACCTACCATTACAATAAAAAGCAACCGTACAGCTCCCTGGTTCACGCAGCAGCTTCGGCGTTTAAACAATAAAAAAATCGACTCTACAGACAGGCCGATAAAAACGTTACGTCGGTTTCTTGGCTGCGTTACAAAGCCTGCGATAAAAAATACCAAACATTACTTAAAACCACTCGCCGTCATTTCTTTTGCCATAACCTAACATCAATGCTTAAAAATAACCCTCGAAGATTCTGGCGCATCGTGAATCCCAAACAACATCCTGATATCACTCTTCATGATAGCAACAACATTTCACTTCCGGAATCACAATGCGCAGAACTTCTAAATGAGACATTCACGGCTGTTTTTACCTGCGAGGACATTACTACCACACCTATGAAGGATTGTATATCTGACATCGACATGACAGAAATTGATGTAACCGAAGCGGGCATATTTTCCCTTTTAAGTAAACTGAAAATTTCTTCTACATGTGATCATAATGGTATCAATAACACTATACTGATAAATACACGCCATGGCATCTGTAGTATTCTGACGGCCCTTTTTTCACAATCTCTCGCGACAGCCACTATCCCCGATGATTGGCGAATAGCTAAGGTAGCACCCTTTTTCAAGTCATAATATAATAATATTTGGGGTTTTACGTGCCAAAACCACTTTCTGATTATGAGGCACGCCGGAGTGGAGGACTCCGGAAATTTTGACCACCTGGGGTTCTTTAACGTGCACCTAAATCTAAGCACACGGGTGTTTTCGCATTTCGCCCCCATCGAAATGCGGCCGCCGTGGCCGGGATTCGATCCCGCGACCTCTTGCTCAGCAGCCCAACACCATAGCCACTGAGCAACCACGGCGGGTCTTTTTCAAGTCAGGCGACCGTTCTTCACCATGCAACTACAGACCTATTTCGCTAACAAGTACCATATGCAAGGTCATGGAACACGTCATTCACTCCCAAATTGCCAAATACTTAGAAAGCCATAACATAATATACCAGTATCAGCACGGTTTCCGCAAGGGCTACTTTTGTGAAACACAACTTGCAGGGTTTGTTCATGGCTTACACTCATCCGTTGACGCTGGTTTACAAGTAGATGCAGTTTTGCTTGATTTCTCCAAAGCTTTTGATCGCGTTCCGCACCACAGATTACTTCTCAAACTTGCATGCCTAAACATTCACCCTAACGTCCTCGCATGGGTCAAAGATTTTCTTTCCTCCAGGCTCCAGTTCACTTCCGCTAACTACAATTCTTTTGTCCACGTTACTTCCGGTGGCAGCGTGATAGGTCCTTTACTTTTCTTAATATATATTAACGATCTTCCTTCTTGCGTAACGTCCCGGGTTCGTCTCTTTGCCGATGATATCGTAATTTACTGCACAATTTCCTCTGATATCGATCGCCAATGCTTGCAATCTGACCTTGATGCAATTGCCTTATGGTGCTCCAAATGGCTAATGTCGCTTAATATCTCTAAAACCAAGTTAATGACATTTAACGACCGAAAGCCTCGAATTGAAAACACTTCATTAATCACAGCACGATTGAGTCTTCCACTTCCTACAAATATCTTGGCCTTCATTTCCAGTCTGACCTAACGCGGCATCACCATATAAATTTAACCCTGGCAGCTGCTAACCGTACTTTTGGAATACTTAAACGAACCCTCAAGCAAGCGCCACCACTCGTACGAAAACAGGCATATATCACAATCATTCGCCCGAAAATTGAATATGCTGCGGCAATTTGGGATTCCCATCAGGTATATCTAGCCGCTAACCTTGAAGCCCTGCAGAACCATGCTGCTCGATTCATAATTTTTTTTCAGATTATTCAACATTCATCAGCATTACATCTTTAAAAAACCGTGCCGGTTTGCAATCCTTGAGCCTTCGTCGAAAACATTCTCGCTTATCACTATTTCATAAATTTTTCCACCATTCCTCACTTCGTGATGATTTTTTTTCAGTCACCGCCAATGATTGTTCCTCGCTGCGATCACCCTAACAAAGTGAAACGCATTATGTGTCGGTCATCAACTTTCGCTCAATCCTTCGTACCACGCACTATCATCGATTGGAACGATTTACCCTCATACATAGCCATGGAAACTGACATAACCAAATTTAAGGAAACAATTTGCACTACTGTGACGAGCTGTTAAAATGTTGTGTTTCCCTATTGTTTCCCTGATAATTTTCTTTGCTTTGCGATTTGTTGCTTGCTCCTGATGTTTTTATGTACGTTGCTTTTTATTTTTCTTCTTTTTTGGTTTCTTGGTTCATTATGATGACTACACTGCCTTGTTGAACGAAAAAAAAATGTCTTGTAAGTGCTTTTATTTTTACGTATGCTGTACCTGAATGTACACTTGCTTTTTTTGTAACCCCCCCCCCCCTATGTAACACCCTCCTTCGAGGGCCTTTAGGGGTATTGTAAATAAATAAATAAATAAATAAATGTGCGTTTGTCTTGCATCGCCGTGTCGTAAGCGAACGTTACGTGTGGAATACCGGCATCGTCCGTTTTGTGCTCGACGTCGACGTACATCGCTAAAATGTCAGCAGGTGTCTTGTCCAGGTGTTCCATTGGACCGTTCATCTGCTGGTTGTAGGTGGTTGTCATCCAGTGACAATCTGGCTATATTACAGCATGGCTTCGGCAAACTCAGCTGTAAAAGCCGTTAATTTGTCGGAATTGATTACTTTTGGCGCACCGTGTCACAGCAGGATGTTCTCGACGAATACAGTCGCTACTCCCGCTACACTGCCTTCGGCAGGGCTTTCGTAGTCAGTAAGATAGTCGGTGGTACGACGATCCACTCGTTTTCGGATGATGACGTCGGAAAGGGTCACAGCAAATTTTTCTAAATCTGTTTAAATGGTCCTCAAGGAAGTTCGACTGGCTGTAGCGATCCCGCTGGCTATGTCGGTGATTTCATGCGTCTTGACATCATGGGAAGCGTCAGCGTTCAAGCGTAGCCAGTAACACTGCTCATAAGAGCTCGCGAGCGTAAGGGAAACTCGAGATGCCCTGCCATGTGGGTATAAAGAAGTAAAGAATTGAGTGGATAATCTCTGGCCGCAGTACTGATGGAACTAGCATAAGATAGTGGACTCGGACTGGCGAAAAGTTTTTCTTTACGATGACGAAGGTGTACAATGAATACGAAGACAACCTGGGCTAAGTACCCTTAGGATAAAGTCGGTCTTTCTTCCTAAGAAATTGACAAGGCTTCTTAGCTCCGAGTATGCTCGCTGCTGTTCAGCGTAGTTGTCGCCACTTAATCCCCAAGCACTGGCACGCGCCGGAAAGCTTCGGCGCGCGCCGAAGGGTCAAATGCGTCAAACCGTCGGTCGGGAACTCGGCGAAGCGGAACGTCGCGCAGCGATTATGTCTACTGCCGATGCTAGAAGTTTGCCGACGCGCGGCGAAGCTGCGCCGGCGTGCACCAATGAGAGGCTGCGACCCGTCGCAGGCGTCAACCAATCGGAGGCTGCGAATCCTCCGGCTGCTATGCCTATGATGGCCGACCGTGCAAAGGCGCCGGCACCAACGATCGTCCGAGTTTTTTGGACGCACGACGCGCGCGACAGTGTTCCTGAAAGACAGTGTTGTAATAGTAGGCCGACAACGACACGACCGACCGACCGACGACCGTGGGTTGTGGCAGTGCGACGTGGATCCGAAGCGACTTCGAACGACGCCGACTAATCCAACCTGCCCACTGGGTTCCGCCGGGCTCGGTACGATCGTCTGCTAAAACAGCCAAACGAATCACGATTGCCTCAACGTCTGTGCTTGTTGTATGTGCATTTTGTTGTGCTCAAAACGAATGGAAACACGTTTGCGAGCTCCGAAGTCTGGATAATGAACACTCGCCTATCGCCGATGTTGTTTTTTACGTTACGCGTAGGCCTAGCGCGTCCATCGAGTTCGTACTGGCGAGTGAACGAACTCACCTGAGAAACTCTGTCGAAGGAAATGAATTTTCAAGTCCGTTTGGTGCTACAGTGATTTAAAATATGGCACTCTTGACTTCGTGTGACCTGTGATGTGGTGAATGAACCGTGTGGAAGTTGGGTTGCTCAACCGCGGCGTGTTTAACGGGCAAGCTCTGCGCTGTTTCCAGTGGTAAAGATAACTTCCGAAAGCGAAATACACTAGTAGCCGAACTTTTGGAAGTACTTACACAATCAGCCATGCCACCTGTTTCAGCTGACACTGCGCTCTTCTATTCGGCATGTGAATCCAGTTCAGTACAAGTTCACTGTACTCATTCACTCACTTCTTTCTAGTGCGTCCGTCTTTTGGGCTAGTTGGGCATAAATCGCTCGTGTAGCAATCAAGAACACTGACGCACTGAAGCATACGTGACAACGCAGTCATGTTTGAGTCAGTATGTCGTTATAGTTGAGCACTGCAAAAAGAAATTATCTGTTTGCAACGTGTGCCCTGTGTGCAGTGCATAGCACGACCTGCATCATGCAAGACCTATGCATGTAGCAGCGTATACCACGATTGCTTCGATGCCCGCTTCAGAAGCAGCAACTACTGAGTCAATGAAACTGTAATTGATTTTTTATCTCACTTTTTGCTTATGGAAAGTGTAGATGGTGTGAGTGCATTGTGGGGAAGGTGAAAAGGTGTCATCAGTGTTTTGTGCAGTCAGTATGCTTAAACTGCTGGAATTCCTTCAGCTTCTGCTAAAATGTTTCATGCTGCGACACTATAAATTGTAGTAGGACAAAGATCTACTCAAAACCAAGTTACTAATGCATCTGCGCAGAATGTGTTTGATTAACAAGTTAACGCTTCCACAACAACAATATGCCGATGCACTGCATATGTGCTTACAATAAATACATTCCGTAAAGGTCAATGACTGGGCCTACAATATCAAACTTTGTAGTAGCACCGTAAAAAGTGCTGCCGCGTATCAGCCACAACGAAACTGCTGCACGTCCAACCTTCTTCCTTGGAGGCACTTCTATAAAGACTGTTCACGCCCTTCCCATTCTGGGTCTTGCATTTAGCTGTTCTCTCAACTTTTCCGCATAAATCACCAGCACTGTATGTAAGCAACGGTGTAAGCAACGGCCCATTCTTGGGTTTGTGTCCCGTGTCTCCCTTCCCTGATGACCTAAGGTTTTCCGAGCACTCTACACTTCTATCATTCTGTCACGACTTGAGTACTGCTCATCAGTATATTTCCCGTACCAAACTCGCGACGCTAACAAACTTAAGCTTGTTCAGCGCCGGACAAAACGCACCCTTTACTCCCGTCTTTTTGATTGTCACAAGCTCATGCCAGCCTTCGAGGATTGCCTCAAACCCCTCAAGTAGCACAACCTGCAGTACCAACGCAACATTGCACTAGTCTATACTGCAGGGTGTTTGACAACTGGACAGCACTAATCTTTCTTCAGTTCGTCTGAACAAGTGGTCAGCACAGCCCGAGCCCTCATCACGTCTCTATGGCCCGAGACCACAACTCCACGATTATATCTGGCATGCAGAGCTTTCTCTCCATCCCCCTGGTGATTTAGATTCTCCTTCCTTGGAACCAGACTGAATTAGCACTCCTGTGTGTTGTGCACCTGTCGAATGTGTGCGTGTGTGCCGTGCTGTGTTATTGAGCAAGTGTGTGTGCACGTGGAGGGGAAGGAAGTGTCTTCTGCATCCTGCAAATTCCTGCTCTAGATGGCTGGTTATCAGATGCTCTAACATGCAGGCATCAGCCTTCTTTTAGTCTAGTGTGCCAAGTTACCACTAAGATTATTATTATTATTATTATTATTATTATTATTATTATTATTATAATCATCACTTTGACCACATTGATTGTGTTGAAGCCAGCGTGACACATAATTCAAAATATTTCTGGAGCTTTGTGGGCTCTCTCCTTTAAAAAGAGTGCGAAAGATGTACGTCTTCTTCATGAAAATAGTGGTGTTGTCTCGAACACTGCTGATGCCTTTGCAGAACATTTCTGTTTGCTATATGGTGTGAAATATGCTTCAAGTAACCTTCCTTCTCAGTCTGGCGCAGTGTATGCTAACAGTCAATGAAAACCTCGTTTCCAAGTATATGAAGTGCCTTAAACTTTGCCTTAAACTTTCCCTTTCTTATGGTGTTGATGGTATTTCCTCCACAGAGCTTAACCCTTTGAGACGCTGCCTACACAATTGGGCACAGCAGGAGCGTGCATCAATAGCAAAAGCACTGATGACAGTAATGGTACTTAAAATGTGTTATTATTATTATTATTGGAGCTGTGCTGCAATTTTGAATAACGTGCAGAATGTTCTAACAAAATGAGTGGGAAGGTAGACGGCTGGGTGTTGTTACTTTGTGTCAGTATGTTGTATGTAGCGGGTTCACTTCTTTCATTGTTTTTTACAATGTCATGCACCAGGCATAATTGTCAAGTGGCTGGATAAGTGCTTTTCAAGCTTTTCAAAACACGAAATAGTACGTGTTCTCATATTTTGTGTTCCTGTAGTGAGTTTTCACATGGCGTCGAAATTTTGTAAACTTTACAAAACTCGCTAAACAATTGAAAATTCTTAATATTTGCTGCAGCTGTACACTTCCTACGATTCTGGGGATGCAAGAGATGTTGTGAAAGCAACTTTTCAATCAACGGGATAAAGTGGTGTCTGAAAGGGTTAAGACTTATGCAAGCATACTTGTTCCTCGTTCTCACAAGCATCTTCAATAGTTCCCTAAAGTCTAGTATCTTTTCTAGCACTCGGAAGGTAGCATGAACATTGCCCATGCACAAATATGGTGCTAGATGTGCAGTTACTAACTGCCGACCTATATCTATCCTCTTCAGTGCGTCAGGTGTTCGAATCGACATGGGATTCCTCGCTTTCTGTTAGTGCTAAGAGCATTTTAATAAATGAACAGCATGAGTTTGTGTGCCGACAACTTGAAACTATTTCAGACTGTCAGCAGTGTTCACCACTGCATCGACTTCCAAAAAGACATTTTTTCGCTCTCAAACTGGTGGAGAAACAATAAGTACTCTTAAATGCTTCCAACACTATGGCATTACGTTATATGCACAAAACACACCATGTGAAATTTTGATACACCCTACGTGATGCTCCACTCCTTAGGGTCGATGAAATGAAAGATCTTGGTGTGTACTTCGACAAAATGCTAAGCTTCTCTTCACATAGATAATTGCACAAGATGCCCTTCACGCTCTTGGAATTGCGTGCCGTATATTGCATGATTTCCACTCACCTGTTGTGTTTCTGAAATTCTGCTGTGTGCCTCCAACTACTAGAGTATGCCTCTGTAGGAGGGGGGTGCAATGAGCAAATCTAATTCTGACCTCATTGAACGGATCCAGAATAAATTGATGTCTATCTTCAAGAACCACTTTTGCCATTCTGGCGACCACAGTTGAGCCTTCTCAAATATACTTGAACTCGCACCTCTAGATTCAAGTCTTAATTAATCGCACCTTTTGTTCCTGTATAAGGTGGTCCATGACATTATACATTCCTTAAAGCTAGTTAAGTGCACCAGTACAAAGGCTTTCTAGCTGTTCCTGGGCACTGCAACAAAAATTTGAATGATCTATTATTATCGTAGTATAAAATTGTGCTTTTTAAGTATGTACTAGTATACTATTTTAGTGCAGTAGCTTTTGTGCAATTAAAAAAAGGGCATGAATTAAGAAGAGAGAGAGAAAATGATAAATGAAAGGTAGGGAGTTTAAACAGGACTGATCCCAGTTGGCTACCCTACACTGGGGAAAGGGAAAGGGGGACGGAATGATTAAAAGAAGAGAAAATCCGCTGGGGATATCAGTCGGTCACTCAGTCCGGATCACAGACGCTGACTCAATCCGGTATCTTTCAAATATCGCAGCAGCGCTTTTGTGGCTTTTTGTAGCTGCGACATGCGAGGCCATGGTCCCAAGATCTTGTTCAAGGTGGACAGCTTTCCATCTAGCTGATTGAGAGTTCTGCAGAGGTCTTGCCTTTCATCTTCAAAAGATGGGCAGTAGCACATTAGGTGTTCTATGGTTTCCTCGACACCGCAGGCATTGCACTCGGCGCTATCAGCCATTCCAATCAAAAATGCATATGCACTGGTGAATGCGACGCCCAAAGGTAAGCGGCACAGCACTGTTTCCTCATTTCGCGGAAGACCTGGTAACAGCCGCAGTTGCATAGAGGGATCGAGGGAATGCAATCGATGTTGAGTGAATTCAGGTGTGTGCCACTTTTCCAATGTCAAAAGAGTGCACTAGCGTTCCTAAGTGTTGGGCTGCGTCGGTCCGCCATAAAGGTATAGAAACAAGGGTTGCTCCTTCGTGGGCTTTCCTAGCAGCTTCGTCAGCGAGGTCGTTGCCGGAGATACCGCAATGACCAGGCAGCCACTGAAACACGACGTCGTGTCCTTTCATGATCATGTGATGGTGCATTTCTCGTATCTCCGACACGAGTTGTTCACATGACCCGCGACGAAGAGATGACAGAAGACATTGTAAGGCCGCCTTTGAATCGCAGCATATTGCCCACCGATTAGCCGGTTGGTTATTAATATAATCAACGGCACCTCGGAGGGCAACAAGCTCCGAACCGGTCGATGTTGTCAAGTGAGAAATATTGTATTTGATGCTTAGTGATCGTGATGGTATAACCACTGTGCTGGTGGAGCTGGTCTGAGTGGAAGAACCGTCCGTATATATGTGGACTCGATCAAAGTAGAAAGTGTGCAAACAATCCAGAGCTGCTTGCTTCAAGGCCAAGGTAGGCAGGACGGTCTTCTTTCTTATCACTGGAACCGTAAGACGCACTTGAGGTTGTTTTAAACACCACAAAGCTGAGGTTGAACGTTCTGAGGGTGTGAAGCCCGATGGTAAGGAGGCACGATGGATGCTGACCTCGTTGGAGAAGGACGCCTGGGGTCGTCGTTCTGCCATGAAATAAGAAAGTGCAATAATATGCTATGTGCCTGATCATATGCATTGTGCTATTAATTTCTTCTGAGTTTTAATAATGGCTGGCTACTGTATGAAGTGTTGCATCAAAACAACCTAGAATAATAGAGGTGCTCCATGGGCTAGATTTGGCAGAATCAAGAATCGGGGGGAGACAAGATACGAATTACATATATTTTAGCTATTCGTTCTTTTTTTTTTGGTGAGTGCTACAGGTGTTTCAATTCTGTTTTGCTGATTTTCCCAGAACCCACTTTTTCACGTTTCTCTCATGCACCAACAAGCATAGTTATATTGATACGGATGCTTTATCTGTATCCAGTTACCGTATTTCACCGGCTAAAAAATGTTAAACGTTATCGCTCGGTGCAGGATGCGCCTGAACGTATCGGAAGTTTCACGAATGTTGGCGATGGTTCTGTCTGTTGTCGACGAACCTTGCTAATCTGATTGCATACGCGACACGAATTGTGTTGTAGTTTCTGGAAGGCGCGCGGGCACCAGAGAATAGGCTGTAACTTGGACGACTGACGTACGCAAACCGACGCGCTTGACCCGCAGATGAGATTTTCTACGATTGCCGACATTGCTCGCCGCTATCGTTGCGATTGAGCCGGCACTATTTATTTACCGTCACTACTACGTGGCAATATTTCCAACACAGAATTTTTTCAGTTATACATTGCATGCCTAATTCTTACATAGTTTGCTGTGCAATAAGCTACCAAAAAATGGAATGGTACAACAGTTTTTGATATATGACATCGTCGTGCAGGTATTTGCAAAGCGATCTTGCAGACAGACGACGCGCGAGCGCTGATGTCGATATTTTGTACACTATTGTTACTTCAAAAATAAAAACAAACTGTTGCGGCAGGTGTATATTCATTATTCAAACGTGTTTTTTATATCTAAAAGCACATACGGATCACTAACTTATTGTTTCAAGCTTAGTTTACAGCAGGCTGTTTTAGGGCGGACTTTGACGGATGAAAACGGAATAGTCCAGCAACAGTGCGCCGCAGCCAAGGAGCGAGCTTCGGCGCGCGTCGGAGCTAGTCTCCAGTGGTTGCGCGCCCTTTCCCTCCAGCCGAAGCGAAGCGACGCACTCGCTTGCCAGCGCGCGCCGAAGCTTTCGGCGCGTGCCAGTGGTTGGGGCTTTACTATCCCTAGAAAAGAGTTGTTGTCCTGGCCGTCGTGCGGCGGCGGGTAAATAGGAGCGCGGCAGAGGCAGTCGGCATCAGAGTGTTTACGTCGGGACAGCTGCATTACGGTGATATTGAATTCTTGCTGCCGGAGGCTCCACCATGCTGGATGACCTGAAGGATCCTTCACAAGGCGTGATGTTCACTTACGACTTTGAACGTCGTGTGATTAGGTAAGGGAGAAATTTCATTGTAGCCGAAATTATGGCAAAGCATTCCTCCTCCGCCGTTGAATAATAGAAATCGCTTTTTGTCAGCGGCCTGCTAGCGTAAGATATCACCCTTTCAAGACCGTGTTTCTATTGGATTAGAACAGCAACAAGGCGCCTCCTGCGCTGCTTGCGTCGGTGCGGATTTCGGTATCGGCATCTTCTGGGAAGTTGGCGAATACGGGTGGTGACTGCTGGAGATGTTTAAATTCCCTAAATGACTCGACTACGAACACCGTGAAAAATCACTGTGAACTATCACACCCAAATTTCCTGATCGCGTATTGCGAACTGTGCTTTTGTACGTCTCCGTTTTTTGTCGTTTCCCTACTTTTCCTCCACCAATCCTCCAATCGCCTCTTACTCCTTCAATTAAATGCTCGCCCCCTAGCGGCTGCGCCAAGAAGCACCTCATCCAGCTTCACGCTTGAAGCGAAAGAGTGCCTCCTATCAAGTCATTTGCTGAATGCCTCGTAGTTCTCAACTCGTGTTGATGCCGCCAGGCACAAGCTCGAAAATGAAAAAAAGATAAGGATGTCGAAAGAATTATTGTGTACCATTGGGCGTGTCATTGCGGTGGAAAGACAGCAATGTATAATTTTATCTTTAAGCGAAAGAAGCAGGCGACGACCATGGGAGAGAGACTTGGATTGGGAAAGCTTCGCATTAGGAAAAGGTGGCGATTGATACTATACCAGTTTGTTCGAAACACTTCACGCGTGGCTTCTTTCATCACGGAAAGTACAACATTGCTTTGAATGCTAGCGTTTTAAATGGCGAAGTGCGCTTTATTTAAGCAGACGCTTGAATGAATTAGACTGATATATGTTTAAGCTTCATTTAGTTTTGTTCGATTATTGATTTCGGCCCAGCATAGTGTTACTACTGGTTTGAGCAGCAGAAATATTCTCACTAATGTACTTTTGTCTGCAGGCATGGTAGCAGGAATGATAACTTCCTCGGAAGTTTCAAGCTGATCATAACACATGTCATGCGGCGAGGCGACACATCGTTCTGATAGCATGCTTTAGTTTAGTGACGCAAGCAGAAGATTCTGTTTGCTCATTCAACGCGTTGAGTGGACAGTTTATTGTTTCAGAAGAAATTTAACGGCAACAGCAAACAGCGCTCGTTCCTGCTTTGAAGAGTTATACCTGCGCACAAGGCGGCTAGTTTGCTTTCCGACACTGTGCGCACACACCTAAATTCCATCACGACTGCTTCATTTTGTTTCCATGTAAGGCATATACGATATTACAAGTGACTTTGTCCAAAAGAAAACGTTCGCTATTTTTCGGAATCCTGTCGGAAGAAACTCAACTTCGTCCGATTGCTTGTTAATCACTTCTTGCATTTTGCTACAGTACGCGAATTTCTACAGGCGTCGGGTATCTGCTGTGTTCGCATGTTCAAGCCGTACCACGAACACTACGTACTGCTAGCATCAACAAGCACCAGTCGCCGGACGCAGACGAATTGTCACACGTAACAGCCAACGTTAAAAAGGTGCTACTCACAAACAGAACAATCATTCGCGTTTATACCTAAACACACTGACCAGGTAACGTTACAGCTTTTAGCGTCAGTGTACATAATCCGTATTTAGCTACTGAAAACAAGACACGCGTTGGTGTCTATATACTGTGGGATGATATGTATAACAGCGCGAATCTCAGTGCCGCATCGCATATGAAGATAAAAACAGTTGAGTATCGTACTTATTCCTATGAAGCAGCGCCACGACCAAGTGCTTGCACTTTTCAGAGGCCCGCTATGCACAAACACCTCCCCTTTTTAAACCTCCTGCTCGCTTGAAAGGCTCTTCGTCTTTAAAAAATCTGATGTGGCTCGCTTCGCAATTCAGGCGTTGGCACGCAGAGCGCAATGATTTCCGCGTTTTCTTCGCTGAAGTTCGTGACACCTATAAATATGAGGCAATCGGCATCGAGAACCCTTTCGGCTTCCACTGAACACCTCGATTGGACACCATGAACGAGCAACTCGTGAGCGCCGCACCAAGCAGAAGAGCCGCCGTGAACCTGGATGTCGTAGCCATCTTTGTTTATTTCGACTGTGTTGCGAGCACAGCTAACGGATTCTGGAGTTGCCAACAGTAGGCACACAGACCAGCAAACATGCGCTGTGTCTTCTTCCCACCTGGCGGTGAAAAGTTCGCGATGGCGGCCGTTTTCTGCATATTAGGAAGGACTGCTGACTTGATTATGACGTGGCCAGGAAACAAAAGTTCTTCATAAGCGAAGAAGAATTTCTCTCCGACTTCAGAGTCAGCTCGTATGACTTCATGGCGTTTAGCACTGCCGCACGTAACTTGACGTGATCTGCGAAACTTGAGGCAACGACGACGACGTCATTAAAGTAGACTATACAGCGCTGCCATTTCAAGCCAGCCATGTCCATTGCAAGCCAAGCATGTCCGGACCAAATTGAATGACCTTGAATTCATGGAGGCCGTCAGGCTTTATCAAGTTGTCTTCTTTCTGTCTCTCTGGTCGGCTTAGATTTTCTATTGGCCAGTTTTGAGGTCCGTTAGGCGACGCTTGACAACTAGCTTTCGTAGGATCATTGATGACGACGAGCACACTCTTTATATTGCTTGAGAAGATGTTTGAGCAGTGTTTGCTAAAACCTGGGAAGACACGGATTAAAATCGAAGGCTGGTTCAGCAACGTGGACCTTCGTTGCAAGTTCAGCTGAATCCGAGAGGGCTAACGTATAGCTGACTGCTATAATTTCTTCCATATAGGCAATCTTCATGCCCTTCTTCGGTTGTTTCACTCCACGACTGAAGTTTCTCACTACTACTTTCACTTTTGCTTCGTGCAGTGGAGCGAATCTGCTTTCGACGCTAATTTCACTCCCGAACAATAGATGTTTGTCCCACTCTACGATGCCTTCTACAGCAGCGCCTGTTGTGGGCTGGCAGAAATAATGATATTGGAGTGGGATGGGATGCCGGCCTGATCTTCGAGCACGTTCAAGACGTTGTGACTGAGAGACCTCTCCGGTGTGAGGCCTAATTCTTGGATACCGTTATGAACTATAGGACACCAGGTCGATGATCGCGCCTTGAGGTTTCGCGAAGTCCAAGCGGAGAATTAGGTCTCACGAGCACTATTGGAGGACAACGAAAGTTGCAGGGTAATTCGCGTCATGAAAGCTAATGTGTGACGTGCAGATTCCAGGCATATTTTACCAGGTGTCATTAAGCTGCGCAAATTTGAGCCCCTTTCTATGCAGTCTTAACTTTCTTCAACTGGGGGGGGGGGGTGAATGGTCGCCGGATTACTTGGCTCCTGTGTCCACTAGCGTGGTGTTAAGAGAGCAAGGTTTTATCCCCTTGATACAGCTGAAGGGCTTCGAGCTCAAACGACGTTGACCATCGCAGAGGTTTCGGCAGGGAAGACGAGGTGATGCAAAAACAAATAATAGAAATTTAGTACATCGTTACAAATGAGCGGTGCGCTCCAAGGAAATAAATAAATGTAGAAGCGTACAGCGCGCGTGCACCTGCACGGAAGGGCACAGAAGATGCGACCACACTTGGCTGTTCGCTTGCTTTCCTATACCGTTCTCCATGCGGCTGGATAGATGGATGTAGGCTATGAGTGCCCCCTTTAGAGCGGGGCGGGGTGTTGGGCCAGCAAGCTCGCTTTGTTATGCTTCCTAATGCCCTACCTATATTACAAAAGAACAAAAAGAACAAAATAATGAATTCCCATCCCCAATTTTCTTAACCCCATTGTGAATTTTGTTTTTGTACACCGCCATTGTTTGTCCTTTTCATACTTTCCTTTCACCAACCTTCCAATCACCTCTTACTAATCTCTACTTTAGACATGTTTACATTTCGCCTGTTCTCGCTGAACCCAATGGTTTCGAGGAGTCCAGAAATGCCTAAATCGACCGCTGGACAGATATCTTAAGGTTGTAATAAAACATGCTACATCATTTCGATAGCTTTGCCGCCTCAAGCAGACACTTCTTCTTCCTTGTAACTCACTTTATAAGTGCGTGTTATAAGGCATCCAGATCTCACTTCGAAAAGTAAAGAGCTCCCCTTTGAGTTATGATAAATTGTTTCTTTCCTGATTTTGGGGATCCTCATTCTCTGCTGCCCCCTGGAACACTCCTTATATTTCTTGAGAAGACTTTTGAGCTGTGTTTGCTAGCGCCTGGAAAGACACGAATTAATATCGATGGATGGTTCAATAACATGGACCGTCCGGGCAAACCATACGGAATGGCACGGGAGGGAATCCACCCCTTTGCGTAGAGCAGTAAAGCGTCGTAAAGAGTGGAGTACTCAACCGCAAAACTCTGATCACTTTTCTATCAAAACAGAACTTCATGGACATTTTAGTCGATGGTGTCAGTGTCGCAACACACATTCACACTGGCGCGCACGTATCCGTGATGAGCGCCCAATTTCGCCGACACCTGAACAAGTTCTCACACCCGCTGGATCATGCGCCTTTCGTTTCGCCGACGCAGGAACGCCTACCGTGCTTGTTATGTGCACCGCCAGCATTGGCCTCGCGGGGCGCCTAACAACTCGTTTGTTTGCCGTTTTGGAACAATGCCCTTAGGATGTTATACTCGGCTTAGACATTTTACCGTCCTGTTCAGCCCTCTTTGATTGCACGTCGAATGCCATTGAGCTTGAAAAACTCCACGGCTGCTATAGTCCACCAGTCAACGAACCAAGGTTATGCTATCCCGAAGAAATCCGCCTGTCGCCTCAAGCCACTACGTACATCACTCTACTGCCGTTCCCATCTGTTACTGATAGTGTCTATGTAATATGCGCCACCGCTGACATACTGCCTGCAAGAAATTTGGCCGTTTCCCATAAGGGCAGGCCCCGGCCGGGAGGGCACTCCCAATCCAGGGGCTCTCGATTTCAGGACCCAGAGGCAGCGGGACAAGCCCGGTGCAGTTCCTGGAGGATCACCACCCAGGAGGCAGACCGACAGCAACCGGCACAACATGGGCCGACCGCCTGAGGGCCACTGGCCCAAAGAGCCTTCTTTGGACGCGACAACGGGGCATGTGAGCAATGACAGGCTGGCTAATTTAGAAATCGAAAACGCCCATATGCGAACCGTGATTCAGAACCTTGTGAGAGAAGTAGAGGAACTTAGGAGCGGCATTATGGCTAAGATGACGGTCAAGCCTACATCCTAACGCAGTGAAGACGCATATGATGAAATCGATAGCGAGAGGCCCACCAAACGCAGGGCTCTCAATGGCAAACAAGGATCGACGGTGGCCGGGTGCGCTCGCTCCGAGGTTCGCGAGATGCTAAGTGCTCTCAGTAACAGTGTCAAACAGCTAACGGAGTCGGTAACCAGTATGCAATCAAATATCGCTCGCCTGGAAACAAATGTAGCAAACGCATGCACAAGCATGAACAGTCTCCTAACCAACATGGTGGCTATGGAATAAAGACACAACCACGCTTCAAAAAGGTTGAGCCGTTTCTAGACAATTTGGTGAACCCTGCACTAGGACGCCGAGCGACTAGCTTCTCCGGGATGGCGACCAGTCAAGCAACGGACCGATTAATGCCAGGTAGTCATGCCAGCATGCATAGAACTCCTCATGACGGCAGGACCCACTAGCGACTTCATAGGATGGCAGTGGAACTGTCGAGGACTGAGAGGCAATGAACAAACGCTACAGCAGTACCTCAGAACACAAAATGAAACCTAGCGTGCCTATCCTACAGGAGACGCCCACAGAGTACATCAATATCCAGGGCTATCGTACCCTGGCCAACCATTCCGACGGCAGGGGTGTCGCCATTTTGGCACGGAACAAGCTCACTTTCGTACAGCACGACATCCACATGCCATCTAATAACATTGAATGTCTGGTCGAGATATAAGGCAAGAGGAAACGTAGCAAGCCAACGTTCATCGTAAACACATACAGCAGCCCAGTACAGCACAGGCAGATGTTTCGGGCTTGCCTAACCAAGGCCATGCACCTGGCAGGCAGTAACCCCCTGCTCGTGGTAGGAAAATTCACTGCCCCGCATCCGACGTGGGGAGACGTGCAGAGTACACCTAAGGGCAAAGACCTATGGGAAGAGAGCACCGAGGCAGGGCTCGCACTCATAGCTGACCCGACACAAACGACAAGACGGGCGACTTCCACCAGCAGGTGCACCTCGCCCGACCTAAGAAGAACATTACTTGAACTTCATGGTCTAATAGAGGGTTGGACCTGGGCAGTGACCACTACATCACAGCAATGATGGTAGGCTCGCACAGGACCGAGGAAAAGATATTCAAGCTAGTGGACTAGACAAGTTGAGAGAGCTGAGGACCGGTAGGTCCGCGAAGGACGCGAACGCATCCCTACACGGGTTGATAATGCAAGTTCAGATGGATCTCGAGGCAGCAACGCGAACGGTCAAGGCCAACCTGGAAACTGAGAAGATGGACAGTAGACTCGCCCACATGCTAGAGGCCAAGCAATCGTTACTGCAAGGATGGGTAGGGCAACTCCTGAAACGTTGGCTGTGGAAGAAGATTTCGGTGTTAAACCGGAGCATCGAACAGTACT
Source organism: Dermacentor andersoni (assembly GCF_023375885.2). Lineage (NCBI taxonomy): Eukaryota > Metazoa > Arthropoda > Arachnida > Ixodida > Ixodidae > Dermacentor > Dermacentor andersoni. The sequence continues at coordinate 14,560,958 of NC_092821.1, read as the reverse complement.
GCTCCACACAAGTTAGGCAGCAATGGGACGACATCTACAACAGGAGTGATGGGCACGTGCGCAAAGGTTGGAACCTTCTGAAACACCTCTTGGACGGCGCGAACACCAAGACGTCTCAGAGGGACGCGATGAGCAAGTTACTATACGAGGCCTGCAAGACCAAAACAGAGGACGAGCTCATAGCAAGACTGACGGCCAAGTACTTCCCCATGGCGGATGCCGCAGCTCCCAAGAATGCGACCTCCCAATACTCGGGTCGACCTAACACGGAGCTTGATGTGGACTTCACCACGTGAAAGATCATACAAGCTCTCAGAGCTCTCAGCAGCCGATCCGCACCGGGGCCGGATAACATCACCAACAAGGCCCTGCACAATCCGGACGAGGGCGGAGCGGTACAGCTCACTGCGATAGTTAATGAGACGTGCCATTCAGGCAAAGTTTTCATGCAATGGAAGACCTCGAAAACGGTCTTAATACCGAAACCCGGCAAACGTCGCAGCAAGGACCATCTGCGTCCAATCTCGCTTACGTCTTGCGTAAGGACGGCCATGGAGTGTGCGATGCTTCACCGTATGAAGCTTTACCTGGAAGACAACGACATATATCCTCACATCATCATTGGCTTTCGGCAGGGGCTGGCGAGGCAAAACACTATGAAGCTGGTCAATAGCCAGATGTTAGACAGCACAACAAGAGGCGGCGTCAACACCATCCTCGGCCTAGACCTAGAAAAGGCATTTGTTAACATACGGCACTCCTTCATTCTATAACAAATCTCAACACTCGGACTTGGTCAACGTCTTTATCACTACAGCCGTGACTTCCTGAGGGAAAGGCAGGCCTCGCTACGAGTCAGCTCCCTCCAGTCGGAGCCAGTCGAACTCGGTGACAGGGCTACCCCGCAGGGCTCGGTGATATCCCCTACCGTCTCCCACCTGGCAATGATAGGACTGTCCAGGCAACTGACTCGAATCGAGAACCTCCAACATACCATCTATGCAGGTAACGCGACATGTGGGGGGCAAAGGAGAGCGAAGGAGAAATCGAGCACACTTTAGAAAGTGCGATCCGAACCACTGAGGAGTACCTCAATCCAACAGGCCTGCGGTGCTCGCCGAGCAAATCTGCGCTGCTGCTATATGGGCCCAAGAGGCGAGGGCCCAAGCCGAAGGGATCGGACACAGGCGCCGACCCATGCATGCGCCTGTACACCGCTGAAGGCAACACGATTCCGTTTGTCGGACACACCAAGATGTTGGCTGACAATAGAGGCGAATGGCTCTAACATCATCGCAGTGGCTAAGCTCACCACGAAGGCCGAGAACACCACACGCCTACTGATACGAGTGGCCAACCGGCATCACGGGCTCAAGGAGGATATCCTGCTTAGACTGGTAAAGGCCTTCGTAATAAGTCACTTCTTGTACATCGCGGCCATGCACACTTGGTGAAGAATGGAGAGAGACAAGCTTGAAACGTTCCTGCGTAAGGTCGCCAAGAGAGCCATGGGTCTACCAACGCACACGAGCACTGATGCACTGGACGCATCAGGCATGTACAACACGCTGAGCGAGATTTCTTAGGCACATGAATGGGAACAGATCACCAGGCTGTCCGGTACACCTGCGGGCTGATGGAGCCTACGAGAAACTGGCGCCGCGCCTCGAGAGGTCCAGTGTAAGAGCCACGGGCTAACACCTGACCAGAGGAAAAAGATCAGGGCAACCCCCCTGCCCAGGAATATGAACACCGAGCACAACATCGAGAGAAGACTTCCTCGAGCCAAAACACTCCTCCGACAGGCAGCCGTCTCCGGGAAAACGTGGTGCTTTACGGACGCATCCAAATGTTCTGGCAGACGAGCCTATGTAGTAGCGGTGATCGCACGGTCGTCAACGCGTGCACTGTCCTCACTGATAGTCCTGAGGTGGCCGAGCAGGCAGCCATCAGCATTGCACTGCTAGAAGACGGTAAAAGCTTGGTGTACTACGACTCCAAGAGGGCAATTCTATCCTACGGAACAGGGAGCATATCCCCGACCGTCGGCAGAATACTTGGTACTCGATACCTCACCCCACACTACACCAATTGGTTCCCGGTACACATGGGACCATTAGGGGCCGCTGAGACGCCACACGAGCCCCCACGAGACCTAACTCACCGTCCGAGACCGGACTTCCTCTCGGCAGGATGGGAGAGCGAGTGCTTCTCCCTCGTCACTTACAACGATCTCACTCAGCACTATAAGTTAGTCAGGGAAATCATGCCGCTACCCCACAAAGCACTCAATATAGCACAAAACGTCGCGTACAGGCGGCTTCAGAAGGGCACCTACGCATTTCCGACCTTCTTGCAGAAAATCTTTTCGGACGCGCACCCTCACAAAAGGTGTCGCTTTTGTATATGTATAGCTAGCCTTGCTCACATGCTCTGGAGTTGCCCCCTCGCGCTGGGGCCAGGACCAAGAAGGAAGAGTGGGAACGAGCTCTATAGCTCTGACCTTGAAGCCCAGCTCTGGGCTGTCCATCGGGCCCGCGACGCGATAGAAGGGCATGGCCTTTCTGTCCCGACGTGGGAGTGGCCCACTGCACGCTTATCGCGCGCACCGAGGGACCTAAATAAAGTTATTCATCCATCCATCCATCCATACCGTTCTCAATGTTACGGGCAAACTTCATTCCTTCTGCGTAATTTTAACTGCTCGACTCAAATCTACATCTCACTTGTGAACGATTGCGAGACACCAACTCTTGACACCGAAATTCCGTCACCCTCTACAGGAAGCTCCGATTCACCGACTCTACCAGACAAACTTAACAAGATGATTGCTCCTAATCTTCTTCCATCGCAAGTTCCTCACCTCAGCCGTCTCTTGGAAGCTTAGCGCGACATTTTGGACCTGTACGGGCACCCTTTAGCCCAAACATATGTGGTCACTCGTCGTATTTACACCGGAGACGCCAATGCAATGCGCCGCCGGCCGTACCGTGTTCTACGTGGTGAACGATAAGTGATACAACGAGAAGCCGAGAATATATCAATTAAAGGCGTCATAGAGCCACCATGAACTACGTGGACGTCCCCTGTTGTCCTTGTCAAGAATACGGACGGTAGTTGGCGCTCTTGTGTAGATTAGACACCTCACGAAAATCAAGCGCAAGGATTTCTACCCCTTGCCACGCATTGATGACGCATTGGACTGCTTGCATGAAGCCAAGTATTTTTCATTGATAGACCTCGGATAAGCGTATTGCCAAATCTCTGTGGTTGACATGGACCATGAGAAAGCTGTCTTTGTGACACCTGACAGCCTCTGGCAATTCAAGCTTATGCCGTTCGGTCTTTGCGATGCCCTGGCAACCTTCGAACGATTTATGGACCCCTTATTTCGCGGCTGTAATTGGTCTAGATAACACACGTCTGTGTTATCTAGGCGATGTCAAAGCCTTTGCACCAAATTTCATGAGTCATCTAACACGTCTATCGGTTATTCTTGCTGTTTCCAGACGCGCCGGCCTCCTCTTGAACTCATCCAACTATCACTTTAAACGACGTCAAGTTACCGTTCTGGGCCAGCAAGGATGAAACCTTGCTAAGGTTTCATCCTTACAAGAGGAAAATAAGGCACTAAAGTCTGAGAACGCTGCAATGTCATCCGAGTGCGAGCAACTGAAGACGCGATGTTCTGACCTTGAACAAAGATTGATAGGTGTGGAACAGTATTCCCGGAATAAAAACATTGAAATTAAGGGACTTCCAGCAAAGGGAAATGAAAGCCTTCCGAACATGTTGCAAAAAATGGGCGAAATGATCGATGAGCCGATACTGGAAAGTGATATAGACGTTTGCCACCGGGTTCAAACGAAGAACAAGAGAAATACAAATGTAATTGTCCAATTCAAAACTCGAGCAAAGCGTGACACTGTGCTAGCGAAAGCGAAGAAGACCAATCTCGCAGCAGAAAGCCTTGGCTATAGCGCTTCAGATTGTGTGTACGTTAACGAACACTTGTGTCCACTGCTGAAAAAATTGCTGGGAATGGCAGTGGCACGAAAAAGGGAGCAGAAGTGGAAATTTGTGTGGACGCAAAATGGGCACATTCTGGCCAGGAAAAATGAGTCGTCGGCGATTGTGCGCATCACTTGCGTACAAGACCTAGATAAGATAGCGTAGATGCAAAGTATTTTTTTTCTAACAACTAACTGACAAACTGCACTTTAACATGTGCTCAATCGTGTCGCCTTCTGACCTTTGTGCTACGTTTACTCAGAAAAACAAAGCTCTGTCCTTTTTTCATGTTAATGCGCAATCCTTGTGCAATAAAGGTGATGAGCTAGAAGCATTTTTCTGTACACTGAGCTTCCGTTTCAACGTAATAATGATTACTGAAACCTGGTATCAAAGCAGTAGCGATGTTATGCACCTACTCGGCTACAATACATATGTGCAGAATCGTACTGATAAACGAGGTGGTGGCGTCATGATAGCAACCGAAAAAACGTTCAAATGCAATGTTCTTGTCGACTTCACTATAACCCACGAGGACTGCGAAATTCTGTCATTACAAAGCGGAAGAAACGTGTTTTCTGTTATCTACAGACCACCCAGAGGTAGCGTTACGAATTTTGGTCGCTTTCTTGATGAATATCTGCAGTGGATCACAGAAAACAACCTTAATCTAGTTCTGGGTGGTGATTTTAATATTGAGTTCTTATCTTCTTCTGCGCGTAAATATGAAGTCGACTGCATATTACACAGCAATGGATTCACTAATCTCATAAATAAACCGACGCGGCTAGAGACAGCGACGGCAATTGATGTCTTCATTACTAACTGTCGAGTTGACTGTCTTCACTCAGGAGTCATTAATGTCCAAATAAGTGATCATCTGCCCATATTCTTGTTTGTAGATTCTTTAGCACCTCAAAAACAACGCATGCTTTCTGCGGTATTATACCGGCGCATAAACCAAAACACAATGAATTCTTTTCGGTCCGCACTTGCAGGTGTGAACTGGAGTACTGTGCTCCGTGAAAGCGATCCAGAGGACGCTTATAATGCCTTCATTACCACATTTAAGTCTGTTTATGCGCAAAGTTTTCCACTTGAGACGCTTAAGAAACCTCGTAAGGCTCGTAAACCCTGGGTAAGCGCCGAATGTCTTCAAATGATAAAACAAAAAAACGATCTTTATAACCGCTTCTTCAAAAGCAGATCACAGGATGACCTGGCGCGTTTTAAGACGTATAGAAACAAAGTGACATCTTTTCTACGCCGAGCAAAACAAGAGTATATGGAAAAGTTATTCAACCCAGACGTGTTAAAAAGGAGTGACCTTGTATGGAAAACAATAAGTGAAATTTTGAATCGAGGTGCACATGCCAGCGGCATGCTTGAAGTCTTAGTAGACAACATACCACTGGATGGAAAATTATTAGCCGAAAAATTTAATGATTTTTTCGTGTCTTTGGCAGATAGCAATAGTGCCCCCCCGAATGTCAAATGCCTTGACTCGCGAGTTCCTTCCACTGCATTCTTGATGCCAACAGACACCAGCGAAATCGAAGCTTGCCTCTTGACCCTCCGCAACAGTAGCTCACGGGACATAGATGACCTTAAGATTCAGCCAGTAAAATATGTAGCCGATATAGTAAGCCCAGTCCTAGAACATATCTTTAATTGTTGCCTCGAACATGCAGTGTTCCCTAAACCAATTCAGATTGCTAAAGTAACCGTTGTTCATAAAGGTGGAGACAAAAACGACCTATCAAACTATCGCCCAATTTCTATTCTTCCGATTTTCTCAAAGTGTTTTGAAAAGATACTGTATACGCGAGTGTCTAGTTTCTGTGGGAAATTTAATATACTAACGCCAAGCCAGCACGGTTTTAGGAAGAACTTTTCGACAGAGACTGCACTTCTAACCCAAAAAGAACTAATCTTAGAATCCTTTGAGCAAAAGCTTTTCACTCTTGGTATTTTCATCGATTTCTCGAAAGCGTTTGACCGCATCAATCACCAAACAATGTTAGCCAAACTCGAACACTATGGTTTTCGCGGAAAATGTCTTGACATAATTAGATCCTACCTCAGTTCTCGCGTCCAACAAGTAACAGTAAACAACGCACTATCAGATGTTAAACATATTTCTTCGGGCGTTCCCCAAGGAAGTGTTCTGGGACCTCTGCTTTTCCTCCTTTATGTCAACGACATAGTCTGCTTAAGTAAGATCCCAACATTTGTGATCTACGCAGATGATACCACTCTGTTCTTCCGAGCAGCACATGTACGAGATCTTGAACAGCAAGCTACAGAGTGTCTGCGCCAACTTCATGAATGGTCTGAATCGAACTCGCTAATCATAAACACACAAAAAAGTAAAGCTGTATTATTCAGGCCTCGTAACAAGATTGCTTCTACTCCACAGATCTGCTTAGAAATGGGTTCGTCGTCCATTCAAATAGTTCCCGTGGTCAAAAGTCTGGGTGTTTTCTTTAACGAAAATTTATCGTGGGACGATCACGTTGAAATGGTCAGGGGCAAGCTGTCAAAGGTTGTTCGTATCGTGTCCCGACTGCGATATTTCCTACCGAAGCGCGTTAAGGAAATGCTGTACAATGCACTGTTTTCTTCAGTCGTTAATTACTGTATCTTGGTCTGGGGCACCACGTCATTTACCAATATCAGACGGCTGCACATGCTTCAGAAGAGACTTGTTCGAAATATTGTTAATGCTTCGAGATTTGAACATACCGCACCGATCTTTGCGTCACTTGGCATCACCCCCCTTCCCCAATTGCATGAAAATTTACTGTTAAGGCGGTATAAAACAAGCATAAGACAGAATAATACATTCATGTTAGACCTGGCAATCTTGAAATGCAAGGAACTTAAGTATGCTACGCGCACTGGCTTCACGTGGTTTGTGCCTAAAACGCGAACGAATTATGGTCGCCAAATGCTTAGCTACATTCTTCCACAGGCCTTAAATAACGCGCTGTGAATTGGTGTTAATTTATGTACTGCTGACACCTATGTCATAGTGCTTTGTGCTTGCTTTTGTTTTTGCCTGTAATGTTCAAATACCGTTTCATTTGTGTCAATGTTGTTATTGCGAATGCTTTACACATGCTGTATGATACACTGCGATACTGTTGCCAAGTCATTGTAGGTTGCGTCGACCTCTGTCAAGCCTTTCTTCTGGCTTTTTGTCGATGCGCCCAACATCCTCATGACGATGTTGAATAAAGAATTGAATTGAATTGAAGTCAGTGCCCTTGACATTTAACCCGCCTTTACAAGATTCGCGCTGTCTACAACATTCCTGTTCCGTCTTCCGCCGCCCACGTGAGAAACTTGGTTGGACGATGGTCGTATTTGCATTCTTTTACCAAGAATTTTGCCGAAACCGCTCACCCACTCAGCCACCCCACTTAAGGAGGACGTTGTTTTCACATGGGGCATTGCTCAAACCAAAGCCTTCTCCGTCTTCGTAAGCTTGCTCATGGCTCCTCCATTGCTGGCTCAGTATGATCCATATGCCGCCACTGAACTTCACGTGGATACCAGTGGTCATGGAAGTGGGGCTGCAATTTTTCAATGGTAGTGTTACGCAGAGCGCGTAATTGTTACATCAGCCGCCTCCTATCACCCGTCGAGAGGAATTTTTCAATCACCGAACGGGATTGCCTGGCGTTAGTTTGGGCAGTCGCCAAATTCCGCGCGTACTTGTACAGTCGTAAATTCTACGTGGTTACCTATCATCACACCTTGTGCTGGCTCTCCTCGCTTAAGGAACCCACTGTGCGAAGGATATTTGTTTGCTTTGCTGATTCATATAAGTCAGGCCGTATGCCTAAGGACGCCGACTGCCTCTCCCGTCATACTGTCGACCGCGCTGAATACGGTGCGCAAGGCACCGACATATGCGTCCTGGTCATTTCTGATCTGCAGGCCATCGACACTGAACAACGGCGTGATGAATGCTTACGTGTTCTCATCGATGGTCTGAATTCCGCACATTCGGAGCCAACGCTGCGCATTTTCGCGCTCTGCCACGACGTTCTCTACCGTCGCAGCTTATGCCCTGAAAGACAGAACGTTTATTCGTTCTACTGCGCCATCTCCGGACATCAGTCCTTGAGCAGTTGCATGACGCCCCTACACCAGGCCGCCTTGACGTTTCGCGTATTTACAACCGCGTGCGGCGCCGGTTCTACTGGCCACTCCTGTAACGCTCCGCGCACCGCTATGTCGCAGACTGTGCGCTCAGTCAGTGCCGCAAAAAACTTGCTTTGGCTTCACCGTCGCCTTCACCCCATCGATGTGCCCCCAGAACCATTCTTTCGCGTCGATCTCAGTCTGCTCAGCCCTTTTCCGACATCCAGGTCTGGCAATTATCCGTATGCAATCACGCGAACTTTGCGCACGAGCTGTGCCACTGAGGTGACTGCTTTCCTTTTACACGACGTCATCCTCGAGCACGGCGCACTCCGGCAGTTGCTTTTTCATCGCGGCCGCATCGTCTTGTCAAGAGTAGTTGATGACCTACTACATTCCTCTCCTGCTGACCATAAGCTTTCCACCGCTGACCCCCTGCATACAAGCGTACTGACGGAGCGGCTCAATCGCACGTTGACCAAAATGCTGCCTATGTACGTTTCTGACGACCACAGTGATCGCGACAGAACGTTACCCTTCGTGACCTTCGCCTAATATTCGTGCCGTCACGAGGCCGCGGGCTTTTCACCCTTTTACCTCCTTTCCGGTCGCCACACTTCTTTGCCCTTTGACGCACTGCTTCTTTCCTGGAAGAACACTCCCACTGAATATGCTCAAAACGTATTCGCCCGGGCTCACACGGCACGCCAGATTGCCAGCGCCAGGCTCACTGAGTCTCAGGCAGCGCAGAAGATTCGCTACGGCAGCAGACATCCGGACGTTCGATTTCCTCCTGGCTTCGTTGTCCTCCTATGGACACCGCGTCACCGCGTTAGCTTCTCTGAAAAGCTGCTGTCGCGCTGCCCATTGCCCTGCACGATGAAAAACCTGGAGTCCACAAGATAGCGAAACATTTTTTGAACAGCCTATACGAGACATGCGCACTCTTTTCTAGTAGCGCTGTATGCCTGCGCTCTACTATTGCGTTTCCGACTTGCGTAAATAACGGGGTGTTGCTCGTTGCTATCTACGTTTTGGCATGATAGGATCCCCATGCCTCACTCACTCGCATCGCATTGAACCAGAAATTCCATCGTACATTCCGCCCATCTTAGCACGGGCTGACTGGGCAGCGCGCTTTTCAACGTTTGGTACAGGATAAATCTCATATTTAGTGATCGCGTTTATCCTGCGGCAATCTACGCAAGGACGCGGATAATTTCCCGGTACCTCAATTGAGATCAAAGGCGAGGTGTAATCGCTCTCACAACACTCGGTCATACCTAGAGAGAACATTTTTTTCATCTCCACATCCTTGGCGTGGTGACACTCGCTAAGCCTTTGAACGTACCGGCTACGAAGTGAGCTCGAGTTCGTGCCTAAGAACCGATGCCCTTACTGGCCTACCTACAGATAAAGTTCTGGATTTCTTGCAGGATTTCCTACAACTCCGCCATTTTTTCAGGCTCCAGCTGCACATTAGCGACTACTTCCCTAATTAGTTGATACCTAGCCCCTCCTTTAGTAACTGACACGAGCCCCGGGAGCTCTCAAAGTAGCGTGTAAGGCGCAGAACGTGCTCTAGGTATCCTGTGCAGAATAAGTAATCGACAATATGGACTACATAGGGATTCTTTGCTAATGATTTACAAATGTATATGCGCGAAATATTGGAATTGGGGTGTGTATTGTTCTCAGGCGGCCCTGCTTAGAAAGCAAATCCTCTGGTTCTTTTGGAGCGTGAAGGTCTGCACCTGTTTGCAAAACCCAGTACGCAGTATCCAGTGCGCCGGATTATGGGCCCGGTGCCGCGTGCTGGATGCTGGGGCGCTGGGCAGGCGCGGCTTACTGGAAGGCGCTGGCTATACTGGTGCGAAAAACAGCTGTAGCGCGTTAAATACGCGGTGCCTGGACACCGCATATATTTTTTTGAATAGAGAAAGCAACAGAGAGCGTTTTAATGCAATAGAAAAAGAACGTAAAAATAAAAGTGCTCCAACCAGGATACAATCGTCCGACCTACAGAGGCCATGCCCGGTATTTTACTGCTACGCCACGCCGCCAGACGAACGTGAACGGATAATTTCACATTTCAGAATCCAGAAGCAGTTTTAGTTTCGCAGAGATGCGTTTCGCACAGACATGGTAGATGCGCTATCGCCCAGCAACTAAAACTCACGCCTGTACTACAAAGAAAAATTTGTTGTCCGTAGTCAGTAGCATGCTCGGAAGTGCCACAACATCGATTTTCACTTGCGATTGGTATTTTAACTTCGAAAAAATTCCTAAATGAACCGCCGACCCGGGACCCTCTATGGCCTGTTACTGCCGATTTCGATAGCCGTTTCTTGTTCTTCACGCGAGGGATATGCAAATTTTCTTAGTTCAGTGATGCTTTTCAGTCAACACGTCTGTCTAGTCATATATCTTCTTCAGATAAGCCCAGGCTAGTGATAGCAGCCTTCGGTGACAGCGCATATATACCTGTGTTTATGACGCGTCATATCGGCGCTCATCGCTTCTTGTGCTGGTACCTGTTGCAAGAATACCTTCAACACGTACAAAAAATAACAGAATAGCTACAGACGCTTCAGTGAACAGCGAGAAGGCTAGCGTAGGCATGTTCTCGCTTTCCCCTGGTTGGTCACTCTTGTTGAGAATGCCAGACTTCCCTCCCGGTTTTGAAGCCCAGCTTTTAGCATTGATTTAAGCGTTTGGAAAACTCCCTTTGAACGCAATAAGTGCGGTTATTATAACAGATTCCCTTTCTCTCTGTACTCCACTTACAGCTTCACCCAAATCGCCAACTCTAAAGACGTTTCTAACATTAGTTCCCCCACAGTTAAATTTCCTCAAAATATTAAGGGTACCAGGTCAGTGTGGATTACATTTAATTGAAATGGCAGACTCACTCGCGCGAGCATTCCTGAGTGGACCAATAATGCCGGCTTTTCCAGTAGTGGCGCGCATAACAGCAATTAGATAACGGAAATATTCGATCCATAGAGATGTCATTGAATCAATAAAACATGGACAGAATTTCAGTACTTAAAATTTCCGTGGCAAATACAGTGGTTTGAATCAAGACAATCAGAAGTATGATCAGGAGATTACGTTGCCGTGTCCCTACATGAAAGCTATATTTACACAGCGCTGGTCTGACGCTATCACCTCTGTACCCATACTGCCAACAAACAGAATCCCTAGATCTCTATATTTTGTTATGTCGTCGATACAAATTAAGGTAAAGATTTCCAGAAATTCCGCTTGATCTTAATCTTAATCTTATCATCAGAAATAGTACTACCTTTCAGTGCATCATATATAGGTGTCAGCCACATGGACGTGTTTGATGCCATTTGCGGTTGCATACAATGAACTATACGAATAACGTTTTGAATGTTCTTTCGTTATTTGTTTGTTTTTGTATGGTTTTTATTTGTTTTAATCGCATATGTAACACTTCAAAATATTAAGTAAACGTTTCAGCACACAATTTTTGGCAAATATTCCAGTGTGGGTATGAGCCATAATGTGAGGTCATCATCATCATCAGGGAACAAGGAGAACAAGAAAGTAGTGCAGCAGCGTTCAGCGGACGGCGTCAGTGCGCAGGAAGCAGGAGACCACACCCGTGTTGCCTCAACCCATGTGAGCGAGAGTAGTTTAAAACATTCTGCACGACAACGTTGTTTTCATATCTAGTAAAACCCCATAATGAGTTTTCATATCTAAGCTGTGAGGCCAGCTAGTGGATATAGCTTGCGCATATTTACCTACTTGACCATTCCCGCCGTGGTAGCCTGTACTCCGTTTCAGTAATCAGGTGAATAACGGGGGCGGTTAGACAGATTTCTTGCAATGGCTGCGTTCACACTTGGAAATAGTCCGAGGTTTTCAGCACAATTTGAGCCCTACGTCTGCTTGTAGCCTCACTAATGACCAAAAAAAAAATATGTTACCCAGACGAACTGTGGAATACGCCAGCTAATGCTTTGTTACAGATCTACTTTCTTTTCGTTCTTCACGTTTATGTTTTTATGGGCCGGCTTTCGCGGGAACCTTACGTGCATACACGGCAAACACCGTTGGCATTTCGTTGGCGTTCCATCCAGTAAAGCATGGACAGAACACGCGTACTGATAAATTTTCGTGAACTTCTGGCGGAGGTTCTACATTGGTGCACCTAGGGGGCTATTCTGCACGAGTCCACCTAGTGGGCTGTCCATTGCGGCCGCTGCTGATTGGCTGTAGGCCTACGAATGATGACGACAACGGGCGCAACTAGCTTCCGGTTCGTTTCTGAAACGTTAGAAACGTTATTGGTGTTGCACGTACTCTTCACGTTCCGTGTCATAACTGAGCATGCTGCGGCGCGTACACTTGATTCAAACAACCACAGCGAATCAACGGATCTTTCTGTGATTCCTTGGTTTTAAGTAGATCGCAGCACTACGATGGATACGAGCCTGCTTTTCTTGCTTTTCGAAAACGGAGGAGAGCGGCGACTTCGAGAACAACGGGACCCGTTCGCCATGTCAGACGGGTCTTTTCGGAAGCACTTTCGCCGATCATAAACAAAGGCGATGTGGCTGTGCGAGCAGTTATCGGACGACCTGACACGCGAGAGAGAAGGGCTCAACGTTCAAGATCATGTGATTTGCGCCCTTCGGTTTTATGCTACCGGTGGCTTCCAAAGGGCTCTCGGTAGCGAAACCACCTAAACGCTTTCCCAGCCGTCTGTCAGCCGCTGCGTTCGCGCCGTATCAGAAGCAATCGTCCATATTGGCATCGAACCTACGCTGGGTGTCGTTTCCGCGTAGAAGATCGGCGATAGCACTCGTGAAGCAAGGTTCCTTGCGGAGCGGCAACATCTCTGACGTCGTCGGATGCGTGCACGACGCCTACATCGCGATAACAGGCCCGGACCTGCCCCCAGCCGAGAAGCACACCTACTGGTGCCGGAAGGGATACTACGCGCTGAACACCATGGTGGTAAGCACGCTCTACCTATTATACTCATGATATATATGAAATTCCAGGTCGCGACAGCGACTTAATTTACTGATATACTACAGTTCACAGGTATGCGATTCTAACATGCGAGTGCTGGCCATCGACCCTCACTTCGCGGGCTCGTGTCACGACGCGTATGTGTGGCGTGGTTCAGCCCTGCAGAGCAGTCTCGCCGACAACCACATCGTCCACAGAGGATAGTTTCTACTTGGTGAGTACAGAATGCATATAAACACTCTTATGAACCACGGCCAATGTCTGTAATAAATTCGGCGCAATTCCTGCACTACATTTATACTGCAGGCGACAGTGCATACCCACTGGAGCCTTGGCTCATCACGCCGGTTCCAGGAAATCCAGCGCTATCGTCTCCAGAGGGCCGCTTCAACCAGGCCCACGCGTCGATGAGGTCTGCGGTGGAGCGCTGCATCGACCTTATGAAGAGCCGGTTCCGCTGCTTGCAGCGTTATCATGCGCTGCAGTACTGCCCCACTGTAGCCGAAAAGATTGTCGCGGCTTGTGCAGCGCTGCGTAACGCACCTACGGCTCGCTGGCGTCTCGACGCCAGCGAGCCGCTTCTTGACGACGACAGTAAGATTGCCGGTGAGGATTACGACGACCGCGACCAGGAAGACGTCTAGCCAAGTGATGGCGGCGGTCCGACCCGTGGTGGCAGAACGATGCACGCAAGGGGAAAGGCCACATGGGACAGGCAAATAGCGCTTGATGGCATCAGTCAGCGAGCTCGCCGTCGCGCGCAACGTCACGCACTGGACCACTAAAAAGTTATGCACAGCGAGCTTACTTCCGGCATGGCGCGACATGTGCGTCAATGTTCTCCATGTGATGGGACTACAGTTACTCCCAGTTTTGCTCGTACGCTGCGTTTTGGGCTGCAGCTAGCAGTTTGCTGCCTCTGAGACGCAACACCTGTGTGGCTGTGTGTCGTGCAGTGTGGGTATACGTACTCGTAGTTTTGCTTGTGTGCTGGGTTTGGGCTGCAGCCAGCAGTTTACTGCCTCTGAGACGCAACACCTGTGCGGCTGTGTGTCGTGCAGTGTGGGTATGTGTAGCTGTAGTGTTCTCGCTTTCTGTTGGCAGTAGATTAATGTAATGCACCGTGCCGCTTGCATGAATAGTGAGAAAAGAAGAGCAGTAAGAATGGTTTCACATCTCTACAACATTCCAGCATTATAGCGCAATGACATTATGGCATGCCGTCGCGATGTTGTCATTACTTCATCCCCCTAATGCTGTTGTGATTTCCTTCTTGTCGTTTCATCATCTTTGTGTCATTTTCAGTATCACTCTCACTGCCTTGCGATTACATATCATGCTGTTGTCTGTGCCGTTGTAGTCGTACTATGAAATCAGCTGTCATCATTTCATCACTCATGCCGTTGCGCTCATTGTGCCGGCATCTTGGAGTCAGAATTGCACAATACCATCCCCATTATTGCCTTTTATCTCATGGCGAAACCATTGTCATCCTGATATTGCCAGCATACCAGGTTCATGATTCCATCATCATGTCATCTCGCTGTGTGTGTCAGGCCATTGTCATCATATTATTTCCTACATAGCATCAACATGTCATGGTTGGCGTGCAGTGGTCATAATGCTGTCATCACCACACCATCGTGTACATGCCATGGGTTCTTTGTTAACATTAATGCTTCATCCAGAACTGTCATTCAATGGTCGCTGTGCTGTCGGCATTGTGATATTCGGGTAGTATCATGGCAGTGATGTTGTGTTAGCGGTTGCAGTGTCGCATTTTCCTTGGCAGCGTCTTCTTAACTTCGTACCAAGTTTGTTGCACCACTGAAGAGCAAGGTGGCCTATTGCAAGTGTTCTTATGAGTAATTTAGTGTGTAATTGCTAATTTTCGAGGAGCAACAACTTTCTTCAAAAATATAGACGAAAGGTTTGCGTTAAGTAATTTCAAAAATGCATGAGACTGCAAGAAAAATTTTTGCTAAATGAAAGTGGGACTCATACATTATCCGTATGTGGAGGAGCAGTATTTTTTTGGATTTAATCTCACATGATTGCTACTTTCTAACACAAAAGCGTTACTTCAAGCTGAATGTGTTATATTTTCCTAACCTTCAATATTGCAGAACTTTCAAAACACGTGAAAGTGTTGTGTACTTCCTTTTCTTTAAATAGTTTGAAGCATTTTGTAGCCTCCACCATATATCCATGTGAAAGCTCCACCTCACGGCCAATGGAAATTGTCGCTGAAAGGCCCACTTCGGCAATCTTTTGATGTCCACTGACCTTTAAATTGAAATTTTGAGTATACATTATCTTTTGCAGACTGATTGTTTATGCTGTTGTGTGGGACGCGAGCACGGCTGCAAATCAGCAGAAAGAAGCGAGTGATGCATCCCTGAAGAACAAGCAAGAACTGACTATTGTGTTCGTGCAGCCTCTATGGCTCGGTTGAACACCCTCGCACCACTTCCCTTTCCCGCACACTCCGCGATAATATTTTATCGAGTCAAAAGTGGAAAGGGTGTCTGGCTGCTGCTGTACGACCGTGAGGCAGCCACAATGCCAAACGATGTGACTAAACATCCATTAGTTTTCTTTATCACGAACATCAAATATTGGCTGCATGCTTCCGAGCCAGGCCCACGGATGTAGGACTTTACACTGGGCACCCAGTGTTTGTGACGTCACGCACTACACGATCGCTTTGGCCTCAAACGACAAAGCTAGGTCCGTTTTCCACGAGTCGATGGCCAGCAATCATTATTTTGAGAGACGTCACAACCGGGGCTTTTCTTCATCTACCTGCACCACAGTGCGTTGAGCTTGGTCATGTCGGCTACCTTGCACAATGGCCCAAAAAAATAACGATCCTGCAGTGCTAACTCTGTTTGAGGAATCGATGAAGGCTAATTCGAATTACCTGCATAAGTTCCCTATGTCATCAGGACACATCATCAGCTGTGATTTTTTTTTTCAGCGTATTCACCATATACGGCGTGTTTAGCAAGCGTTGTAGGTATGTATGTTGAGTTAGTGTAGGATGCGAAACCACCAAGTCATCGCGACGTCATATGAAGCAGCTACCCATTTCGGTTTCGATATCTTGTTTATTCGCAATGTAAAATTAGCGATGAGCTTCTAAGCCAATTGCGCCATCGCACTACTAACAGTAATGTCAGCGGCATTTGGATATCTAAACATCCTAGTGTATTAAACACCAGAGGTTCCAATTAAAGTATATGCAAACCGTACAAGTACCTTGCTTGAGATAACCGTCAAAGCAATCGCACTGAAATGTGTTGAACTTAACAGAGAAATTCAAATTGCGGTTTTGCAAGAAAAACGGCAACTGTGTGTAACGTAGGGACAAATTTTACATCAAATCCGCTAACATGTAATTTAGGAAAGCTTCATTGAAAGAAGTTCTCCATGACGTGGAACGTGTAACATAACACGCTTATATGTACATGAGTGTGAGTGACACATAACAATGATCTTCAAACATCTGCTACAGCGTACGTAGCATTGCTGCACATTCAGTGCGCTTTATGATGTGCAATAATAAATTGGCACCATATTTCCAACACCTGTGCGGACTCGAACTATTAGGTTTATGTGTGTTCGAGAGTACAACTTATGCAATTGTTGCTTGTTTGAGTGGCTGACAAATTTTTTCAATTTCAATTCCTTTTTTGAATTGCACAACTGAGAAAATAAATTTACAACAGAAACTAAGCATTGTGTAAAAATGCAATGTGGGGCTGATCATACGAAGCTTTTTGTTTTTAGGTACACTTTCAAATTCGCCGGTAATCACATTTGCTTAAATGTTATGTTACGAGCTATGGTGCAATATCAAGTTTACCTCAAAGTGTCACCTGCATCACTGTGACTGATAAAGTCAGATTTTTTTGGAATGGCTGACAAAGAAAATCTTCTTATTACCGTGTATTTCCATGTGCTCCGACAAGGTCATGTTCACTCATGACCGAAACCAAAAATGCATGCACTTCATATGCCTATCCGTAGTTTCCACCTCCTTTACGTACATGTGAATTATTTAATACACAGTTTAGGTTTCGATAGCACAAGTTGTAAGGATCGCATTACAACGTTTGTGGCAACAGTTTGTTGTTCTGTATGCACTGGAACACATGTTCTGTGACCTGTGCTGTTACTGTTTGCTCACTTGGTTTCATGCGACAATTCTTTTAATAGAATTTGTCCTCTTTGGACGATTGGCCATATTCCTCATGTTTCTTTTAGTTTGTTGTCGAATACTTCCATGGTGTTTCCTTCATGCGTTACATTGTGACATACATCGTGATTTATTTGTGTTGGATGTCATTAATATGACATGAGATTTCTCCTTTGTCTGAGGTGACCACACATTTGTGTCCTTTGTTGCATCTGGGTCGCAAGCCCCAAGGGTAGCGTTGGCCTCGCGGCCTGGGGCACAGCTGGAAGCATCCGCAGGTCCTGGCAAAGGATGAGTCGACTGCTAACAGAACAACTGGTTTATTTCAGCATCGCAAAAGACTGGCCGGTCAGGTCGACCGAAGTGGAGAGACGGGAGAGCACGTTAATCGACGGAAGAATTCGAAGCCTCTCTCGGCGTCCGTGGGCTGCTGCTTTTATGCTCTCGGAGTCGAGGGCACGAAGGAACGGCTCGGGATGAGGCGCACGTGACGGCGCCGCGCGGACACATTGAGACTAGAAGTGACGCATCCGCCGGGCCGGCGCCGGTGAGACCTCCGTGCTTCACAGTTGGGGAGCTCCTCTCCCCGGCTGCCGCGCTTTGACAAGCGTGGACATCAACATGCACACACACACACACGCACAAACGAAGACACGTGGCATTGAAACATGCCTGGAGGCGCTTGGGAGGAAGCGTTGCGGCAGCGCTGAACGGGCCAAAATGTCCGCCGCTTTGAACGAAGCCCCGGCCCGGCGTCCGTTGCATCCGCGCTGGCTATACCGCGCGTCTGAGGCGAAACGTAACAGACCGCCCCGCCGGGAGAAGGAGATCCCGATGGTCAGGGGACGGCATCCGCTGTCCGGAGGGATGTCGCTCGATGATGCTCATAACCGAAGTCGGTCATCCCTCGGCGTTTCTTGAGCGCAGCGCACAGGGAAGGCCTCGTTCTCACGTTCAGGTTCACACAGGACACTGCAAAGTGACTTCGGGAGAGTTGCCATTTTTTTCTCTCGTTCCCAGCAAGCGTTAGAACTACGCCGAAACTCAACCGCTCAGTAAGCAAGCACGACACAACCCTTACTAAGCAATGCCAGGCTCTTTCCCCTTTTATACTACTGCCTAGTTCCTTACAGTAGTCTAGCAGCACTCAGAACGCGTCCACAAATCGGAAAATTGTACTAGAAAGCACATCATCACTTTGAAACACTAAACAAAAGCAATATGTTAAAAATCCTGCCTCAGGAAGAAAAACATCAGTAACAAACAACTTTGAGGCTGATTCCTACGTTAGGGGCCTCGACTTAAGCTATCGGCGTTACCGTTGAGACGCCCCTTTTTGGATCGCACCTCAAAGGAATATTGTTGCAAAGCGAGGCTCCAGCGCAGGAGGCGGCCATTTTTGGGAGAGATGGTCTGCAGCCATTGGAGAGGGCAGTGATCCGTCTCAGTGATAAACCTCGAGCCGGCTAGGTAGCATGACAATTTCTGAACGGCCCACACGAGACGCGCACACTCTTTCTCGGTGGCGCTGTACGCCTGCTCACGACTGGTCAGCTTACGACTAGCATACAGGACGGGGTGTTCCACTTCTCCCTTTTCCCATTGGCACAGTACAACGCCCCTGCCTCGCTCACTAGCATCGCACTGAACAACGAACCCTTTTGTGTAGTCCGACGATCGTAGCACAGGCTCGCTTGTTAGGGCGCTCTTTAGGGCGCTAAAAGCTCTTTCCCTTGTCTCGTCCCAGACGACTGTTTGGGGCTCTGTTTTCCTTAGAGCATCAGTCAGGGGAGCCGCGATATCAGAGTACCTGAGGATGTACCTCTGATAGTAGCCGGCGACACCTAAGAACGACCGAATATCGGTCTTCGTGCGCGGTTGGGGGAAGTCTCGCACAGCGGCCACCTTTATTTCAGAGGGGCGGCGACGACCCTGTCCAATCACGTGACCGAGGTAGACAACCTCGGCCTTTGCTAACTGGCACTTGGGAGCCTTGACTGTCAAGCCCGCTTCGCACAGGCGGGTTAGCACTGCCCGCAAGTGTGCCATATGCTCAGACCAGGATGCGGAGAATATCGCTACCTCGCCTAAATACGGTAAAGCGAATTCTTCCTGTCCCCGCAACACTTTGTCCATGAGGCTTGAAAAGCAGTATGGCGCGTTCTTCAAACCAAAACTCAAAACTTTAGGACGGAATTTTCCCATTGGTGAAATGAACGCCGCATACCTACTAGCCTCTTCTGTAAGTGGAACCTGCCAATAAGCCCTGACAAGATCTAGGGTGGAAATAAACTGAGCGCTACTAACTTTCTCAAGGCGCTCCTCGATGTTAGGGATCGGATAAATTTGATCCTTAGTGATGGAATTAGGCCTGCGGTAGTCGACGCAAGGACGAGGTTCCTTGCCCGGTACCTCAACTAAAATCAAAGGGGAGGTATAATCACTCTCTCCCGCCTCAATAACACCGAGCTGTAGCATTTACTTTACCTCAGCCTCCATAATATCGCGCTGGCGGGGTGACACCCGGTACGCCTTCGATCGTGCTGGCTCTGGGGAGGTAAGTTCTATTTCATGAGTAAGGACAGAAGTCCTACCAGGCCTCTCAGAGAACTGACCTTGAAACTCTTGTAAGAGCTGGTGTAGTTCGGTTTTCTGCTCAGGCGACAGCGGTGCTTCACTGATTAAGTCACTAATGACTTGATCAGTGTCTTCCCTGTTCGTCACTGAGCCTAGTCCCGGAAGCTCGACCGGAAGCTCTTCGGGAACGTTTACCATTATACACACCACTGCTTCCCGTTGTCTATAGGGTTTGAGCAGATTACAGTGGTAAACTTGCTGTGCTTTCCGTTTTCCTGGCAGGCTCACCACGTAGTTAACGTTAGACAGTTTTTGAACAACCCGTGCTGGGCCCTCCCACTGCACGTCGAGTTTGTTTTTTAGCGATGTGCACAATATCATTACCTCATCGCCCACCTCAAAACGACGGGCCCTGGCTGTCCGACCATAATAAACCTTGGCCCTCTGCTGGGCCTTTGCCATTGCTTCACCTGACAACTCCTGTGCCCTTCTTAAGCTTTTAGTAAAGCAATGAAGGGGGCTAGTTGGTGAACGTTCGTGGTTATATTGCGCGCAGTTTTACAAACACGATATTATTCCGCTCAGTTTGACAAACACGATATTCGACTTTACAAACACGAAATATCGTGTTTGTAAAACTTAGCGCAATATAACCATGAACCCTTCTTAAGCGTTCGAGGAGCCTAAGCACGTACTCCACCACGACTGGGTCGTCGCCCCTGCCTTCCCACGAGTCTCGAAGCATGCGAAGCGGAGACGGCAGCGAGCGACCGTACACCAGCTCAACTGGCGAAAACCCCGTAGCCGCATGCGGCGCGGTCCTTAATGCAAACATCACCCCCGGCAGACACAGCTCCCAGTGAGTTTGTTGTTCAAAACACAATGCTCTCAACACGCGCTTCATGACGGAGTGGAGCTTCTCAACGGAATTCGATTGTGGGTGGTACACTGAGCTGTGTAACAGCTTTACCCCACACCTTTCGAGAAAGGCTGTCGTCAAAGCGCCAGTAAACACTGTGCCCTGATCTGACTGGATTTCCGCAGGAAAACCAACTCGCGCAAATATGGACAGTAGTGCATCGACTATCTCAACCGAGCTGAGTTCTTGAAGCGGCACTGCTTCAGGGAACTTTGTCGCTGGGCAGATCACAGTCAAAATGTGTCTGTACCCCGTGATTGTTACCGGCAGAGGTCCCACTGTATCAATAACGAGCCGTCTAAAAGGCTCCGTAATGATAGGTACCAACTTCAATGGCGCCCTCGATTTGTCCCCTGGTTTGCCCACCCGCTGACAGGTGTCACATGTCCTCACAAAGTGTTTTGCGTCACGAAAGCACCCTGGCCAATAGTACTCTTGCAGGAGACGGTCCTTAGTCTTCTTAACTCCTAGGTGTCCGGACCACGAACCTCCATGCGACAAGCGCAACAGATCCTAATGGTAGCACTGGGGCACTATCAGCTGATCGAACTCCACTCCCCTGCGGGCTAGATACTTCCGGTACAGGACCCCACCTCTTTCCACAAAACTAGCATTTTTCTTGGCGATACCTTCCTTGACATTGCAGCGCATGTTTTCTAGACTGCCATCCTTTTTTTGTTCGGCTATCAAAGCCGACCGGCTGACTTTTAGTAACCTATTAAGTCCATCTGACGTCGGCGCGATGAGCAAATCTGCAGATAGCTATTCTAACTTTCCCGTGTCGGGCATTTCCTCTCCAGTATCTGGTGCCTTCAACGCTACAGGCTCAATTTTATTCAGTTCGGACGTGCTCTGAATATCAGCTTGCTGCGCTTCCGACCCTTTCTCATTGTTCGACAACGTCGGCCCCGCAACTACCGCCTTTGCAGCAAGTTCCCGAACTCTCGATCTGGTTAAGGCCTGAGCGCTAGCCTCACCAAACAAAAGCCCCTTCTCGCGCAGGAGGTGATCGGACCTGTTCGAAAATAGGTACGGGTACTGGGGGGGGGGGGGGGGGGCAGCATAGATGACACTGCGGCCTCCGTCTCAAGTGCTCCGAAAGGTCCTTCAATAAGCACTTTTGCTACGGGCAGACACACGCTATGAGCTTCCACGGCTTGCTTGATCCATGCGCACTCGCCCGTGAACATCTCGGGTTCTACGTAAGAGGGGTGAACTACATTCGTTGTAGCTGCGGAATCACGAAGCACTCGGCACTCTTTCCCGTTCACGATGAGGTCTCGCATGTAAGGCTCGAGAAGCTTCATGTTCTCGTCAGTGCTGCATAATGACAAAAACACGACTTTTGTTTTTGTTTCTGGACACTGCGCCGAAAAGTGACCCGGCTTCTGGCACGTATAACACACGCGCGCTTGCCTCGTCTCGAACCGCTTTCTGCGTTCGGCTTCGGCTGCAGCCGTCTCCTTACGTTCAGTCGGACTGCTTTCACTCGCATCCGCACTACGTGTGTCCCCCCTTGCTCTCATGGGCATGAACTTCGGCCTCTCAAAATTGGAGCCAAATTCACCCTTTTGACCGTCCTTAGCGCCGCGAGCCCGACGAGTCCCAAACTCCTCGGCTAGCTCGGCGGCTTTAGCCACCGTACTAATGTCTGGCCTATCCAAGACCCAGTACCGCACGTTCTCAGGTAACCGACTATAAAACTGTTGCAGCCCGAAACACTGCAGAACTTTGTCGAGGTCACCAAAGCTTTCTCTTCTTTGAGCCACTCCTGCATGTTTGACATAAGCCTGTAGGCAAACTCTGTATATGACTCACTTCTGCCTTTCTCATTTTCCCGAAACTGCCGACGGAACGCCTCTGCTGACAGCCTGTACTTTTTTAGCAGACTCGATTTCACTTTGTCGAAATCCTCTGCCTCCTCTCTCTTCAAGCGAGCGACTACGTCGGCCGCCTCGCCGCTTAACAAAGTGAGCAAGCGCTGTGGCCACGTTTCCCGAGACAACCCCTGCTTCTCGCACGTTCGCTCAAAGTTAACCAGGAACAAACCAATGTCCTCTCCTAGCTTATACGGCCGCATCAGGTCAGTCATTTTGAACGATGCTCGTTCTCCTGCACCGTGTGCCTGACTTCCATTACGAGCGCGTTCCATCTCTAGCTCGAGACGCTTCATTTCCAAAGCGTGTGGACGGTCGCGCTCCTCTTTTTCTTTCTCTTCTTGCTCTTTTCGTTCGCGCTCCTGTCTTTTTGCCGTCTCCCTCTCCTCAATGGTCTCAAGGCATTCCGACAGCTGGTCATCCTCAGCTTCTAACTCAAGAATAGCCCTTCGCAGTTCTGGTTTTCTGAGTTTGTCTGAGACATCCAGACCCAACTCTCTTGCAAGCTCCAGTAATTTCGGTTTGCGGAACGACTTCCAATCCATGGCTGCTCTGAATGCTGCTTTCTCTACGGCCTACTATTGTCTTGCCGCAAACTAACCCGGCAGTAACTTCAACCAGAATGACCAGCTCTGTTTCTGGCACTAACAAAAGCCTGGCAAAACTCAGAAGAAGAAAGTTCCGCACTCACCAAACCTCGCAGCCAACAATTCATTGCAGTCGTTCCGCTGCAGGCAACCAGTCATCACACAGGGCTCGTTGCACTGCTCCCGGATGGTCGTTGTGCTGCTCAGCATACAGTCGACCTCATATCTTCGCTGCTGGCCTCCGTTGTCGCGATCTCACCGCAGGCAGCCAGTTGTTGCATCTGGGTGGCAAGCCCCAAGGGTAGCGTTGGCCTGGCGGCCTGGGGCACAGCTGGAAGCATCCGAAGGTCCTGGCAAAGGATGCGTCGACTGCTAACAGAACAACTTGTTTATTTTAGCATCGCAAAAGAGCGGCCGGTCAGGTCGACCGAAGTGGAGAGACGGGAGAGCACGTTACTCGACGGAAGAATTCGAAGCCTCTCTCGGCGTCCGTGGGCTGCTGCTTTTATGCTCTCGGAGTCGAGGGCACGAAGGAACGGCTCGGGATGAGGCGCACGTGACGGCGCCATGCGGACACGTTGAGACTAGAAGTGACGCATCCGCCGGGCCGGCGCCGGTCAGACCTCCTCGCTTCACAGTTGGGGAGCTCCTCTCCCCGGCTGCCGCGCTTTGACAAGCGTGGGCACCAACATGCACACACACAACACACGCACACACGAAGACACGTGGGATTGAAACATGCCTGGACACGCTTGGGAGGAAGCGTTGCGGCAGCGCTGAACGGGCCAAAATGCCCGCTGCTTTGAACTAAGCCCCGGCGTCCGTTGCATCCGCGCCGGCTATACCGCGCGTCGGAGGCGAAACGTAACACCTTCCATTGAGGGGCGGTTTACATTCTCGTCATGTTATGCTCGTAGTAAGTATTGCAACGGTGTATTGTAGGTGCAGCGGTGGCCTAGAGTTAGAACATCCTCCTCGCGTGCAAGAGGACCGTGGTTCGAATCCTGGTATCGCGCAATTTTCCATTAGATTAAAGAAAATCCGCGTGTTGGTAAAATTGCACAAAAAGGAATGGAGTGTCGCCTGATCCCGGTGACCAGAACCGGCAATGCACTCCCTCACCAGAGCAGGATTGGCCACCCTGGTGGAGTACTTGGCCACAACCTCCTATATCATCACAACAATCAAACCGCGGCCCTCATACCCCAGCAGCTGCGAAGCAACTTACCTCGGCGGCGGTCAGACCTGCGATGCAGCAGAGGGTGCTAAAAATTCCTGGTTCCGGACAGGCCGCCAAGGGAATCTGAACCTGGCAACGTTTAACGCTAGAACGTTATCTTGTGAGGTGCGTCTAGCAGTGCTATTGGAGGAACTACAGGGCAGTAAATGGGATATAATGCGGCTCAGTGAAGTTAGGAGGGCAGATGAAGCATATACAATACTAAAAAAACGGGCGCGTCCTGTGGTACCGTAGCTTAACGGAGAGACAAGAACAAGGAGTCGGATTTGTGATGAATAAGAATATAGCTGGTAACATAGAGGAACCTTATAGCATTAACAAGAGGGTGGCATGTCTTGTTCTGAAACTTAATAAGAGGTACAAAATGAAGGTCGTACAGGTGTACGCCCCTACATCCAGTCATGATGACCAGGAAGTCGAAAGCTTCTATGAAGACGTGGAATCGGCGATGGGTAAAATCAAAACAAAATACAATTTACTGATGGGCGACTTCAATACCAACGTAAGCAAGAAGCAGGCTGGAGCCAAGGCAGTGGGGGAATATGGCATAGGCACTGGGAATAGCAGGGAAGAGTTATTAGTAGACTTCGCAGAACAGAATTATCTGCGGATAATAAATACCTTCCTCCGCAAGCCGGATAGCCGAACGTGGACGTGTAGGAGCCCGACTGGCGAGACTATAAATGAAATAGACCTTAACTTCTGCGCTAACCCTGGCATCATACAATATGCGGACATACTCGACAAGGCGCGCTTCAGTGACCATAGGATGGTAAGAACATGAATTAGCCTAGACTTGAGAAGGGAACGGAAGAAACTGGTACATAAGAAACCGATCAATGAGTTAGCGGTAAGAGGGAAAACAGAGGAATTCCGAATCAAGCTACACAACAGGTATTCGGCTTGAAGTCGGGAAGAGAACCTTGGTGTTGAAGCAATGAACGACAATCTTATGGGCATCATTAAGGAGTGTGTAATAGAAGTCGGTGGGATCGTCCTTTGACAGGATACCGGTAAACTATCGCAGGAGACGAAGGGTCTGATTACGAAACGGGAGGAGACGCCGGGTCGGTGACGGGAGCGGTCGCATACCGCGTCGGCTCCGCGATAGATCGCAATCAATTGCGATACACCAACTTTTCCCCCTGCAAGCCTGGTATCATCGTCTCCAGGAATCTCAGCGGCACCCGTCTACAGCACGTTTGTTAAGGTGGGGCCAATTTTTGACCACTTTTCGGTCATTTGACGCTTTCGTCACGCCGCGGTGGTGCTAAGCCTAACGGCGCCGGGGCCTGCGATGGCCCCGGTCGGCGATCCCTCGGCTCTGGCGCCTCCAAATCAAGTCACCGGATACGACCCGCAGTCCTTGCAGATCGTAACAATGGATACCCATCAATCTGAGGATACGATTCAAGGCGAGGATCCTCTACCAACCGAGGATGATTGCCTCCAAGATATGGTGCGCGTCTGGCGCGGAAAGAAGAACGCGGCGGCGGCATCGAGGGACGCTGGTGCTGGTGCCACCCAGCAACAGGCGCCGGCTAGCTCTGCGCATACGCAGGGCAGGAGTGCGCTGAACGCAGCCTCGACGAGCTCCAAGCACCTCCGGTGGCGGCCGCAGGACACGCCGCGCATTGAAAAAGATGACATCGTCGTGGTGCTGAAACCAAGAAACACGGTCGACCTCAAGGCAACTTTTGGTCCTGGACGAGCCGGCGCTGCAGTCCGCAGCATCCTCGGGGACGACGCAAATGCTGGACTTGAGGTGTGGCCCGTTTGGGACCAAAACGTCCTTGTATGTGCACTGAAATCTGTCGACGCCGCGGAGAAGCTACTCCGGGATATTGTGCTGCCGGTAGCGGAACGCAAGCTACCGTTCCGGGGACACCCTAAACTCTCCGGAGCGTTCTGTCGAGGCGTCGTGACTGTTTCGCCAGACGAAACGTCTGAAAGCGTTAAACGAAAACTCAGTGTGGAACAAAATGCGGTGTCTGTGCGCAAGCTAGGGGGAACCCCGGTTGCGGTGATCACCTTCGCGGGGACCAAGGTGCCACGGACGGTGTTGTACAGCTACGAACGGCTCCCTGTTCGCCTGTACAAGAAAACAGTGCCAGCATGCCACCGCTGTGGCACAGTGGGCCATCGGGCCGATGCGTGCCCGCGACCGCAGCCGGGACGCTGCAAACGCTGCGGAGTCCAGGTTCCCGTTGCCACTCCTGACAGCCCGGCAGAACAAGACTGTGTTCCGAGCTGCCTCAAAGACGGGGCCCAAGCAGGCTCCTCCGCCCAAGGCCAAGAAAGCGCCAGCCGATCAGGAAACCAAGGCCAAACCCGGCACATCGAAACCTGTCAGGTCCGCGACCCAGGCGGTGCCCCCGGTCCTCAACGCCAGGGACTTCCCGCCCTTGGCACCCGTCCAACCACAGGTGAGCAGTTGGAGTAGGGCAGTCTCCGGGCCCCCTACCCGTCCCTCCCCTACCGAAACCGCCCTACAGCAGCAGCTAGAGGAGCTCAGGCGCCAAAACCAAATTCTAGCACGCAAAATTCAAGAATTAAAGGCCAAACAGGCCGGGTCGTCCGAACCAATGCAAGAAGCTGAGCCAGATGGCGAGGATGACAGATCATCCGTAACATCTTGCCTTACTAGCGTCTCGCGGCAGTGCGGGGACACGGTAGTTGGATCTGCTGGTCGCGTCGCCGGCCTAGAGGCACTGCAGCGCCAAACCGAGGAACTGGAGGAGCAAGTGGCGGCCCTTCCGAATCAAATCATGTCAGCAGTCCGCGAGTCCTTCCAGGACATGTTCAAGGCAGCTTTAACGCAAGCACTTCCCGACCTTATGGCCCAGGTCACTGACTCGGTCCTTAAAGCCGTGCAGCCCTGGGTCAGCACCCCAATTAAGAACGCCACTAGCTGCGAATCCCCTCACCTCAAACGTAAGACAGCCTCCCGCCAGGCAGCGGAGGAACATGGTTCAGGCTCTGCAGCTGGTGGGTCGGTGCGGCCCCTCGCTGGGGTTGCGCTGGCTCCCGGCCAGAGCTAGTCCGCTCGCCCGTAAATAAATAGAACAAGATGGCTAGCAGATCTAATAGGAATGATAAAAACCTTGAAAAATTCCAAATCATCCAATGGAACTGCAGGGGTTTCAGAGCTTGGAAAAAACGGTCACACCTCCAGCTCTACCTGCAGTCCCTAGGAGACATGCCGGCACCCATTGCCCTGCAGGAGCCCGGCATAGACGCTAAATTATCAGGCTACAGCACCTTTCAGGGGGGCGCCTCTATTTGGATCTTGGTGAATAAAGCTTACACCGTGGTTCAGGTCGACTTAGACTTGAGTACCGAGCAAGAATATACAATGGTCCGGGTACTGCCTCTCAGACGCCGCGACCCGTGAATACATATCCTCAACATATACTGCCCTCCGCATAAGCCGCGCGTACCTTTTAATGAAATCTTCCTTCGCGCGATCGTTGGAGACTTCAATGCTCCCAGCCTTCATTGGGGCTACCACTTCGAGCAGGCAAGAGGACGTAAGCTGGCGGAGCTCATCTTGACCCTCAGCCTCACGTTGCTCACGGACCCGGCGTATCCCACCCGAGTGGGGAATTCGGTAACCCGCGACACGTGTCCCGACCTTTCTCTCGTTAAAAATGCTAGAGCGGCTGCTTGGGAGAACTTCGGAAATTCTCTAGGCAGCGATCACCTCCTTCTCCGGATTACACTCATGGCGAAGGCAGCGCGCAAAAAATGGGGTCAGGCCAAACTGACCGATTGGCACAAATTCCGAAATCACACTATCCCTCCCGTACTATTTTCCGGCGGCTACGCGGAGTTGGCTAACCACATATACAACACTCAGAAACAACACGTCACAACACTACAAACCACCGAAGAGGTCCCCGCAGTGGACACCCACCTCCTGCCTTTGTGGGAGGCGTGCCGGAGCTTAACTAAACGGTGGAAAAAGCAGAAAACCAATCGCAAATTACGCGACCGCATAGCCAAACTCACAGAGTAGGCAGCAGCGTATGCTGCCGAACTGTCAGATTCAAATTGGATAGGACGTTGCAACGCCGCAGCTCATCAGATGAGCTCGAAGGGGACGTGGCGTCTCTTTCGCAGTCTAATCGACCCCTCCCAAACGAGAGGGGAGACGCAAACGCAGCTCCGGCGGGCTCTGCAAGGGTATCAAGGTACGACGCCGCAACTTGCCGACACTCTGTGAGACCGATATCTCTGTCGTACGGAGGACCCGCCTGGGCCTGAGTGCATATACTCTGGCAGGCCTAATGAAACACTTGATGCCCCTTTTGAGGTGCACGACCTTAAGGCGGCCTTAGCGAAAATGCGCCGGGGTACGGCTCCGGGACGGGATCACATAACAGTGAACCTGTTGGCGAACCTACCGGACCCAGCCTACCTCCATTTATTAGAATACATCAACCAGATCTGGGACGGGCGTCCACTCCCTCCCGAGTGGAAAACGTCACTTGTGACGTTTATCCCTAAAACAAGTAAGGCCGTGAATACGGACAACCTGAGGCCCATATCACTGACCTCATGTGCGGGCAAGCTTATGGAGACGATGGTTCGGGATCGCCTCTCTCCATACCTGGAGAGTAAGGGCTTCTTTGCAGTCACCGTGTTCGGGTCTCGCCCCCACATGTCTGCACAGGATGTCCTTCTCCAGCTGCACAGGGATGTAATACGACCCACAACTATGCAACACAATGACAAAGCCATCCTCGCCCTTGATCTGAAAGGGGCTTTCGACAATGTTAAACACGGAAGCATCCTGGCCAACTTGAGTTCTACCGATTGCGGGGCTAGGGCCTACGCGTATGTAAGAGATTTCTTGACTAATCGCCAGGCCTTCCTTCGGATTGAGGGCGAGGAATACGGCCCTTACATGATGGGAACACGGGGTACCCCTCAGGGAGCGGTGTTATCACCGCTCCTGTTCAACATAGCTATGATGCACCTGGACACCGACATGCACGAAAACAGACGACAAGCGCGGGCTCGGGCTCTTGAGAGACAACACGGCTCCCGACCCGGTGTATATTACGTAGACGTAGCAGGGCCGTCACCCACGGCATTTTACACGGCCGCTGTTGTTCACCAGGAAATGCACGTCGATGGACTCTGTTTTCGTGCCCCGAATTCAATGCGAGCCGAGGAAGTAGCGATAGCGCTTGCTGCCGCCCACGCCAATTCGAGAATCATCATTACGGACTCCCGAAAAGCATGTGATCATTACTTGGCTGGGGAGATCTCCCCCTTAGCTGCTTGCATTCTAAGACGGACTGCCACTGATCCAACAGCGAAAAGAATCATTTGGGATCCTGGCCATCAGGGCGTACGAGGTAGTGAGGCCGCTGACGTGGCTGTCCGAGCGCTTATTTACCGGGCTCCTCATCCCAGCTCTTCTGGCTCGGAGACTAACCAGTCGCTGCTGCGATTCAGGGAAATAATAACGCATTATAGCGACAACCACCGCCTTTTCCCGGCCCCTGCCAAGGGGCTGAGTAAGACGGAGGAGCGAACTTTGAGGCGCCTGCAGACAGGTACTCTGCTCTGTCCTGCAATCTTAAAGCATTACGATCCTAACACGGATGGGCGATGCCCGCACTATGGGGAGACCTGTGATATCTTCCACATGGTGTGGGCATGTACTCAAAATCCCCACCTCCCCCCTTCCCCTACCCCTTCCAGAGAGGCATGGGAGACTGCCCTCCTCAACTGCTCCTCGCTTGAGTCCCAAAGGGCTCTGGTGAAACGGGCGAGAGACGGGGCATTGTCATGCGGTGTCCCGGACTAGGGACGCCGACCATGTAGCGGGGCCACTCTGTGGCTCCCAAACTCCCTTGCAACAATTAAAAGTTTTCACCACCACCATTACGAAACGCCAATGTATGAAAACCTCTAACCCTACAGCTAGAATAGAACTGGCAGAAATTTCCAAGTTAATCAACAAGCGTAAGACACCTGACATACGGAATTATAATATGGCTAAATTGAACATGCTCTCAAGAATGGAGGAAGCCTAAAAGCAGTGAAGAAGAAACTAGGAATTGGCGAGAATCAGATGTATGCGTTAAGAGACAAAGCCGGCAATATCATTACTAATAGCAATGAGATAGTTCAAGTGGCTGAGTAGTTCTACATAGGTTTATACAGTACTAGTGGCACCCACGACAATAATGGAAGACAGAATAGTCTAAAGGAATTTGAAATCCCACAAGTAACGCCGGAAGAAGTAAAGAAAGCCTTAGGAGCTATGTAAACGGGGAAGGCAGCTGGGGAGGATCAGGTAACAGCAGATTTATTGATGGATGGTGGGCAGATTGTTCCAGAAAAACTGACCACCCTGTATACGCAATGCCTCATGGCTTCTAGCGTACCGGAAACTTGGAAGAACGCCGACATAATCCTAATCCATAAGAAAGGGGACGCCAAAGACTTGAAAAATTATAGACCGATCAGCTTACTGTCCGTTGCCTACCAATTACTAAGGTAATCGCAAATAGAATCAGGAACACCTTAGTCTTCTGTCAACCAAAGGACCAGGCAGGATTCCGTAAAGGCTACTCAACAATAGACCATATTCACACTATCAATCAGGTGATAGAGAAATGTGCGGAATATAACCAAACATTATATATCGATTTCATTGATTACGAGAAAGCGTTTGATTCTGTCGAAACCTCAGCAGTCATCGAGGCATTACGGAATCAGGGTGTAGACGACCTGTATGTAGAAATATTGAAAGATATCTACAGCGGCTCCACAGCCACTGTAGTCCTCCATAAAGAAAGCAACAAAATGCCAATAAAGAAGGGCGTCAATTAGGGAGATACTGTCTCTCCAATGCTATTCACAGCGTGTTTAAATGGGGTATTCAGAGACCTGGATTGGGAAGAATTGGGGATGAGAGTTAATGGAGAATAGCTTAGTAACTGGCGATTCGCCGATGACATTGCCTTGTTTAGTACCTCAGGGGACCAACTGCAATGCATGCTCACTGACCTGGAGAGGCAAAGCAGAAGGGTGGGTCTAAAAATTAATCTGCAGAAAACTAAAGTAATGTTGAACAGTCTCGGAAGAGAACAGCAGCTAACGATAGTTAGTGGGGCACTGGAAGTGGTAAGAGAATATATCTACTTAGGACAGGTAGTGACTGCGGATCCGGACCACGAGACTGAAACAATCAGAATAAGAATGAGCTAGGGTGCGTTTGGCAGGCATTCTGAGATCATCAACAACAGGTTGCCATTATCCCTCAAGAGAAAAGTGTATAACAGCTGCGTCTTACCTGTCATAGGTAGGCCATAATTTTGAGTTGTTCGTTTAGCCCTAGGTGATTTTTGTTTTGGCCGTTGATCCCCCGTGTATGTGCCTTTTTTGATGTTCAAATGGGTGTGGATCTGTGCACATACCGCGCACGCATTGGTTTGTTTGCATGCTGCAGTCACAGTGGGGTTGAACTTTTACGTGACAGCTCGTGCTTTAT